>NC_091282.1:660416791-660718723 GCF_032444005.1 Ranitomeya imitator
ATCATGTTCTCATACACTTTATGCAGTATTAGCCCTCTGTGTCTGTACTGCTACATACTTAGGCAGGTAACTGGTTCATGCAGCTTTACATGAACACCTGAGCCTTACACTATAGCTGGTCCGAATAACTAAAGCAATTGTTACCATCCACCTCTCGTGTCTCCCCTTTTCCCCATAGTTTGTAAGCTTGCGAGCAGCAGGACCCTCACTCCTCCTGGTATCTGTTTTGAACTGTATTTCTGTTATGATGTAATGTTTATTGTCTGTACAAGTCCCCTCTATAATTTGTAAAGCGCTGCGGAATATGTTGGCGCTATATAAATAAAATTATTATTATTATTATTTATTATAGTTATATTCTGGTACATGGGGGCAGTATTATAGTAGTTATATTCTTGTACATAGGGACAGTATTATAGTAGCTATATTCTGGTACATAGGGGCAGTATTATAGTAGCTATATTCTTGTACATAGGTGGCAGTATTTAAAGTAGTTATATTCTTCTACAAAGGCGGCCAGTGTTATAGTAGTTATATTCTTGTACATATGGGCAGTATTATAGTAGTTATATTCTTGTGCATAGGGGCAGTATTATAGTAGCTATATTCTTGTGCATAGGAGCAGTATTATAGTAATATTCTTGTACATAGGAGCAGTATTATAGTAGTTATATACTTGTACATAGGAGCAGTATTATAGTAATTATATTCTTATACATAGGAGCAGTATTATAGTAGTTATATTCTTGTACATAGGGTCAGTATTATAGTAATTATATTCTTGTACGTAGGAGCAGTATTATCCAAGTTATATTCTTGTTCATAGGCGGCAGTACTATAGTAGTTATATTCTTGTACATAGGAGCAGTATTATAGTAGTTATATTCTTGTACATAGGGGCAGTATTATAGTAGTTATATTCTTGTACATAGGAGCAGTATTATAGTAGTTATTTTCTTGTACATAGGGGGCAGTGTTATAGTAGTTATATTCCTGTACATAGGGGGCAGTATTATAGTAGTTATATTCTTGTACATAGGGGCAGTATTATGGTAGTTATATTCTTGTACATAGGGTCCATATTATAGTAATTATATTCCTGTACATAGGGGCAGTAATCTAGTAATTATATTATTTTATATTCAAGGCAAAATTATAGTAGTTATATTCTTGTACATTTGAGCAGTATTATAGTAGTTATATTCTTGTACATAGGGGGCAGTATTATAGTAGTTATATTCTTGTACATAGGGGGCAGTATTATAGTAGTTATATTCTTGTACATAGGAGCAGTATTATAGTAGTTATATTACTGTATACTGGGCAGTATTATAGTAGTTATATTCTTGTATATAGGAGCAGTATTATAGTAGTTATATTCCTGTACATAAGGGGCAGTATTATCTACTATATAATTGTCTAAGGGTCACTTCCGTCTTTCTGTCCTTCTGTCTTTCTGTCTGTCTGTCTGTCACGGATATTCATTGGTCGCGGCCTCTGTCTGTCATGGAAATCCAAGTCGCTGATTGGTCGCGGCAAAACAACCATGACCAATCAGCGACGGGCACAGTCCGGAAGAAAATGGCTGCTCCTTACTCCCCGCAGTCAGTGCCCGGCGCCCGCATACTCCCCTCCAGTCACCGCTCACACAGGGTTAATGCCGGCGGTAACGGACCACGTTATGCCGCGGGTAACACACTCCGTAACCGGTGCTATTAACCCTGTGTGTCCCCAACTTTTTACTATTGATGCTGCCTATTCGGCAACAATAGTAAAAAAATGTAATGTTAAAAGTAATAATAAAAAAAACCTGCTATTCTCACCCTCCGTAGTCCACTGAGCCGCTCGCGCCTGCCGCCATCTTCCATTCCCGGTGATGCATTGCAAAATTACCCAGAACACTTAGCGGTCTCGCGAGACTGCTAAGTCATCTGGGTAATTTCGCAATGCATCCTGGAAACGGAAGATGGCAGCAGCCGCGCGCGTATCGCCGGAGCTCCGCTGGATCCCAGGGGTGAGTATATAACTATTTTTTATTTAACATATTTTTTATCAGGGATATGGTGCCCACACTGCTATATACTACGTGGGCTGTTTTAGATACCGCGTGGCTCTGTGCTCTATACTACATCGCTGGGCAATATACTACGTGACTGGGCAATACACTACATGGCTGGGCAGTATACTACGTGACTGGGCAATATACTACGTGGCTGGGCAATATACTACGTGGCTGGGCAATATACTATGTGGCTGGGCAATATACTACGTGACTGGGCAGTATACTACATGTCTGTGCTGTATTCTACGTGGCTCTGTGCTGTATACTACGTCGCTGTGCAATATACTACGTGGTTGGGCAATATACTATGTGGCTGGGCAATATACTACATGGCTGGGCAATATACTACGTGGCTGGGCAATATACTACGTGGCTGGGCAATATACTACGTGGCTGGGCAATATACTATGTGGGCTGTGCAATATACTACGTCACTGGGCAATATACTACGTGGGCTGGGCAATATACTACGTGACTGGGCAGTATACTATGTGACTGGGCAGTATACTACGTGACTGGGCAGTATACTTCGTGTCTGTGCTGTATACTACGTGGCTCTGTGCTGTATACTACGTCGCTGTGCAATATACTATGTGGCTGGGCAATATACTATGTGGCTGGGCAATATACTACGTGTCTGGGCAATATACTACGTGACTGGGCAATATACTATGTGACTGGGCAATATATTACGTGGCTGGGCAATATACTACGTGGCTGGGCAATATACTATGTGGCTGGGCAATATACTATGTGGCTGGGCAATATACTACGCCGCTGGGCAATATACTACGTGGCTGGGCAATATACTACGTGGCTGGGCAATATACTACGTGGATATGCATATTCTAGAATACCCGATGCATTAGAATCAGGCCACCATCTAGTAGTAGTTATATTCTTGGACATAGGGACAGTATTGTGGTAGTTATATTCTTGTACATAGGGGGCAGTATTATAGTAGTTATATTCTTGTACACAGGGGCAGTATTATAGTAGTTATATTCTTGTACATAAGGGCAGTATTATAGTAGTTATATTCTTGTACACAGGGGCAGTATTATAGTAGTTATATTCTTGTACATAAGGGCAGTATTATAGTAGTTATATTCTTGTACATAGGGGCAGGATTATAGTAGATATACAGTTATATGAAAAAGTTTGGGCACCCCTATTAATCTTAAGCTTAATGTTTTATAAAAATTGTTTGTTTTTTTTGCAACAGGTATTTCAGTTTTATATATCTAATAACTGTTGGACACAGTAATTTTTCTGCCTTGAAATGAGGTTTATTGTACTAACAGAAAATGTGCAATCTGCATTTAAACAAAATTTGACAGGTGCATAAGTATGGGCACCCCACCAGAAAAGTAACATTAATATTTAGTAGATCCTACTTTTGCAAAAATAACAGCCTCTAGTCGCTTCCTGTAGCTTTTAATGAGTTCCTGGATCCAGAGGTGCCTGAAGTTGTACTAGACACTCAACCATTGGCTGGCATAAATTAGGAAATAGCACGCTGTCTCTTAAAGAGAGACCGGGAGTGCGCTCGCATGCACTTGGTGGCGTTTTAGGAGGCCTGCGAGACGTGTGCAGTGTCCAGGCAGCGCGGGCGGACCGGGAATGGGACGGAGGTGCTACAGTACCCCCCCTTTACGCCCTCATTTTTTTTTGCATAAAATCTCTCCAGTAGGAGAGGGGCATGGATATTTTCTTTCGGCTCCCACGACCTCTCCTCAGGCCCGAAGCTCTTCCAATCCACCAAAAAGAGGTTCTTTCCCCTTACCCTTTTTGTGGCCAAAATATTCTCTACCTCAAATACAGCCTCCTCACTGATGGGATCAGGAGTACTGCCTGGGTCTTTAACCCCTTAGTGACAGAGCCAATTTGGTACTTAATGACCAGGCCAATTTTTGCAATTCTGACCACTGTCACTTTGAGGTTATAACTCTGGAACGCTTCAACGGATCCCGCTGATTCTGAGATTGTTTTTTCGTGACATATTGTACTTCATGTTAGTGGTAACATTTCTTCGATATTACTTGCGATTATTTATGAAAAAAACGGAAATATGGCGAAAATTTTTAAAATTTTGCAATTTTCAAACTTTGTATTTTTATGCCCTTAAATCAGAGAGATATGTCACGAAAAATAGTTAATAAATAACATTTCCCACATGTCTACTTTACAAAAGCACAATTTTGGAAACAAAATTTTTTTTTGTTAGGGAGTTATAAGGGTTAAAAGTTGACCAGCAATTTCTCATTTTTACAACACCATTTTTTTTTAGGGACCACATCACATTTGAAGTCATTTTGAGGGGTCTATATGATAGAAAATAATGAAGTGTGACACCATTCTAAAAACTACACCCCTCAAGGTTCTCAAAACCACATTCAAGAAGTTTATTAACCCTTTACGTGCTTCACAGGAACTGAAACAATGTGGAAGGAAAAAATGAACATTTAACTTTTTTTTGCAAACATCTTAATTCAGAACCATTTTTTTTATTTTCACAAGTGTAAAAACAGAAATGTAACCATAAATTTTGTTATGCAATTTCTCCTGAATACGCCAATACCCCATATGTGGGGGTAAACCACTGTTTGGGCGCACCGCAGAGCTTGGAAGTGAAGGAGCGCCGTTTTACTTTTTCAATGTAGAATTGGCTGGAATTGAGATTGGACGCCATGTCGCGTTTGGAGAGCCTCTGATGTGCCTAATCAGTGGAAACCCCCCACAAGTGACACCATTTTGGAAACTAGACCCCTTAAGGAACATATCTAGATGTGTGGTGAGCACTTTGAACCCCCATGTGCTTCACAGAAGTTTATAATGTAGAGCCGTGAAAAAAAAAAATCGCATTTTTTCTACAAAAATGATCTTTTTGCCAACAAATTTTTATTTTCACAAGGGTAACAGGAGAAATTAGACCACAAAAGTTGTTGTGCAATTTCTCCTGAGTACGCTGATACCCAATATGTGGGGGTAAACCACTGTTAGGGCGCACCGCAGAGCTTGGAAGAGAAGGAGTGCCGTTTTACTTTTTCAATGTAGAATTGGCTGGAATTGAGATTGGACGCCATGTCGCGTTTGGAGAGCCCCTGATGTGCCTAATCAGTGGAAACCCCCCACAAGTGACACCATTTTGGAAACTAGACCCCTTAAGGAACTTATCTAGATGTGTGGTGAGAACCTTGAATGCCCAAGTGCTTCACAGAAGTTTATAATGCAGAGCCGTGAAAATAAAAAATATTTTTTTTTTCCACAAAAAAGATTTTTTAGCCCCCAAGTTTTTATTTTCACAAGGGTAACAAGAGAAATTGGACCCCAAAAGTTGATGTCCAATTTGTCCTGACTATGCTGGTACCCCATATGTGGGGGTAAACCACTGTTTGGGCGCACGGCAGAGCTCGGAAGGAAGGAGCGCCGTTTTGGAATGCAGACTTTGATAGAATGGTCTGCGGGTATTATGTTGCGTTTGCAGAGCCCCTGATGTACCTAACCAGTAGAAACCCTCCACAAGTGACCCCATTTTGGAAACTAGACCCCCCAAGGAACTTATCTAGATGTGTGGTGAGAACTTTGAATGCCCAAGTGCTTCACAGAAGTTTAGAATGCAGAGTCGTGAAAATAAAAAATATTTTTTTTTCCACAAAAAAGATATTGTAGCCCCCAAGTTTTTATTTTCACAAGGGTAACAGGAGAAATTGGACTGCAATAGTTATTGTCCAATTTATCCCGAGTACGCTGATGCGCCATATGTGGGGGTAAACCACTGTTTGGGCGCACGGCAGAGCTCAGAAGGGTAGGGAGCACCATTTGACTTTTTAGGCGCAAAATTGGCTGTCGTGTTTGGAGACCCCCTGATGTACCTAAACAGTGGAAACCCCCCAATTCTAGCTCCAACCCTAACCCCAACACACCCCTAACCCTAATCCCAACCTGATCCATAATCCTAATCACTAACCCTAACCATAATCACAACCCTTACCCCAAAACAACACTAATGTCAACCCTAACCATAACCCTAATCAAAACCCTAAATCCAACACACCCCTAATCCTAATCTCAACCCTAACCTCAAACCTAACCATAATCCCAATACACCCCTAATCACAACCCTAACCTTAACCCTAATCCCAAACCTAACCCTAATCCCAAGCGTAACCCTAATGCCAACCCTAACCCTAATACCAACCCTAATCCAAACCCTAATCCCAGCTCTAACCCTAACTTTAGCCCCAACCCTAGCCCTAACTTTAGCCCCAACCCTAACCCTAGCCCTAAGGCTACTTTCACACTTGCGTTGTTTGGCATTACGTCGCAATCCGTCGTTTTGGACAAGAAACGGATCCTGCAAATGTGCCCGCAGGATGCGTTTTTTGCCCATAGACTTGTATTGCCGACGGATCGTGACGGATGGCCACACGTCGCGTCCGTCGTGCACTGGATCAGTTGTGTTTTGGCGGAGCGTCGGCACAAAAAAAGTTCAATGAAACGTTTTTTTGTACGTCGCATCCGCCATTTCTGACTGCGCATGCGTGGCCGTAACTCCGCCCCCTCCTCCCCAGGACATAGATTGGGCAGCGGATGCTTTGAAAAACTACAGCCGCTGCCCACGTTGTGCACAATTTTCACAACGTGCGTCGGTATGTCGGGCCGACGCATTGCGACGGCCCCGTACCGACGTAAGTGTGAAAGAAGCCTAACCCTAAATTTAGCCCCAACCCTAACCCTAAATTTAGCCCCAACCCTAACCCTAAATTTAGCCCCAACCCTAGCCCTAACCCTAGCCCTACCCCTAACCCTACCCCTAACCCTACCCCTAACCCTACCCCAAACCCTACCCCAAACCCCTAACCCTACCCCTAACCCTACCCCTAACCCTAACCCTAATTTTAGCCCCAACTGCTGTTCTCCTGCCAGCCGGCAGATGGAGACAGATGGCGGGCGCACTGGGCATGCGCCCGCCATTTTCTACTGCCGGCGGCCAGGAGGAGCAGCAAGAGGATCCAGGGACCTAGGTGAGTATGCTAGGGTCCCCGAATCCCCCTATTTCTCTGTCCTCTGATGTGCGATCACATCAGAGGACAGAGAATTACACTTTACTTTTTTTTTTTTTGCGGTCGCCGGTAAACAGTTAATTACCGGCGATCGCAAAACAGGGGTCGGTAATACCGACCCCGATCATGCTCTTTGGGGTCTCGGCTACCCCCGGCAGCCGAGACCCCGGAGAAAATCGGCCTCTGGGGGGCGCTATGTACTTTTTCCACAGCGCCGTTAATTAATGGTTTAAGTACCCATTTTGAAGATGGCGGCGCCCACCGGGAGACACGAGGAGCATCGGGGAAGCTAGGTGAGTATTGGGGGGCCACCTGGGACCCCTTTTCTCTGTCCTCCGATGTGCGATCACATCGGAGAACAGAGAAATTAAAAAGAGATCGCGTTTTTTTTGTTTTTTTTTTGCGATCACCGGTAAACGGTTAATTACCGGCGATCGCAAATGCGGGGAGGGTTAAAAAAACCCCGAATCATGTTCTCTGGGGTCTCGGTTACCCCCGGCAGCCGAGACCCCGGAGAAAATCGGCCTCTGGGGGGCGCTATGTACTTTTTCCACAGCGCCGTTAATTAACGGCGCTGTGGTTTAAGTACCCTTAGCGGCCGCCGTTAAAAGGCGTATCGGCGGTCGCTAAGGGGTTAAATAAAACTCAAAATTACCAGTTTGAGGAAGGAAACATGAAAAGAGTTAGGCACACGCAAAGAAGCAGGCAACTTCAACTTATAAGAGACCGCATTAATTTGTTTTGGGACCGATGAAGCGAGGCCCCAATTTGTAGGAAGGCATCTTCAGACGGATGTACTTGGAGGAGAGCCACTCTCTATCCCCAAGCTGAAAGGTCAGAGCATTCAGGCGTCTCTTATCGGCTTGCTTCCTCATGCGCTGTGACGCTCATTCTAAGGCGGTCTTGGTGTCTATCCACACTTTAGAAAAACTCTCAGTGACGGTGTTAGCAGCCGGAATGCCTGAAGACCCATGGATAGGGAGTGGGATACCAGGTTGGAGTCCAAACACAATCTGGAAAGGACACTTAGTAGATGACTCACTTACGTGGTTTTCATAGGAGAACTCCGCCCATGTTAGTAACTTGACCCAGTCATTGTGATGTATGTTGATGAAGTGATACAGGAACCCGTACACGATCTGATTGATCCTCTCCACCTGACCATTGGACTGAGGATGATAAGCAGAAGAGACATCCAGCTCCACATTCATTGTTTTACAGATCGCCCTCCAAAACTTCGAAGTGAACTGGACACCCCTGTCGGACACAAGGTGGAGAGGAAACCCATGGAGACGAAAAACATGTTGAATGAAGTAGTCGGCAAGCTCAGGAGTAGACGGAAGACCAGACAGAGGGGGTAAAGTGAGCCATCTTCGAAAAGCGGTCTACCACAACCCATATAACGGAGCAGCTAGAAGAGACAGGGAGATCTGTAATAAAGTCGATAGCAATATGCTGCCAGGGAACTGAAGGAACAGGAAGTGCCAGAAGATGTCCGGACGGAAGATGCTTCACAGTTTTGTTTCGGGCACAGGACGGGCAAGCCGAGACATACTCCAAAATGTCCTTACGCATGTTAGGCCACCAATAATAACGGGAAATGAGTTCTGAATAGAGATGAGTGAATATACTCGTTACTCGAGATTTCTCGAGCATGTGCGGGGGTCCTCCGAGTATTTTTTAGTGCTCGGAGATTGTTTTTCTTTCGGCAGCTGAATGATTTAGTCTGTTAGTCAGCATAAGTACATGTGGGGGTTGCCTGGTTGCTAGGGAATCCCCACATGTACTTATGCTGGCTAACAGATGTAAATCATTCAGCTGCAGCAAGAAAAACTAAATCTCCAAGCACTAAAAAGTACTCGGAGGACCCCAGAGCATGCTTGAGAAATCTCGAGTAACGAGTATATTCGTTCATCACTAGTTATGACGTCTTCCTTTGCCCAGCATGACCGGATAATATAGAAGAGTGACCCCACTGAAGAACTCGTCTCCTGTCCAAGCTAACTACCAAATTCTTACTGGGAGGAATCTGAGACAGATTGACAGAGGCCACTGTCACCATTTGGGAGGGCTTGATGATGTGTTGAGGTTCCTCTTCCTAGTCGGGAGGCATAATAGACCTAGAGAGAGCATCGTCCTTGATGTTTTTGCTAGCAGGACGAACATGCAGAACAAAATTAAAAAGAGCAAAAAACAGAGACCACCTAGCCTGGTGTGGATTCAGCCTCTGTGCAGACTGAAGATGGGTGAGATTCTTATTGTCGGGGAAGATAACGACCTGGTGAACTGCTCCCTCGAGTAGATGAAGCCACTTGTCTAGAACCAGCTTGATGGGCAGTAACTCCCGATCGCCGATGGAATAGTTTCTTTCGGAAGCGGAAAAAGTTTGAGAAGGAGCCACAAGAGACCATTCGCCCGGAGGAAGACTTCTGTGTAAGAACTGCTCCGGCACCTATAGAGGAGGCATCCACCTCGAGGAAGAACTGTTTTTCAGCAATAGGCCGATGAAGCACTGGCGCAGAGGAAAAGGCTTTCTTTAGAGAGATAAATGCCTCCTCTTCTTTGGGAGACCAATCCATGGAATTTACGCCTTTTCGAGTCAGAGCAGAGATGGGAGCCACGCAAGATGAGAAATGTGGGATTAATTGACGATAAAAGTTAGCGATCCCTAGGAACCTTTGTATCGCCTTAAGCCCGGTCGAACGAGGCCATTTGAGAATAGAGGATAACTTCTCAGGATCCATCTTCAGAACACTGGACGAGACAATGTAACCTAGCAAAGGCAGAGAGGATTGATCGAAGACACACTTCTCAAACTTGGCGTACAGCCTGTTCTCCCTGAGTCTCTGCAGAACCTGATGGACATTCCTCCGATGTGTAGCCAAGTCAGGAGAGTAGATCAGGATGTTATCCAGGTAGACAACCACACAAGAATACAGCAGATCCCTAAAAATGTAATTCACAAACTCTTGAAACACTGCAGGAGCGTTGCTGAGCCCGAATGGCATAACCCGATACTCATAGTGCCCATCTCGGGTATTGAAGGCTGTCTTACACTCGTCTCCCTGGCATATGCGAATCAGGTTGTAGGCCCCTCTAAGATCCAATTTGGTGAAAATCTTGGCCCCTCTGAGATGATCAAACAACTCCAAAATAAGTGGCAACTGGTACCGATTTTTCACAGTGATCTGGTTTAAACTTCTGTAGTAGATGCAGGGCCGTAAAGATTTTCCTGACGAAAAAGAAACCTGCACCCACCAGAGAAGAGGACTTCTGGATGAATCCTCTAACCAGGCTCTCCTTGATGTACTCTGACATGACTTAGGTCTCCGCCTGGGATAAAGGATAGATTTGTCCCCGAGGAGGAGACGACCCAGGGAGCAGGCCAATGGGGCAGTCATACGACCTGTGGGGTGGCAACATCTCTGCTACCTTCTTATCGAAGATGTTGGCAAAGGACCAGTAAGAAGATGGTAAACCCTGCAGGGCAGATGGTGCCACAGGACGGCAGACTGAACGGACAATAGCAAGTCATCTATTGAAGCAGGAATCTCCCCAGTGCTGGATTTCGCCGTTCCTCCAGTTCAACACAGGCTCGTGCGCTCAAAGCCAGGGTAAACCTAGGAGCAAGGGGTGAGACAAGCCAGGCAACACATGAAAAAAGATTCTTTCTGAGTGGGTCAAACCTACTCGAAGTTCCACTAGTACAGTCTGGAAACGAATGGGCTTGGTCAGGGCTTTGCCATCCATGGAGGCCACCCGTACAGGGTTCTAGAGGCGTCAGATAGGAATCCGGTAACGGTCCACCACGGCTTGTTGAGTAAAATTCCCGGCGAACCCAGAATCCAGGTAACCTTACTCGGAAAAATTGACAGTGCCGAAGGACAGGGACACAGTTGTCAGCAGAGAAGGAGAGGAACGATCCTCACCTAGGGAAGCCTCTCCTACAGACCCCAGGCCCTGGAGTTTTCTGGCCTCCCGGACAAGAGCGAATCAAATGCTCAGGACTGCCACAGTAAAAACATCTACCCTGCGAGCGGTGCTCCTTCTGGCACTGCTTGACCAGGCTCACTCTGTCTACCTGCATAAGCTCTGAGGAAGAAGCAGAGTAATGAGGAACCACTGACCTCTAGGGACTGGGAGCCTGGCGAAAAAGTATCTTCTCCCGCTAGTCTTCCTGGCGCATTCTTGAAACCGGAGATCAATCCGAGTCGCCAAGGATACCAGTTCATCCATGGAAGCAGGAACGTCTCAGCCTGCCAGATCGTCCTTGATTCTACCAGATAGACTCTCCCAGAAGAGGGCCACGAACGCATCGTCATTCCAGGACAGCTCGGAGGAAAGGGTGCCTGAACCGAACAGCGTACTGAGTGACTGTGAGATCCTCCTGGCGAAGATGGAGGAGAGAAGCTGTGGAAGTAGTACGACCTGGTTCGTCGAAGGTCCTGTGGAAGGCCCCAAGGAAGGACTGGAGATCGTTAACTAGTGGATCCCCTCTCTCCCACAAAGGGTTCAGCCAGGCGAGAGCCTCTCCTGTGAGGTGAGACATCATGAAGACTACCTTAGCTCGATCGGAAGCAAATGGCCCAAGTTTTCAAAGTGCAGCGTACACTGATTAATGAACCCCCAACACTGTGCGGGATCACCATCGAACCAGGTAAGGGCCTCCAGGTGAGGTCCTTTACCAGAGATGAAGCCGGGTGTCTGGAAGCCAGCATCTGAAGTGGTCACAGCCGTGGCAGAGACGGGCGGAACTGTAGATGCTGCAGAATTCAGGTGGGTAGACAAGTTCCGTAGGTAAGTCGTAATCTTCTCCTGCTGGTCTCTCAGGCGGGTGACTTACTGATATAGCTCTGCGGCCGAAGGTGGTTGGCTGACTCGGCTGGAGTTACGGGCAGGCAGATGCTCCAAGTAGCGAAGAACCAGGCAGGAGACAGGTGGCATAGGCGGGTAGCAGATGTAGTTCCAGGAAGCGTGGCAGCATGGTGGACACACTGAGGAAACAAACAGTGTTAGCAAGATGCAGGCAGAGCAAACACGCAGGCACAGGAAACCTGAAAACTAGCAACAGGAAACACTTGTTGCTCAGGCACCTCCCTAAGGGCAGAGGTGCCTGAAGTAGTACGAGACACTCAGCCATTGGCTGACACATAATTAGGAAATAGCACGCTGTCTCTTTAAGAGACCGGGAGTGAGCGGGCGCTCGCCCTTAGTGGCGTGCTAGGAGACCTGCGAGACGTGCGCAGCGTCCAGGCAGCGCAAGTGGAACGGGATGGAGGCACTACATAGGGTGAGGTGGTAACCAATAAATCTCAAAAAACATCATCTCCAGGAGTCAACTTTTAGTTTTTCATGGTACAATTAATATAAATGATTTAGGCCAGCACCTATCTAGGTCAGTGGTCCTCCATAGTGGTTTTCTCACG
The DNA here is from genome assembly GCF_032444005.1 of Ranitomeya imitator. NCBI lineage: Eukaryota > Metazoa > Chordata > Amphibia > Anura > Dendrobatidae > Ranitomeya > Ranitomeya imitator. The sequence goes on from NC_091282.1 coordinate 660,429,346, forward strand.
AATCCAAGAACATGGAAAAGGGTTGACCAAACCAAAACGCTTGAAGTGAGGAGAGTGAGGTTCATAGAAAGCAGCCAATCTGTAGCTGTTCATTGAGACCATTCGGGGATACACTATTCATACAGCAGATCCACCTATCCTCTTGTTGTAAGATCAAACAATCCCAATTACCTCCTCTTTTTGGTGGTGTAACCACCTGCATTGCATAAAATAGAAGTAGCTCAAATCCCCACCATGTACATCTCTCACATGTCTAGAGATAGGGGTATACCTGGCATTAATAATATCTCCTAGTTGTTTTCCCCACCCTCCTCCGAAATTCACGTTAAGTTACCCCTATATAGTCAATGGGACAGGTACATTGAAATAGATACACCACCCCGGTCGTCTTACAGTTGGAAAAGTGTCTACTGTATATTAGTAAGTCTTACTTGTGTTAGCACTAGTGAAGGTATTTGCCCTCAAAATGGATTTGCAAAATTTACACTTCCCACATTTAAAGTTACCCTTTTTCCTGTTATCCAACCAAGTTTGTTGCCTAACTGGGAGAATATTCACTATGCACAAGCTGATCCTGTATGAATCTCCCCTTACGGTAAGTTACAGACGAAAATTCGGGATGACGTCGCCTATATCAGGGTCCATTTTTAGTATATTCCAATATTTTTGTAGAACCCCTTTTACCTACCTTGATTTATTGTAAAAGGTACCTATGATTCTGATCTGATCAGAGTCCTCCAAGCCCCTTTTCTTTAATAAAGATGTCCTGTCCCTTGCACTAGCTCCTTTAAAGGCCGTCTAAGGGGTAACCTCTGTCCATAAATCTGTCCCTCAAATCACGGGCCTGATGATGAAATTTAGTGATTGATGAACAGTTCCGTCTAACTTGGAGATACTGGCTTTTGGGGATTCCCCTTCTCAAGCTCGGGGGTGGTGGTTATCCTATCGTAGAAGGTTATTTGTGGCTGTAGGTTTATGGAATATTTCCATGGCAATGCGTCCAGTGTCGTCCCTACCAATTCTTAGGTTCAGAAAACTGACAGATTCATAGTTGATCTTGCATGTCAGTTTAAGGCCCAAGTGGTTGGCATTTGGTTCTCCCACAAAATTGGAAAAGGTATCCGGACTACCTGACCACAGTATCAGCACATCATCCAGGTAACAAACCCCAAAACAATATCTTAGGGTTCCACCAAGAGGTAGCATCCTCCCCAAATTAACAAATTTGCATACATGGGGGCACAGCGGTGATGCCCTGTGGTGCGGCACTGGCGGGGCTCTGTGGTGTGGCGGCGGGGCTCCGTGCTGCGTGGGGGGCTCCACCGGCATTTAATCAAAGCCCGGAGGCCCCGATAGCTCTGTTGCTGCGATGCGGTGGCCTCCGAGAAAATGGCTGGCAGCGGCCATTTTCCCTGAGGCCACTGCATCGCAGCAACGGAGCTGCGGGGGCCTCCAGGCTTTGACGAAATGCCGTCAGAGCCCTCAATGCAGCAAAGTGCCCTGCCGCCACACCACAGAGCCCCGCCAGTACCGCACCACAGAGCACCGCCACCACTGCACCAGCCCCTGGTGGCCATTTTCCCGGAGTCCACCGCATTGCAGCAACGGAGCTGCGGGGGCTTCCGGGCTTTGACAAAATGCCCGGTGGAGCCCCCCATCCAGCACAGAGCCCCACTGCCGCCCCCGCACAGAGCGCTGCCGCCCCACAGCGCTGCCGCCCCACAGAGCACAGCCCCCCCACAGAGCACAGCCACCCCACAGAGCACAGCCCCCCACAGAGCAAAGTCACCCCACAGAGCACTGCCACCGCACAAAGCACCGCCACAACACAGAGCACCGCCACCGCACCAGCCTGGGATGGGATTTGTTGGATGCCACCGCATCAGCCTGGATCACTGAACGACCCGTGACCACTCCTTCACCTGTGCCGATCCCTTCCCTGGTAAGCTGAATTCGAACTGTAAGACGGACCCCCATTTGACACATTATTTTTTTACCCTATTTTCCTTTTGAAAATTTGGGGTATGTCTTATTGTCCAGTGTGTCTTATAGTCCAAAAAATACGGTATATCTTCCAGCTTGAGAAGGAGGTCTGAGGCATCTCTAACATGGGAGGCCAAAGATATCACAGAAGGCCGCAGTATCCTATCTCTATAAATGCCTGAATTCTGGGTAACAGAATCAATTCCGGCAACGATAGGTCGTCCCGTCCCTTTAATGGGCTCAAACCCTTATGCACTTTGGGTAGTGCGTAAAAGACAGCCAGGACTGGGAATTTAGGGCACATGAAGTCACATTCACTTTTGGAAATAACGTTTAAATCCAAAGCCCTCAGCAGTAAATTCTCTAATTCCTGTAAGAATTCTCTAGTGAGATCTTCCCTCAAGATTTTATAGCTATCCTCATCCCTCAGAATCCTATTTCATATTTGTAGATATTTCTCGTGGTTCATTAAAACAAGGTTGCCCCCCTTATCCAAGGGTTTAAGGCTATGTGCACACGCTGTGGATTTTGCTGCGGATTCACAGCAGTTTTCTATGAGTTTAAAGTACCATGTAAACCTATGGAAAACAAAATCCGCAGTGCACATGTTATGGGAAAAACCGCGCGTAAACGCTGCGTGGTTTATTCCGCAGCATGTCACTTCTTTGTGCGGATTACACCTGCTCCTCAATAGGAATCCGCAGGTTTAAAACCGCAGGTGGAATCCGCACAAAAACCTCTGTAAATCCACTGTAATTTCGCAGTAAATCCACAGGTAATCCGCAATGCGGTTTACCTGCGGATTTACAAAAACAGGTGCGGAAAAATACGCAGAGATCCAACCTACGTGTGCACATGGCCTAAAGATAAGTTCTTTGTTATCTGACAATTTATCGAGGGCTTCCCTCTCCATTCTCAACATGTTAGAATTAGTGATGAGCATATATATATATATATATATATATATATATATATATATATATATCTAATATATAATTGCCTAGAATACTACTTCCTGCAATTTGTGCCAACTTCCTGTCCGGAGATAATGTCCGGAGCTAATGTCCGGAGATAAGTGACGTCAACAGTGTCCAGTGTCTGATTGGTTGCCGCCTGCTGCGAGCGACCAATCAGAAACGTGCCGTACTGTGACACACTCCGCCCGCCATTTTGGTGTGATTTTTGAATTTTTACCTCACAGCAAGTTTCTACTGCGTGGAGGCGGGCCCAGTGACGTTGCTCTTCAAGCTCCTGCCGAATTTCGTCAAAAAAATGATAATACCATTTACCAAAACTATATATATTTAGTTGTGAAGTGGTTCAGTGACATTTTCACACCAATTTTGAACTTTTGTTTGGTGTTTTCTCCATATACTGCCTATTATTTTTGTTCTTTTTTACTATTATTTATTAATTGTATTATTCTTACATTTGAATAAATAAAGTATATATGGATTCTAGACTCCCGATTCTTTAGAATCGGGCTGCCATCTAGTATATATATATATATATATATATATATATATATATATATATACAGTGGGGCAAAAAAGTATTTAGTCAGTCAGCAATAATGCAAGTTCCACCACTTAAAAAGATGAGAGGCGTCTGTAATTTACATCATAGGTAGACCTCAACTACAGGAGACAAACTGAGAAAAAAAAATCCAGAAAATCACATTGTCTGTTTTTTTATCATTTTTTTAGCATATTATGGTGGAAAATAAGTATTTGGTCAGAAACAAACAATCAAGATTTCTGGCTCTCACAGACCTGTAACTTCTTCTTTAAGAGTCTCCTCTTTCCTCCACTCATTACCTGTAGTAATGGCACCTGTTTAAACTTGTTATCAGTATAAAAAGACACCTGTGCACACCCTCAAACAGTCTGACTCCAAACTCCACTATGGTGAAGACCAAAGAGCTGTCAAAGGACACCAGAAACAAAATTGTAGCCCTGCACCAGGCTGCGAAGACTGAATCTGCAATAGCCAACCAGCTTGGAGTGAAGAAATCAACAGTGGGAGCAATAATTAGAAAATGGAAGACATACAAGACCACTGATAATCTCCCTCGATCTGGGGCTCCACGCAAAATCCCACCCCGTGGGGTCAGAATGATCACAAGAACGGTGAGCAAAAATCACAGAACCACGCGGGGGGACCTAGTGAATGAACTGCAGAGAACTGGGACCAATGTAACAAGGCCTACCATAAGTAACACACTACGCCACCATGGACTCAGATCCTACAGTGCCAGACGTGTCCCACTGCTTAAGCCAGTACATGTCCGGGCCCGTCTGAAGTTTGCTAGAGAGCATTTGGATGATCCAGAGGAGTTTTGGGAGAATGTCCTATGGTCTGATGAAACCAAACTGGAACTGTTTGGTAGAAACACAACTTGTCGTGTTTGGAGGAAAAAGAATACTGAGTTGCATCCATCAAACACCATACCTACTGTAAAGCATGGTGGTGGAAACATCATGCTTTGGGGCTGTTTCTCTGCAAAGGGGCCAGGACGACTGATCCGGGTACATGAAAGAATGAATGGGGCCATGTATCGTGAGATTTTGAGTGCAAACCTCCTTCCATCAGGAAGGGCATTGAAGATGAAACGTGGCTGGGTCTTTCAACATGACAATGATCCAAAGCACACCGCCAGGGCAACGAAGGATTGGCTTCGTAAGAAGCATTTCAAGGTCCTGGAGTGGCCTAGCCAGTCTCCAGATCTCAACCCTATAGAAAACCTTTGGAGGGAGTTGAAAGTCCGTGTTGCCAAGCGAAAAGCCAAAAACATCACTGCTCTAGAGGAGATCTGCATGGAGGAATGGGCCAACATACCAACAACAGTGTGTGGCAACCTTGTGAAGACTTACAGAAAACGTTTGACCTCTGTCATTGCCAACAAAGGATATATTACAAAGTATTGAGATGAAATTTTGTTTCTGACCAAATACTTATTTTCCACCATAATATGCAAATAAAATGTTAAAAAAACAGACAATGTGATTTTCTGGATTTTTTTTTCTCAGTTTGTCTCCCATAGTTGAGGTCTACCTATGATGGAAATTACAGACGCCTCTCATCTTTTTAAGTGGTGGAACTTGCACTATTGCTGACTGACTAAATACTTTTTTGCCCCACTGTATATATATATATATATATATATATATATATATATACTTCCCTAGCAACCAGGCAACCCCCACATGTACTTATGCTGGCTAACAGATGTAAATCATTCAGCTACGGCGCTAAAAACTAAGGCTGGGTTCACACTTTGCGGTTTTTACCGCGGAACCGCCGCGATTTTGATGCTGCGGGTCCGCAGCAGTTTCCATAGCGTTTACAGTAACATGTAAACCCTATGGAAACTGCAAACCGCTGTGCACATGCTGCGGGAAAAACCGCGCGGGAACGCAGCGGTTTAAAACCCGCAGCATGTCACTTCTTTGTGCAGAATCGCTGCGATTCTGCACCCATAGGAATACATTGAACCGCTTACTTCCCGCATGGGGCTGTGCCCACGTTGCGGGAAGTAAGCGGATAATGTGCGGTTCCTACCCGGGGTGGAGGAGAGGAGACACTCCTCCAGGCCCTGGGAACCATATTTGGGGTTAAAAAATAAAAAATCATGTTATACTCACCCTCTGAAGTCTCAGCGCTGCACGCGGCCGTCTGGTCAGAGTTGCTGTGCGACCAGGACCTGCGGTGATGTCGCGGTCACATGACCGTGACGTCACGAAGGGTCCTTCTCGCATAGCATCTTTGGAACCGGACCGCCGGGTGCAGCGTCCAGGAGATCCGGACATCAGAGGGTGAGTATAACCAATTTTTATTATTTTTAACATTACTATTGATGCTGCATATTGCTGCATATGCAGCATCAATAGTATAGGCGGAAACCCGCAGTGGAAACCGCGGAACAAACCGCGATAAATCTGCAGGGAGAACCGCAGTTGTTTTGCCCTGCAGATTTATCAAATCCGCTGCGGGAGAACCCGCAGAAGGACAACGCAAAGTGTGAGCATAGCCTAAGACTCCGAGCACTAAAATATAGTGAGAGGACACCTGAGCATGCTCGAGAAATCTCAAGTAACGAGTATATTCGCTCATCACTAGTTAGAATAATATGTTGTCGGGATACCACTCATGAGCTTTACTTCATCTGTCGCTAGCTCAGTAAATATATCGATACTATTGTGGTCCATATATGGGGCATCTTGGTACTTTTAACCTTTAAGGGTATGTGCACACGCTGCAGATTTTGCTGCGGATCCGCAGTGGTTTCCCATGAGTTCACAGTACCATGTTAACCTATGGGAAACGAAATCCGCAGTGCACATGCTACGGAAAAAAACGCGCGGAAACGCAGCGGTTTACATTCCGCAGCATGTCAATTCTTTGTGCGGATTCCGCTGCGGTTTTACAACTGCTCCAATAGAAAACTGCAGGTGTAAAGCCGCAGTGGAATCCGCAGTAGAAACCGCGATAAATCCGCAGGAAAAACTGCAGTGGTTTTGCACTACGATTTTTCCAAATCCGCTGCGGAAAAATCCGCAGTCCTCCAGAATACGTGTGCACATACCCTAAATCTGTAAAGTGACCTAGTCCTGGCTGTCTATCACTCTCCCTCATTACGTCAGAATCCTGACATTAGAAAGATCCTCTTCTATAATTCCCATGGATTCACACTCAGCATGGTCGTGGGTTTTACAGAGGGAGCATTATTATAGTAATTATATGTGTGTACATAGGAGCAGTATTATAGTAGTTATATTCTTGTACATAGGGGGCAGTATTATAGTAGTTATATTCTTGTACATAGGGGCAGTATTATAGCAGTTATATTCTTCTACATAGGGGGCAGTATTATAGTAATTATATTTGTGTACATAGGAGCAGTATTATGGTAGTTATATTCTTGGACATAGGAGCAGTATTATAGTAGTTATATTCTTGTACATAGGGGCAGTATTATAGTAGTTAAATTCTTGGACATAGGAGCAGTATTATAGTAGTTATATTCCTGTACATAGCAGCAGTATTATAGTAGTTATATTCTTGGACATAGGAGCAGTATTATAGTAGTTATATTCTTGGACATAGGAGCAGTATTATAGTAGTTATATTCTTGGACATAGGAGCAGTTTTATAGTAGTTATATTCTTGGACATAGGAGCAGTATTATAGTAGTTATATTCTTGGACATAGGAGCAGTATTATAGTAGTTATATTCCTGTACATAGGAGCAGTATTATAGTAGTATTCTTGTACATAGGAGCAGTATTATAGTAGTTATATTCCTGTAGTTAGAGGCAGTATTATAGTAGTTATATTCCTGTACATAAGGGCAGTAATATAGTAGTCATATTCTTGTACATAGGAGCAGTATTATAGTAGTTATATTTCTGTACATAGGGGGCAGTATAGCAGTAGTTATATTCTTATACATGGGAGGCAGTGTGACTTTTGAAAGATTCCTGAATTTGCCTTGTTGCCATCTTTAGAGGCTAGCGTTTCCCTTCAATCATTTAGTGGGTGGGGGGTGTCCCAATTTCCTGTTGCACCTGCATCTTCTTCTCTGGCTGTTTGGGAAGTGCCTTTGTCTGACAAGTGTTATTGTCTCGCTGTGAGAGGCCCGGATTGTTACAGTCGGGGATGTCTCCGTGTCGCGGCGATGAGATCATAACGGTTTATTTCAGTGACCAACAAAGAGCCCAAATAAGTAACAGGAAAGTGAGACGCTCGTCGTCAGCTCCGCCAGTAACGGACAATGGAGCCTGTGTGACGGGGAAGAGCTTCAATTAGATCTTTGTTATCTGGAAGCCATTTATCACCCAGGACTCCATATTGTACTATTAATCAGATGCCTTAAAGGGGTCCTCAGCTTATTTTTATGGAAAGTGATTACACATGTGCAGCCTATGATGGACAGAGCTGTGACCAAATGATTTGCTAAGATCAAGGTGTCCTCCCTTACATCGCCTGCTGGTTCCATGTCTGTAGTCACTCTTCCCATCTTCTCTCTTTAAATGACAGCGACCTCCTCGCACCCCTTTTTCTAGGAAACCAACAATGTGATGAAGTATCTTGCAGAATTCCATGTATGGCTATTTAAAGTCCATGATGGATGTCCTATCAGAAGGCTGTGTGAGGCTGGCCCTGTGTCTACTACCCAGACTCTCGGAGGAACGATTTAGGTGATGCTTTCCTAGAAGGGAAGCAGTTTATTACAGTACTGATGCAATTCTTACCAGCGCAGGAAAAAGAAAAACTCAAAATGATGAAGAAATGGGCACTTTCCGAGCTGGGAAGCCTTTAAATGGGAAATACGGGTAGAGAAAAGATTCCAAGCACTAAGATCAGTCAACAACCACTGGCTGGCGATGGCCATCTTGTCGGCACGTAGATTTACAACAATGTGGCTCTTGCCAAACTGCAAGTACAAAAACTAACCAAGCGGGTGATCTTCGGTCTACAGCCTGAGAGCTAACTGAAAAGTAGCACATTTAGACATGATGTATTTTTATCGTTTTCACTAAGGCTGCTTTCACACATCAGTTTTTTGCCATCAGTCGCAATCCGTCGTATTTAAAAAAAAAAAAACGGATCCGTCGCAGATTGTGAAAAACTGATGCGACAGATCTGTTTTTTCGACGGATCTGAGTAGGGGAGCTGGCTAAAGAATCTTAAAAAATCGGAGCATGCTCAGTTAGAAAAAATCCGTCGCAGGATTCCGTCATTTGACGATCTGGTGCCCATAGGCTTCCATTCTAACAAACGACGGACGGCGATGGATCCGTCGCTGCCATTTTTTGACGGAGACAAAAAACGTTACTTTGTCCATTGTCACCAGCCGCCAGACAGACAATTTTCTATGGATCCGGCGAATGACAGATGAAACGTGAGGCCATCCGTCGCTAATACAAGTCTATGAGAAAAAAACTGATTTGGGGGCATCAGACGCGGGATCCGTTTTTTTTCAAAATTCGAAAGTTTACAACTGATGACAAAAAACTGATGTGTGAAAGCAGCCTTAGGGATTCTTGTGTGGATCCTATAAGCGCTTCACAGTGGTTCCACAAGTGATTTTTATTGTAAGGCTGATCGGCATTCGATATGGCGGAGGCGTTTCTGTGACCAATCGCGGCTACTGGGAGATGTCCTTCAGAAATCATTAACCCCGTGTGAACCCAGAAAACATCACAGCAGAGATTAAAGATAAACACATCTTGACAACAGAACCCGGATCTGCACGCAACAGCCACAAAACACATGAGACACTCGCAGCTGTGTGTATGTGCATGTCTTAGTATGGGGGTGTGCAGTCTGCGTTTTTGTGCATTGTACTGTATGTTCATTATGGTATACACAAATGTACATATAAAGGAATTGTTCCAAAATCTAAATTTCTCAGCAACCACAGGGTGGGTTCCGAGTCCCCTGTGTGAATGGAGCACAGGTCACCAAAGCAATGCTGCTTCATTCCTTCTCGTATAGGTGTATGTTTTTTTACACACGTTTATTTCCTTTGTGTGTATTGGAACAACACAAAAAAAAACTGAGAAAAAAAGGCAGATTGAACATAATTCCACACAAAACCCTGAAAATGGGCCAGACAAAATTGTTGGCACCCTCAATTTAATATATGGTTGCACACCCCTTTAGAATAAATATCTGCAATCAATTGTTTGCTATAACCATCAACAAGCTTCTTACACCTCTCAACTGGAATTTTGAAACACTCATCCTATGCAAACTGCTGTTGCTTTCTCCCTACAGGAGAAGGTGCCTTAAATACCTAATGTCTCCCAGCTATAGGCTGGGGACATTTCCATATTACATTCCCTGCCCTTTGAAGAAGCAGTGAATGCACTTTTGTGCGTTCACTAAGCTGGGACCTGGTAGCCGGAGATGCCAACTAGCGTCAGTGAGCGTTTTTGGCATCCCTGATGGGGTGACGAAAAGGAAGCATGCAGAGATGTTGACGTTATTGTACATGCCCCCTCCTCTCCAAACCCAAAAGAAATCTCTTCAGAAGATGTGGGGCATGAATGTTCTCCCTGGGCTCCCACAATCTATTTTCGGGACCAAATCTTTTCCAATCAATCAGAATTTTTATTTCATCCCTAACCTTCTTCGTGATCAAGTAGCTCTTCACCTCAAAGACATCCTCAGAGCAGACTGGTGCAGGTGTGTAACCAAAATCCTGGAAAATGTGACTCAAGATGACAGGCTTGGAGAGATATGTAGAAGGAGTAAGGCATGCATAACGAGACTAGAATCTTCAACTCGTAGGACGCGGCATTGTTTTGCTTGACGGCCTCGAAGGGACTTGTAAAGCGAGGACCCAACTTGTAAGATGAAATCTTGAGACGGATTGATCTCGAAGAGAGCCACACCTTATCCCCAGGACAAAAACAAGGTGGATCCATGAGTCTTTTTTCATCATGTCTTTTCATCCATTTGGACGACTTTTCAAGTGTCACTTTGGTGTCCTCCCAGATCTTGGAGAAATCTTTAGTGAGAGCATCGGCTGCAGGGAACATCAGAAGAGGAATACCAGGTTATAGGCTAAGGACAATGGAGAACGGTGACTTCGCAAAGGCAATACTTACATGATTATTATAGGAAAACTCGGCAAAAGCTTGACCCAGTCCTCATGGTGCACATTCGTGAAACTATGCAGAAAATTAGACATAACCTGGTTGACCCTCACCACCTGACTGTTGTATTGAGGATGGTATGCAGAAGAGAAGTCCAAGACTACGTTAAATCCAAAGTTTCCAAATGGCTCTTCAGAATCTGGATGTGAACTGGACACCCCTGTCGGATACAATGTGAAGAGGGAATCTATGAAGGCGATATGTTGAATAAACTTCTTAGCAAGAACAGGGGCAGAAAGAAGACCAGGCATTGTGATCTACTGAGTTATCTTTGAGAAGCGGTCCACCACCCAGATGACGGAGCAACCAGAGTACACAGGGAGATCCTTAATAAAGTCCACAGTGATGTGCTACCAGGGAGCTGAAGGCACAGGAAGTGGTAAAAGTTGCCCAGACGGAAGTTGCCTAGGAGTCTTGTTACAAGCACAGGAAGTGTGACAGGCTGAAACAAAATTCACAATATTCGTCTGCATGGTTGTCCATGAATAATTACGCAAGATAAGTTAAGTCTTTCTCTGCATAGCATAACCAGCCAATTTTAAAGAGTGCTCCCACAGCAGAACTTGACTTTTATTGGATTCCAACACTTAAGTCTTCCTTGGAGGAATCTGAGACAAGTTTACCAGAGACACAATAACCATCTTGGAAGAGTCTATGATAACTTGGAGTTCCTCCTCTTGGTCGGTGGGTAGGAAGGACCTAGAAAGCGCTTGCGCCTTGACGTTTTCCTCGGCCAGCCAATAATAAAGGATGAAGTCAAAACAGGCAAAGAACAGCTATCACGTAGCTTGGTGCGGATTCTGCCTTTTTGCAGACTGTAGATAAGCCAGGTTCTTATGGCCAGTGTAAATGACATCCAGATGAACTGCCCCTTCGAGTAGGTAATGCCACGCCTCTCAAGCCATCTTAATCACCAACAATTCATGATCACCAATCAAGTAGTTATGTTCAGGGGCAGTGAAGGCCTTTGAGAAGAAACTACAGATAACCATTCAAGCAAAGGAAGACTTCTGTGTAAGAACTGCTCCTGCCCCAGAGGATGAAGCATGCACTTCCAGGAAGAACTGTTTGTTGATCTTAGGCTTTTGTAGTACAGGTGCAGAGGAGAAGGCCTATTTTAGGGAGACAAATTTGTTGTCAGCCTCTGGACTCCAAACCTTTTGGATTGGTGCCTTTTCAAGTTAATAATCACAGAGATTAAGGCGGTCCGACGAGAAGTGTGGAATAAACTGGCGGTAATAGTTGGCGAATGCCAAAAATAGCTGAATTGGCTTAACACCAAAAAACTGAGTGGCCATGTTGATGGGGGGAATAAACTGAATGGCGATGTTGATGGGAATAAACTGATGGTCTGAGCTGATGGAGGGAATAAACAGAGGGGCTATGCAAAGGGGGGACTAAACAGAGGGGCTGTGCAGACAAGAATGAACAGAGGAGCTGTGCAGATGGGGGAGAATGAATAGAGGGGGCTGTGCAGATGGGGAGAATGAATAGAGGGGCTGTACAGATGGGGAGAATGAATAGAGGGGCTGTGCAGATGGGGGGAATAAACTGAGGGGTTGTGCAGAGGAGGCATGAAGTGAGAGGAAGTGGGAGGGGCAATTAAATGAAGGGATGTGCATTTGGACCATGAAATGAGGTGCTCTGAATGGCTAGGGACAGCAAACTATATGAGGAGCTGTAATGAGGTGGGTCTGTTGATGTATTCAAGTACTGATGGTGGATCTAGTGATGCATTCATGTACTTATGGTGGTTCTGGTGACATATTCATGTACTGATAGTAGTTCTGGTGATGCATTCATATACTGATGGTAGTTCTGGTAACATGTACTGATGGGGGTTCAGGTGATGAATTTATTTACTGATGATATTTCTGTGTCATATTCATGTAGTATTGATGGCTCTGGTGCTCTAATTATGTGCTGATGATGATTTTGGCTTCACATTCATGTACTGGTGATTAATATATCATGAGAATCATATCACTACATGAATACAGCATCAGAACAACCATCACTACATGAATATGTCACCAGATCCAGAATACATCACCAAAACCACAATCAGTTTTGTGCAGGCTGTATTTGTCGCATGACTGGTCACAAAAACCTTCGACCAATCAGAGACGTGCACAGCGACGATGATGTCATAATGGTTGCCATGGTGACGATGATGTCATAAAGGTTGCCTCGACCAATCAGCGACGGGCACAGTCTGCCGCGAATTCTGGAATCATCATTGTCCATATACTACGGGGATATACTACGCCAGGCCTCGACCAATCAGCGACGGGCACAGCGATGATGATGTCATAATGGTTGCCATGGCGACGATGATGTCATAAAGGTTGCCTCGACCAATCAGCGACGGGCACAGCGACAATGATGTAATAATGGTTGCCATGGCGACGATGATGTCATAAAGGTTGCCTCGACCAATCAGCGACGGGCAAAGCGACGATGATGTCATAAAGGACGTAGAAATCCCACGTTTCTGATTCAGCGGCGGGCACAGTATCGACGTAGATGTCATAATGGTTGCCATGGCGACGATGCTGTCATAAAGGTTGCCTCGACCAATCAGCGACGGGCACAGTCTGCCGCGAATTCTGGAATCATCATTGTCCATATACTACGGGGACATGCATATTCTAGAATACCCGATGCGTTCGAATCGGGCCACAGTCTAGTCTATCTAATATATAATTGCCTAGAATACTACTTCCTGCAATTTGTGCCAACTTCCGTGGCTTTGTCCGGAGCTAATGTCCGGAGCTAATGTCCGGAGCTAATGTCCGGAGATAAGTGACGTAAACAGTGTCCAGTGTCTGATTGGTTGCCGCCTGCTGCGAGCGACCAATCAGAAACGTGCCGTACTGTGACACACTCCGCCCGCCATTTTGGTGTGATTTTTGAATTTTTACCTCACAGCAAGTTTCTACTGCGTGGAGGCGGGCCCAGTGACGTTGCTCTTCAAGCTCCTGCCGAATTTCGTCAAAAAAATGATAATACCATTTACCAAAACTATATATATTTAGTTGTGAAGTGGTTCAGTGACATTTTCACACCAATTTTGAACTTTTGTTTGGTGTTTTCTCCATATACTGCCTATTATTCACTGACTGTTATACTGAGAGACTGCCGTTTATTAACCTCTTCTTTGCCACATTGGGTATATTGCTCTATTATTTGCCACATAAGGACATTGTCCATTATTGCCCAGCAATTTCTCTGCAATATAAACTGCCTATTTTTTAATATCTGCATTCCTGCAAAGAACTATTGCCTATTATTAACTGGCTATTTTCCTACTACCTGACACTGCCTCTTATTAACCTGTTGTTTGCCACCACCACGCTTAAAGCTGTTTAGCTTAGCCAACATGAGCTCTAATAGTAAGGATACTAATGACACAGAGCCCAAAGCTGCTGATGGCGCACGTAAGATTAGGTCTGAAAGCGCAAACACTGTCCTACTTACACTCCAAATGATAAACGCCGTCGCCTGCACACTGTTAAGTCTGCTTATAAGACATGCTTCACACCTGACTCTTCTAAGGCAACAAACAAACCATTACCAAATGCAGCTGGTGCACGCCGTGAATGGCGCAAAAAAACCGCTTGCACCTCCATATTAATAAACTCTGACCACGATACACCTTCCAACTCCTCAGTGATCGTCTGATGTCTTTCATCCCTCCCCTCATAAGCATGTTCATGGATCCTGTGTAACTGTACCTTAAATAACAAGAATTGTCAAGAGCTGGTGAGTGCAGCCATTTTTTGTTCTTTCTTACTATTATTTATTAATTGTATTATTCTTACATTTTAATAAATAAAGTATATATGGATTCTAGACTCCCGATTCTTTAGAATCGGGCTGCCATCTAGTCTAATATATAATTGCCTAGAATACTACTTCCTGCAATTTGTGCCAACTTCCTGTCCGGAGCTAATGTCCGGAGCTAATGTCCGGAGATAATGTCCGGAGCTAATGTCCGGAGATAAGTGATGTCAACAGTGTCCAGTGTCTGATTGGTTGCCGCCTGCTGCGAGCGACCAATCAGAAACGTGCCGTACTGTGACACACTCCGCCCGCCATTTTGGTGTGATTTTTGAATTTTTACCTCACAGCAAGTTTCTTCTGCGTGGAGGCGGGCCCAGTGACGTTGCTCTTCAAGCTCCTGCCGAATTTCGTCAAAAAAATGATAATACCATTTACCAAAACTATATATATTTAGTTGTGAAGTGGTTCAGTGACATTTTCACACCAATTTTGAACTTTTGTTTGGTGTTTTCTCCATATACTGCCTATTATTCACTGACTGTTATACTGAGAGACTGCCGTTTATTAACCTCTTCTTTGCCACATTGGGTATATTGCTCTATTATTTGCCACATAAGGACATTGTCCATTATTGCCCAGCAATTTCTCTGCAATATAAACTGCCTATTTATTAATATCTGCATTCCTGCAAAGAACTATTGCCTATTATTAACTGGCTATTTTCCTACTACCTGACACTGCCCACAACACGCAAAGTTGTCGTCTGATGTCTTTCATCCCTCCCCTCATAAGCATGTTCATGGATCCTGTGTAACTGTACCTTAAATAACAAGAATTGTCAAGAGCTGGTGAGTGCAGCCATTTTTTGTTCTTTCTTACTATTATTTATTAATTGTATTATTCTTACATTTTAATAAATAAAGTATATATGGATTCTAGACTCCCGATTCTTTAGAATCGGGCTGCCATCTAGTATATATATAATTGTCTAAGGGTCTGTCTGTCTGTCTGTCCTGGAAATCCCGCGTCTCTGATTGGTCGAGGCCGCAAGGCCTCGACCAATCAGCGACGGGCACAGTATCGACGTAGAAATCCCGCGTCTCTGATTGGTCGAGGCCGCCAGGCCTCGACCAATCAGCAACGGGCACAGCGACGATGATGTCATAAAGGACATAGAAATCCCACGTTTCTGATTCAGCGACAGGCACAGTATCGACGTAGATGTCATAATGGTTGCCATGGCGACGATGATGTCATAAAGGTTGCCTCGACCAATCAGCGACGGGCACAGTCTGCCGCGAATTCTGGAATCATCATTGTCCATATACTACGGGGACATGCATATTCTAGAATACCCGATGCGTTAGAATCGGGCCACAATCTAGTCCCTTTATAATGGGTTTATTTGTTCCATTAGGGTATTTGCCATTGTTGGACACTTTAACTGAAGTCTGTAAGTCATAATCATCAATATTAACAGAAATAATCACTTGAAATAGATCACTCTGTTTGTAATGACTCTACGTATATATGAGTTTCACTTTTTGTATCGAAGAACTGAAATAAATTAACTTTTTGATGATATTCTAATTTTGTGAGAAGCACTTTTATGTAACATATTTCTATGTATGTGTGTGTGTATATATATATATATATATATATATACCATATATACTTGAGTATAAGCCGACCCGAGTATAAGCCGAGACCCCTAATTTTGCCACAAAAAACTAGGAAAACTTAATGATTCGAGTATAAGCCTAGGGTGGAAAAATGCAGCAGATACTGGTAAATTTAAAAAAAAAAAATAGATACCAATAAAAGTAAAATTAATTGAGACATCAGTAGGTTGTGTTTTTGAATATCCATATTGATTCAGGAGCCCTATATAATGCTCCATACAGTTTATGATGGGCCCCATAAGATGCTCCATATTAACCCCTTCCCGACCTGTGACACAGCGTATGCGTCATGAAAGTCGGTGCCAATCCGACCTGTGACGCATATGCTGTGTCACAGAAAGATCGCGTCCCTGCAGATCGGGTGAAAGGGTTAACTCCCATTTCACCCGATCTGCAGGGACAGGGGGAGTGGTAGTTTAGCCCAGGGGGGGTGGCTTCACCCCCTCGTGGCTACGATCGCTCTGATTGGCTGTTGAAAGTGAAACTGCCAATCAGAGCGATTTGTAATATTTCACCTAAAAAAATGGTGAAATATTACAATCCAGCCATGGCCGATGCTGCAATATCATCGGCCATGGCTGGAAATACTAATGTGCCCCCACCCCACCCCTCCGATCGCCCCCCCAGCCCCCCGATCTGTGGCCCGCTCCCCTCCGTCCTGTGCTCCGCTCCCCCGTCCTCCTGTCCGCTCCCCCGTGCTCCAATCACACCCCCCCGTGCTCCAATCAAACCCCCCCGCACTCCGATCCCCCCCCGTGCTCCGAACCACCCCCCCTGCACACCGATCCCCCCCCCCTGCACACCGATCCACCCGCCCGCACACCGATCACTCTCCCCCATGCTCCGATCCCTCCCCCCCCGTGCTCCGACGCCCCCCCGTGCCCTGATCTCCCCCCCCTGTGCCCTGATCTCCCCCCCTTATACTTACCGATCCTGGCGGGGTCCGTCAGTCTTCTTCCCCGAGCGCCGCCATGTTCCAAAATGGCGGGCGCATGCGCAGTGCGCCCGCCGAATCTGCCGGCCGGCAGATTCGTTCCAATGTGAATTTTGATCACTGTGATATAATCTATCACAGTGGTCAAAATAAAAAAACAGTAAATGACCCCCCCCATTTGTCCCCCATAGATAGGGACAATAATAAAATAAAGAATTTTTTTTTTTTTTCACTAAGGTTGGAGTTAGAACTAGGGTTAGGGTTAGGGTTAGGGGTAGGGTTAGGGGTAGGGTTAGGGTTAGGGTTAGGGTTAGGGGTAGGGTTAGGGGTAGGGGTAGGGGTAGGGTTAGGGGTAGGGTTAGGGGTAGGGGTAGGGGTAGGGTTAGGGGTAGGGTTAGGGTTAGGGTTAGGGTTTCGGTATGTGCACACGTATTCTGGTCCTCTGCGGATTTTTCTGCAGCGGATTTGATAAATCCGCAGTGCTAAACCGCTGCGGATTTATGGCAGATTTACCGCGGTTTTTCTGCGCATTTCACTGCGGTTTTACAACTGCGATTTTCTATTGGAGCAGTTGTAAAACCGCTGTGGAATCCGCAGAAAGAAGTGACATGCTGCGGAATGTAAACCGCTGCGTTTCCGTGCAGTTTTTCCGCAGCATGTGTACAGCGATTTTTGTTTCCCATAGGTTTACATTGAAATGTAAACTCATGGGAAACTGCTGCGGATCCGCAGCGTTTTCCAAAGCGTGTGCACATACCTTTAGAATTAGGCTATGTGCACACGGTGCGGATTTGGCTGCGGATCCGCAGCGGATTGGCCGCTGCGGATCCGCAGCAGTGTTCCATCAGGTTTACAGTACCATGTAAACCTATGGAAAACCAAATCCGCTGTGCCCATGGTGCGGAAAATACCGCACGGAAACGCTGCGTTGTATTTTCCGCAGCATGTCAATTCTTTGTGCGGATTCCGCAGCGTTTTACACCTATTCCTCAATAGGAATCCGCAGGTGAAATCCGCAGGTAAAATGCAGTGCCTTTTACCCGCGGATTTTTCAAAAATGGTGCGGAAAAATCTCACACGAATCCGCAACGTGGGTACATAGCCTTAGGGTTAGGGTTGGGTTGGAATTAGGGTTGTGGTTAGGGTTAGGGGTGTGTTGGGGTTAGGGTTGTGGTTAGGGGTGTGTTGCGGTTAGGGTTGTGGTTAGGGTTACGGCTACAGTTGGGATAAGGGTTAGGGGTGTGTTGGCGTAAGAATTGAGGGGTTTCCACTGTTTAGGCACATCAGGGGGTCTCCAAACGCAACATGGCGCCACCATTGATTCCAGCCAATCTTTTATTCAAAAAGTCAAATGGTGCTCCTTCCCTTCCGAGCCCCGACGTGTGCCCAAACAGTGGTTTACCCCCACATATGGGGTATCAGTGTACTCAGGACAAACTGGGCAACAATTACTGGGGTCCAATTTCTCCTGTTACCCTTGAGAAAATAAAAAATTGCTTGCTAAAACATCATTTTTGAGGAAAGTAAAATGATTTTTTATTTTCACGGCTCTGCGTTGTAAACGTCTGTGAAGCACTTGGGGGTTCAAAGTGCTCACCACATATCTAGATAAGTTCCTTGGGGGGTCTAGTTTCCAAAATGGGGTCACTTGTGGGGGGTTTCTACTGTTTAGGCACACCAGGGGCTCTGCAAACGCAACGTGACGCCCGCAGACCATTCCATCAAAGTCTGCATTTCAAAACGTCACTACTTGACTTCCGAGCCCCGACATGTGCCCAAACAGTGGTTTACCCCCACATATGGGGTATCAGCGTACTCAGGACAAACTGGGCAACAATTACTGGGGTCCAATTTCTCCTGTTACCCTTGAGAAAATAAAAAATTGCTTGCTAAAACATCATTTTTGAGGAAAGAAAAATGATTTTTTATTTTCACGGCTCTGCGTTGTAAACGTCTGTGAAGCACTTGGGGGTTCAAAGTGCTCACCACATATCTAGATAAGTTCCTTGGGGGGTCTAGTTTCCAAAATGGGGTCACTTGTGGGGGGTTTCTACTGTTTAGGCACACCAGGGGCTCTGCAAACGCAACGTGACGCCCGCAGACCATTCCATCAAAGTCTGCATTTCAAAAGTCACTACTTCCCTTCTGAGCCCCGACGTGTGCCCAAACAGTGGTTTACCCCCACATATGGGGTATCAGCGTACTCAGGAGAAACTGGACAACAACTTTTGGGGTCCAATTTCTCCTGTAACCCTTGGGAAAATAAAAAATTCTGGGCTAAAAGATTATTTTTGAGGAAAGAAAACGTATTTATTATTTTCACTGCTCTGTGTTATAAACTTCTGTGAAGCACTTGGGGGTTCAAAGTGCTCACCTCACATCTAGATAAGTTCCTTTCGGGGTCTAGTTTCTAAAATGGGGTCACTTGTGGGGGGTTGCTACTGTTTAGCCACATCAGGGGCTCTGCAAACGCAACGTAACGCCCGCAGAGCATTCCATCAAAGTCTGCATTTCAAAATGTCACTACTTGACTTCCGAGCCCCGACATGTGCCCAAACTGTGGTTTACCCCCACATATGGGGTATCAGCGTACTCAGGAGAAACTGTACAACAACTTTTGGGGTCAAATTTCTCCTGTTACCCTTGGGAAAATAATAAATTGCAGGCTAAAAGATCATTTTAGAGAAAATAAAATTTTTATTTTATTTTCATGGCTCTGCGTTATAAACTTCTGTGAAGCACTTGGAAGTTCAAAGTCCTCACCACACATCTAGATTAGTTCCTTTGGGGGTCTAGTTTCCAAAATGGGGTCATATGTGGGGGATCTCCAATGTTTAGGCACACAGGGGCTCTCCAAACGTGACATGGTGTCCGCTAATGATTGGAGCTAATTTTCCATTTAAAAAGCCAATTGGCGTGCCTTCCCTTCCGAGCCCTGCCGTGCGCCCAAACAGTGGTTTACCCCCACATATGGGGTATCAGCGTACTCAGGACAAACTGGACAACAACATTTGCGGTCCAATTTCTCCTATTACCCTTGGCAAAATAGGAAATTCCAGGCTAAAAATCATTTTTGAGGAAAGAAAAATTATTTTTTATTTTCATGGCTCTGCATTATAAACTTCTGTGAAGCACCTGGGGGTTTAAAGTGCTCAATATGCATCTAGATAAGTTCCTTGGGGGGTCTAGTTTCCAAAATGGGGTCACTTGTGGGGGAGCTCCAATGCATAGGCACACAGGGGCTCTCTAAACGCGACATGGTGTCCGCTAACAATTGGAGCTAATTTTCCATTCAAAAAGTCAAATGGCGCGCCTTCCCTTCCGAGCCCTGCCGTGTGCCCAAACAGTGGTTTACCCCCACATATGAGGTATCGGCGTACTCGGGAGAAATTGCCCAACAAATTTTAGGATTCATTTTATCCTATTGCCCATGTGAAAATGAAAAACTGAGGCGAAAAGAATTTTTTTGTGAAAAAAAAAAGTACTTTTTCATTTTTACAGATCAATTTGTGAAGCACCTGAGGGTTTAAAGTGCTCAATATGCATCTAGATAAGTTCCTTGGGGGGTCTAGTTTCCAAAATGGGGTCATTTGTGGGGGAGCTCCAATGTTTAGGCACACGGGGGCTCTCCAAACACGACATGGTGTCCGCTAACGATGGAGATAATTTTTCATTCAAAGAGTCAAATGGCGCTCCTTCCCTTCCGAACCTTACCATGTGCCCAAACAGTGGTTTACCTCCACATGTGAGGTATCGGTGTACTCATGAGAAATTGCCCAACAAATTTTAGGATCCATTTTATCCTGTTGCCCATGTGAAAATGAAAAAAATTGAGGCTAAAAGAATTTTTTTGTGAAAAAAAAGTACTTTTTCATTTTTACGGATCAATTTGTGAAGCCCCCGGGGGTTCAAAGTTCTCACTATGCATCTAGATAAGTTCCTTGGGGCGTCTAGTTTCCAAAATGGGGTCACGTGTGGGGGAGCTCCAATTTTTAGGCACACGGGGGGCTCTCCAAACGTGACATGGTGTCCGCTAAAGAGTGGAGCCAATTTTTCATTCAAAAAGTCAAATGGCGCTCCTTCCCTTCCAAGCCCTGCCGTGCGCCCAAACATTGGTTTACCCCCACATATGAGGTATCAGCGTACTCAGGACAAATTGGACAACAACTTTCGTGGTTCAGTTTCTCCTTGTACCATTGGGAAAATAAAAAAAATGTTGCTAAAAGATAATTTTTGTGACTAAAAAGTTAAATGTTCATTTTTTCCTTCCATGTTGCTTCTGCTGCTGTGAAGCACCTGAAGGGTTAAAAAACTTCTTGAATGTGGTTTTGAGCACCTTGAGGGGTGCATTTTTTAGAATGGTGTCACTTTTGGGTATTTTCATCCATATAGACCCCTCAAACTGACTTCAAATGTGAGGTGGTCCCTAAAAAAAATGGTTTTGTAAATTTCGTTGTAAAAATGAGAAATCGCTGGTCAAATTTTAACTCTTATAACTTCCTAGCAAAAAAAAATGTTGTTTCCAAAATTGTGCTGGTGTAAAGTATACATGTGGGAAATGTTATTTATTAACTATTTTGTGTCACATAACTCTCTGGTTTAACAGAATAAAAATTCAAAATGTGAAAATTGCGAAATTTTCAAAATTTTCGCCAAATTTCCGTTTTTATCACAAATAAACGCAGAATTTATTGACCTAAATTTACCACTAACATGAAGCCCAATATGTCACGAAAAAACAATCTCAGAACCGCTAGGATCCGTTGAAGCGTTCCTGAGTTATTACCTCATAAAGGGACACTGGTCAGAATTGCAAAAAACGGCCAGGTCATTAAGGTCAAAATAGGCTGGGTCATGAAGGGGTTAATATATGCCCCATATAATGCTGCACAGATGTTGATTATGACCCCATAAGATGCTCCATACAGACATTTGCCCCATATAATTCTCCACAAATGCTCATTATGACCCCATAAGATGCTCCATAGACACATTTGCCCCGTATAATGCTCCACAAATGCTGATTATGGCCCCATAAGATGCTCCAAAGATCTATTTGCCCCCTGTAATGCTGCACATGGCCCCATAAGATGCTCCATAGATATTTGCTCCATATAATGCTGCACATGGCCCCATAGAAATATTTGCCCCATATAATGCTGCACATGGCCCCATAAGATGCTCCATACAGATATTTACCTCATATAATGCTGCACATGGCCCCATACAGATATTTGCCCCATATAATGCTGCACATGGCTCCATACAGATATTTGCCCCATATAATGCTGCACATGGCCCCATAAGATGCTCCATACAGATATTTGCCCCATATAATGCTGTGCATGGCCCCATACAGATATTTGCCCCATATAATGCTGCACATGGCCCCATACAGATATTTGCCCCATATAATGCTGCACATGGCCCCATACAGATATTTGCCCCATATAATGCTGCACATCGCCCCTTAGAGATATTTGCCCCATATAATGCTGTACATGGCCCCATAAGATGCTCCATACAGATATTTGCCCCATATAATGCTGCACATGGCCCCATACAGATATTTGCCCCATATAATGCTGCACATGGCCCCATAAGATGCTCCATACAGACATTTGCCCCATATGGTGTTGCTGCGATTAAAATAAAAATATGACATACTCACCTCTCAGGCCCCCGGCACTTGCTATATTCACCGGTCCGCGTTCCACCGCCGAGCGCCGCTGTGTCTTCCCCGTCCTCTGCACTGACGCTCAGGCAGAGGGCGGCGCACACACTAATGGCGTCACTGCGCCCTCTGACCTGAGCATCACTGCAGAGGACGCAGAACACGGAGTGGCAGCCATCGGTGGTACAGGGAACAGGTGAATATCGCGCACTGCTTATACTCACCTGCTCCTGGCGCGGTCCCTGCACGTCTCTAGTTCTCCGAGCGCTGACAGCTTCCTCCTGTATTGAGCGGTCACATGGTACCGCTCATTACAGTAATGAATATGCGGCTCCACAACTATGGGAGTGGGGTACATATTAATTACTGTAATGAGCGGTACCATGTGACCACTCACTACAGGAAGAAGCTGCCGGCACCCGGAGAACCAGGGACGTGCAGGGACCTCACCAGGAGCAGGTGAGTATTACTACACAACTGCTGCTCCCCCTCCCTTGCCGACCCCTGGGTATGACTTGAGTATAAGCCGAAAGGGGCAATTTCAACCTAAAAAAATGGGCTGAAATTCTCGGCTTATGCGGTATATATATATAGATAGATAGATAGATAGATAGATGGATAGATAGTGCCTTGCGAAAGTATTCTGCCCCCTGGAACTTTTCAACCTTTACCCACACATCATGCTTGAAACATACAGATACCAAATGTAAATTTTTGGTCAAGATTCAAGAATCAACAACAAGTGGAACACAATTGTGAAGTTGAACGAAATTTATTGGTTATTTTAAATTTTTGTGGAAATTCAAAAACTGAAAAGTCGGGCGTGCAATGTTATTCGGCCCCATTACTTTCAGTGCAGCAAACTCACTCCAGAAGTTCATTGTGGATCTCTGAATGATCCAATGTTGTCCTAAATGCCTAATGATGATAAATGTAATCCACCTGTGTGTAATCAAGACTCTGTATAAATGCCCCTGCTCTGTGATTATCTTAGGGTTCTGTTTGAAGCCCAGAGAGAATCATGAAGACCGAGGAACACAAATCTACCAAGACCCGGCTGTCCCTCTAAACTTTCATCTCAAACAAGGAGAAGACTGATCAGAGATGCAGCCAAGAGGCCCATGATCACTCTGGATGAACTGCAGAGATCTACAGCTGAGGTAGGACAGTCTGTCCATAGGACAACAATCAGTCGTACACTGCACAAATCTGGCCTTTATGAAAGAGTGGCAAGAAGAAAGCCATTTCTCAAAGAAATCCATAAAAAGTGTTGTTTAAAGTTTGCAACAAGCCAACTGGGAAACACACCAAACATGTGGAAGAAGGTGCTCTGGTCAGATTAAACCAAAATCGAACTTTTTGGCAACAATGCCAAACAATATGTTTGGTGTAAAGGCAACACAGCTCATCACCCTGAAAACACCATCCCCACTGTCAAACATGATGGTGGCAGCATCATGGTTTGGGCCTGCTTTTCTTCAGCAGGGACAGGGAACATGGTTAAAATTGATGGGAAAATGGATGGAGCCAAATACAGGACCATTCTTGAAGAAAACCTGTTGGAGTCTGCAAAAGACCTGAGACTGGGACGGAGATTTGTCTTCCAACAGGACAATGATCCCAAACATAAAGCAAAATCTACAATGGAATGGTTCACAAATAAACATATCCAGGTGTTAGAATGGCCAAGTCAAAGCCCAGACCACAATCCAATCGAGAATCTGTGGAAAGAGCTGAAAACTGCTGTTCACAAACGATCTCCATCAAACCTCACTGAGGTCGAGCTATTTGCCAAGGAAGAATGGGCAAGAATTTCAGTCTCTCGATGTACAAAACTGATAGAGACATATCCCAAGTGACTTGCAGCTGTAATCGCAGCAAACGGTCTGCAACAAAGTACTAAGTAAAGGGGCCGAATAATATTGCACGCCCCACTTTTCAGTTTTTGAATTTCCACAAAAATTTTAAATAACCAATAAATTTTGTTCAACTTCACAATTGTGTTGAACTTGTTGATTATTCACCCAAAATTTACATTTGGTATCTTTATGTTTGAATCATGATATGTGGGAAAAGGTTGTAAAGTTTCAGTGGGCCGAATACTTTCGCAAGGCACTGTGTATATGTATATACAGGGGTTGGACCAAATAATGGAAACACTTGGAAACATCAACAAAAGTTAGTTTAATTTGGTGTAGGTCCACCTTTTGCGGCGATTACAGCCTCAATTCTACGAGGTATGGATTCATACAAGGTGTGAATTGTTAGCCCATTCTGCAGTTAAAACACCCTCCAGTTCTTTGAGCGACGATGGCGGCGGAAATCGATGTCTAACTTGAATCTCTAAAATCGACCATAAATGCTCAATAATGTTGAGGTCTGGGGATTGTGGGGGCCAGATGAGATGCTCAACTTCATTAGAATGTTCCTCGTGCCATGCTTTAATAATTCTAGCTGTATGAATTGGTGCATTATCATCCTGAAAGATGGCGTTCCCCTCCGGTACAGTGCTTGAACCATTGGATGCACTTGGTTGCCCAAAATGCCTAAATAATCTCGGCTGTTAATTCTTCCATGAAGGGATATCATTGGCCGGGCAGATCTCCACGAAATAGCACCCCAGATCATCACAGAACCTCTGCCATGTTTTACGGTTGGGAGAAGGCAGTCTGGATGGAATGCTTCTTTCAGCTGTCTCCAAATGTACACTCGGCCGGAGATCGGAAATAGGGTAAAAGATGATTCGTCTG
The DNA here is from genome assembly GCF_032444005.1 of Ranitomeya imitator. NCBI lineage: Eukaryota > Metazoa > Chordata > Amphibia > Anura > Dendrobatidae > Ranitomeya > Ranitomeya imitator. The sequence goes on from NC_091282.1 coordinate 660,454,821, forward strand.
AGAATATCACGTTTCCACTGCTCGAGGGACCAATTCTGGAGGTTTCTACACCACTCTAAACGCTTGGAAACATTTGTCATTGAGAGCAGCGGTTTTCTAATTGCAGCTCTTCCGTGGAATCCAGATTTGTGCAGCTCCCGACGAACAGTTTTCATGGAAACTGGGTTCTGTAGGTGTTCATTGAGCTCAGCAGTGATTTTCGGAGCCGTGGTCTTGCGATCCTCTCTCACAATTCGCTTTAGAGTCCGACGGTCTCTCTCAGTCAACTTTGACTTTCGGCCGGACCTGTGCTTTGCTGCGGACGTTTTTCCTTCTCTTTCAAACACAGCCATTACTTTGGAGACAGTACCTCTTGACACGCCAAGCATTCGGGCACTTTCTGTTACACTAGCGCCTGCCATACGAGCACCAACAATTTGACCTCTTTGGAAATCCGAGAGTTCTGCCATTGGTATCAGGTTCTCATCAATGTTCTTACAATTCTGCAAAAAAAACAAACAGTTAATTTCCATACACATATCACATAACACAAATAATCAACTACAAAACATTACCATATGTCACGGTTTGCATGTTTATAACATGTTCGAAGATTATAATGCCAAAACGTTAGGTGTTTCCATTATTTGGTCCAACCCCTGTGTATATATATGTCTGTTGTAGGATCCATTAGCAGAAAGCCTTAAACCTATAATGTTGGTAATAATGTACAGAGGATAAGCGTTAATGCTCCTCTGGATGGCCCCGTCAGGGAGCTGGTGAGATGCCATAAATCAGGCAGCTGTGGATGCTGGGAGGTAGACCGTGACCTCCTAAAAGCTTTTACTTGTGATTTACTGATAATGAGACCTGGCATGTTAATGGTGGGCATTGCCCTGCACATGGTGATGTCACAGAGGAAATAGGATTTTCACAGAGGACACATTAAAGGGCAACTACAGCCTCCTGTAAGATTTCTGTGAGGGGCAAGAATCATTTAATTTCTGTCGATGTAGGACACCATCTCCATGAATAGTGGTTAGCGCTGCAGCGCTGGAGTCCTGGGTTCAAATCCCACCTTGGACAACATCTGCAAGGAGTTTGTATGTTCTCCCCGGGTTTGCGTGGGTTTCCTCCGGGCACTCCGGTTTCCTCCCACATTCCAAAGACATACTGATAGGGGATTTAGATTGTGAGCCCCATCGGGGACAGCGATGATAATGTATGCAAACTGTAAAGCGCTGCGGAATATGTTGGCGCTATATAATTAAATAGATTATTATGGGATCCACAATCTCTTGATGACTATGCTGAGTACTTTGACTCAGCGAGATGGGGGCGCCCAGCTGTAACACCACATTCTTGTGTTAGACCTGAAAATCTCCTTAGGATTTGATACGAAGTATCCGGTAATGGTGAATGTGACACCAACGGAGACAGCTGGAAGATGGTGGTCAGAATATTTCTGTCCAGTCCTTACTGATTCATTACCATGATGAAGGCCCGGGCGGGGCAGAGAAGTCGATCATTAGGAAAGGAGTCAGATGGAAGTAAAATTGAGAAGATGTCCCTGAAGGCCTTAGAAAGTGTGTTTCCTTAAAGTTTGGGCATACTCGGGGCGGCACTGGCCTGTCTCTATTTTGCTAATAACAATGTTGGTAAGGTAAGTAAATAAGCGACATGTCCTCGTTCATGAAGCAGGCTGCCCAGGATGAGCATAGATCTAGATGCCAGGGAAAAGACACCTCTATGGAATAATCTGCAGGGCTTTCCCAGATGACTGTCCCAGGACACTGTGAGCCAGAGCCACGAGCTGGTTCTTATCACTGACCAGTGTGACATCCAAGGCCTCCAGCACATGTCGCGTGACGCTCACTTTCATGCTGATGCGTCCAGCTGTCATCCGCTTCTTCTCATTTCCGAAATTCTGCTCTGTCTTTGAGGCTCCCCCATTTTTGTGGAGGTGACAATGGAGTAAGAAGTCCCGGCCGCTCGGATGTCACCGTCATGTTGTCCTAGCAGTGACGCAGAGGATCTTCTCCTTCTGCAAATATTACTCATGGGAAGTGGGAGAGCCACGATTGGAGCCCATCCAGACTCCTCATCTCCCAGAAGTGCTGGTTTAGAGGCTCTGGACACGGGCCAGGACGGGAACCGTCTGGCAGCACTGAACACTTCGGACGTAAAATTAAAATTAATTCCAGAAATGTACTTCTTTTTTTCTATTTTAAGTAGAAACATAAAATTCTGAGAATCTTAGATGTTAAGAGAAAACCCCATACACCGTTGAGCTGGAAGCCGAGAATCATCGCAAGTCATCCAGTTATCAGTGATGTCAGTACCAGGGGACCGGACTGACAACCCCTCACACATGCTATACAGGCTGGTTGTCAGCAGTGATAGATGATGAGCCGCTGCTGTAGTATGAGGTGTGTGATCTCTTCTCTGGTCATTATACAGTTGTGGCCAAAAGTATTGACACCCCTGCAATACTGCCAGGTAATAGTCAGTTTCTCCCTGAAAATGGTTGCAATCACAAATTCTTTGGTATTATTATCTTCATTTAATTTGTCTTATGAATGAAGCAAAAAGCAAAACATTGACCATTTCACACAAAACTCCAAAAATGGGCCAGACAAAAGTATTGGCACCCTCAGCCTAATACTTGGTTGCACAACCTTTAGCCAAAATAACTGCGACCAACCGCTTCCGGTAACCATCAATGAGTTTTTTACAATGCTCTGCTGGAATTTTAGACCATTTTTCTTTGGCAAACTGCTCCAGGTCCCTGATATTTGAAGGGTGCCTTCTCCAAACTGCCATTTTTAGATCTCTCCACAGGTGTTCTATGGGACTCAGGTCTGGACTCATTGCTGGCCACCTTAGAAGTCTCCAGTGCTTTCTCTCAAACCATTTCCTAGTGCTTTTTGAAGTGTGTTTTGGTTCATTGTCCTGCTGGAAGACCCATGACCTCTGAGGGAGACCCAGCTTTCTCACACTGGGCCCTACATTATGCTGCAAAATTTGTTGGTAGTCTTCAGACTTCATAATGCCATGCACACGGTCAAGCAGTTCTGTGCCAGAGGCAGCAAAGCAACCCCAAAAAATCAGGGAACCTCCGCCATGTTTGACTGTAGGGACCGTGTTTTTTTCTTTGAATGCCTCTTTTTTTCTCCTGTAAACTCTATGTTGATGCCTTTGCCCAAAAAGCTCTACTTTTGTCTCATCTGACCAGAGAACATTCTTCCAAAACGTTCTAGGCTTTTTCAGGTAAGTTTTGGCAAACTCCAGCCTGGCTTTTTTATGTCTCGGGGTAAGAAGTGGGGTCTTCCTGGGTCTCCTACCATACAGTCCCTTTTCATTCAGAAGCTAACGGATAGTATGGGTTGACACTGTTGTACCCTTGGACTGCAGGGCAGCTTGAACTTGTTTGGATGTTAGTCGAGGTTCTTTATCCAACATCCGCACAATCTTGCGCTGAAATCTCTTGTCAATTTTTCTTTTCCATCCACATCTAGGGAGGTTAGCCACAGTGCCATGGGCTGTAAACTTCTTGATGACACTGCGCACGGTAGACACAGGAACATTCAGGTCTTTGGAGATGGACTTGTAGCCTTGAGATTGCTCATGCTTCCTCACAATTTGGTTTCTCAAGTCCTCAGACAGTTCTTTGGTCTTCTTTCTTTTCTCCATGCTCAATGTGGTACACACAAGGACACAGGACAGAGGTTGAGTCAACTTTAATCCATGTGAACTGGCTGCAAGTGTGATTTAGTTATTGCCAACACCTGTTAGGTGCCACAGGTAAGTTACAGGTGCAGTTAATTACACAAATTAGAGAAGCATCGAAGCATCACATGATTTTTCGAACAGTGTCAATACTTTTGTCCACCCCCTTTTTTATGTTTGGTGTGGAATTATATCCAATTTGGCTTTAGGACAATTCTTTTTGTGTTTTTTCATTTAAGACAAATTAAATGAAGATAATAATAACAAATAATTTGTGTTTGCAATCATTTTCAGGAAGAAACTGAGTATTATCTGACAGAATTGCAGGGGTGTCAATACTTTTGACCACAACTGTATGACTACTACAGTATGCTCGTGATGTCAGGGGGTCTCCATCTTGCTTACATTACGGCGCAGACCCCACGTCCTGCGCTCATCTCATCACTTCTTCTACCATCCAGCTGTTTTCATAATTTGGAGCCAGGAAAACCCAGCGCCCCCCCATCCTCCAAATCTTCCCACATCCTCTCTCTCCACATGGGGTTCTGATTATGACTCTCCCTGGTTCACTTCCAGTGAGGACCCGGTGAGCGGCGGGGGAGGGGAGACCAATTGTGAATGGCAAATTTGGACGTGTTCTGCTCAGAAGAAAAGATGCAGACATGATAAAGAGTTAATAATACTGATTATAATACATGACAGCGATAATGGGGAACAAATTACTAATTCTTGAGAACCTGATTATGTACCAGGCCCTCAAACCTATACAGAGGTCTGGGCACATCTGCACTTAAAACCCATCTAAGATGCCAGTCCAGGTGCCAGGAGAAAGGTTTCTACATATGTCCCCCTCTTCCAGGAGCCATCTCAGCCACTAAGTAGGATAGCGAGCAGTCACATTACATAATTGAATATTTTGATTGGCAAATATCATTGTTCCTTGCTCCACAGGGTCTCTTGTGTGGTTACAATCACTCCCCCTCATTTACTTTGTGTACAACATTGTATAGAGGTCCTAATCTAAAAGAAACTTGTCCTGAATGACATTTTCTCTTTGGAGTCTTACTGGGGACTCATTTTAAAGCTGCCAGGGAGGGAAGCAGATAGACTGGTACCTTCCAAGAAACTTTTTTTTTTTTACAGGTGGCAAAGGAGGAAGGAGACTGACTGGTAGTTTCCTAGGAACAATATTTACATCTGCTAGAGGGGAATGGAGACCGATTAGAAACTTATTAAGTGTGCAATAAATGTAAAGCTGCCAGAGGGCGAAGGAGACTGATTAGTACCTTACTAGGAAATACATTGTTACACATCTGTCCTGGATCCATACTTTGCTTCTCTCACCCTGGTCCGCTAGACTACTTTCTTGGGTGCCACGTCGAACTTTGCCGATAGCCCGGCGTGCTCCCATGTGTTGAACTTCCAAGGCCTATGTAAGGCCTCCCAAGACACACACCTGTGTCTTGGAATTAAGACTTGCTTGTAACTCTGTTATTTGTGTGTGCACAGTTCCTGTTAATGCTCTCCAGGACTTCACCTGTCTGTCTGCAGCTTCCTGTAACCCTGCTACATGTCCATCTGCAGCTTCCAAGACGTCTCCTGTCTGCGTGCGGCTTCAAGGATTTTATTAAGATTTTTAGTTTGACTTTCCTACATGTTCGCCTGTGGCTTCCAGGATGCACCTAGCTACTACACCGACGCCCGTGTGCCCACTTGGACCTTGAGTTTAGAGAGTCCACCTCAGCCAGTGAGGCTGCTTTCTGTAAGAAATATTTACAGTTAACAAAACTGATTGTAAACTAACTTGGGTCAATATACTTTCAGCTGCCAGAGGGGGGAGGAGACTGGCTAGATAACTTACTTTGGTCTTTCCAGAGGAGGAAGGATAAAGACTAAAAATATATTTAGGGCTGTACTGACAGCTGCCAGAGAAGGACAGACTAGGGAACTTAGTAAGGGCTACATTTTTGGCTATAAGTTGGGTAAGGAGACTGATTGGTGGTGATATGGAGTAAGGTGGAGGCAAGAGCAGATACAAGGCCATGGGACTTTTTATAGGGCTGAATATGTGTAATCACAGGTGAGACAGAGGGTGGGAGCATTAGTGAGGGTGGGCTGCCCTCTGTCAGGTGAGTGAGTGGGTGGGTGGGCTGCCCCCTCTGCTGTCAGATGATCTTATCTTACACCTCTCTCTGTTAGACCCTCTCAGGACTGAGTCCTCATAATTGATACAAGATGTATAATGGACAGACTCTGGGTGGCTGGCAGTATGACTGGTGACAATACTCCCTCTTTTTCAGTATATCTGGGACCTTAGTGCGGGCTTTCCCACGCCCAGCTCATACCATGTCAGGTGGTCCAATAAGAGATCAGTGTCGGCCCGGGTGCTGACTGACTGCTGCCAGGTGTCTTTGGTCTCGCCTGGATCTCGATAATCCCGCCATTAGTCTCACATGCTGATGACAGCAGCGTCTTCCCGATCCGTAATTATAACCAGCGCTGAAACTATGACCCAGAGAAGGCCGATATGAACAGGAAAGGCTCCAGTCCCCGACCCATGACCGAGGATATACAAATGAACCAGTAACAGCGGCAGAACCGCACGGCCACCGCTCAGCCCACACCGCGATCACTACAGGAGAGCGGGGAACCGTGATTTATTTATCTATTTACCCTTTTATAGTCACTTTCCAGAATAGGAGACGGGGGGCAGCTGGTGAATGACCCCAAGTGCAAGAGAACGGGTCCACCATCCTCACCTACAGAAATGTGCGAAAGTGCCAGATGCCAGTACCCTCCTCTTACCAGCCCCCAAACACTGCACAGAAAATACACACCTATATTCAGTGCCACCTCAATAACTGGTCCTATTACGGGGGCACTGTGAGCGTCTGGAACAAAACACCCTCTATGAGTCAGATTTCATGTATGTGGCCTTAGCCTTGCCAGTTATACCCCCGGGCACCAGGCACATGGGTGACGGTTAGATGAGGAGGATTGATGCCAGCGAGATCCATTATTACACTTGGCATTCACACACCTGTAATAACGGAGCCAATGGCCGGGGGCAGTCCCACACATAGGGTAGGATTGGATACCCAGCTCAGCAGATAGTATCACACACTGACACTGGGCTTAGATACACTACTACCGCTCCTCCACAATGCAGGAAAACAGAGCATGCTCAGTACCTGCTGCATCACCAGAGGGCAGCAGATGGTGCTAACATTCATCCAGCAGATATGTGTATGCAGCTTTGGTGGTGAGTGGAGTCCAAGATGAATTTTCCGTCCTCCGTTCCTCCCAGGACGCCTCCTTGTGACTTCCCGCCCGCTGTTCCTTGCTTAGTCTGTTTTTGGCAGGACTTGGAAATATCCTTGTGCATCCGACTCCACCTGATCTGTGAAAGGAAGGATGTGTAATATTAATATTACTGGACACCTGGCTGAGTCACCTCACTTAGCGGCTGGCCCTGCTGAACAGTCCCGCTGAGACCCTTGAGAGCTCCTTATAACCCATTGTTTCACCACACCCTTTATTCCCAAAATCTGACCCTTCGCCTCACTGATGGGAACCCTTCATATTGATCAGAATATGGATTTAGAGTCATCTGGTGCATCTTACACGATATCAGAGGTTTATGATGTTTTGTACTCCACTCACATCCAAAGCTGTACAACCTTGCAAGGTTTGGGTGAGCAGAATGGATGGGTAGTTACTGCGGAGTACAGGCAAAAACAGGCAGGTTCCAACCAACAGACTGGACTGCAGCTTGAGGTGTGACTGGAGTATCAGGGACTTTATTTTGGGGATTTCTGTTTATGTAGTTGCTCAGCACATTTGTGCAGCCTTATTGGAGAGGAACATGTATACTTACAGTGTAACCATCATATAGGCCACTAATTAGGCCCCCATCCACCTCTTCCATCATAACTAGTCCATCCCTGATAACTTTCATCATATTGTGGTACAGTATATTATCACATATTAAACGGGCACGAGATGGTGCTATTACATGTATTACACAGGCGCTGCTATATATATCACATTGATATTTATATGGCACTATTACATATGTCACGATAATGTGAGACATACTGATAGGAATTCTAGATTGTGAGCCCAATCGGGGACAGTGATGATAATGTGTGCAAACTGTAAAGCGCTGCGGAATATGTTAGCGCTATATAAAAATAAAGATTATTTATTTAATATGCCATGTTTGAGTATCTACCTAACTTTACAAGACTCACGCTGTGGGCCATTCGCCCCCCCTCTTCTCACTGCCTGCTGTGTGTGTGTGAATCCTAAATCCCTCCCTGAAGATTTTTTATGGTTCTATGCTGGACAGACAATTCTCCCTAGAATCCTCATTCCCCCTCTCATCGAATACTGGCCAAAACTGGTGCTTTCTTTGTTGAGATTCTTTGTTCTATTAATGTGATATATAGTGTCACCGACCCGGGCTAGGGATATAAGAATTATATATTCCGGATGGTGTCGTACTTATGCGAGGTTCACACAGCAAGTTATGCATAAAAATAGTTAACATAGCTCTAAGTAAAGGGGAGGTGTCAGCCTCTAAGTGATGTCACCACAGGGGGAGTGCCTGAGTTTTGGGCTAGAATAACTTAGTGAGACAGCATTCTGGGAGCATCTTTGTGTCCGGGGTCCTGCAGCTCTATAGATGTGACATGCATCTAGATGTGTGCATCCTACAAAGCCCACAGGCCAGCCATGATGATATGAAATGATCTGAACGCTATGTGTTTTTTCAATCTTAATCCTTCTTTTATTTGTAATTGTAACGTACACATGATTTGTCTTCTTTATAATATTTTTTTTATACTTTGTAAACACTGCCTACCTTTTTTTGAGTAAAATATACAATTTATTAGCTTGTCACTCCTTGCTCTAAATGAACTGTCGCATCCTCAGAAGGAACCAGGGGCAACCAAACAACCCCAGTTTGTGACGAATTGTTGTGAGTGGTGGGAATGATAAAGGTATCTTCCCCGTGACAGATTAGTGGGATCCCTGACATAGCAAGTGGGATCCATGACATATTTGTGGCAGCACGGTGAGATCCGTGACACATTGGTGGCAGCACGGTGTGATCTTTGGGTTGCTTTGGGTTGTCATTATGATTTTAAAAGAGAAAACACAGTAGTCTGACAATAAATGGCTTCATCCAACCACTAACCATGTGTGGAGAAAAAGATTTGATGTTATCATTCATATTCTCTGAAAAAAAGGCCAAGATAGCAAAAATTCTGCTGGGGTATGTAAACTTTTGAGCACAACTGTATATACCACTTGGACAGTATGGCACTATTACATGTATCACTCAGGTACTGTATGGCACCATTACATATATCACACTGGCACTTTATGGCACTATTGCATATATCACACTGGCACTGTATGGCACTATTACATATATCACACTGGAATTGTATGGCACTGTTACATATATCACACAGGTACTGTAAGGCACTATTACATATATCACACTGGCACTGTATGGCACTATTGCATATATCACACTGGCACTGTATGGCACTATTACGTATATCACACTGGAATTGTAAGGCACTAATACATATATCACACTGGCACTGTATGGCACTATTACATATATCACACAGGTACTGTATAGCACTATTACATATATCACACTGGCACTGTATGGCACTATTGCATATATTATGTGTATCACACTGGAATTGTATGGCACTATTACATATATCACACTGGCAATGTATGGCACTATTACATATATCACACAGGTACTGTATGACACTATTTCATATATCACACTGGCATTGTATGGCACTATTACATATATCACACAGGTACTGTATGGCACTATTACATATATCACACTGGCACTGTATGGCACTATTTCATATATCACACTGGCATTGTATGGCACTATTACATATATCATACAGGTACTGTATGGCACTATTACATATATCACACTGGCACTGCATGGCACTATTACATATATCACACTGGCATTGTATGGCACTATTACATATATCACACTGGCACTGTATGGCACTATTACATATATCGCACTGGTATTGTATGCCACTATTATATATATCACACAGGTACTGTATGGCACTATTACATACATCACACTGGCACTGCATGGCACTATTACATATCACACTGGCACTGTATGGCACTATTACATATATCACACTGGCAATGTATGGCACTATTACATATATCACACTGGTATTGTATGGCACTATTATATATATCACACAGGTACTGTATGGCACTATTACATATATCACACTGTCACTGTATGGTACTATTACATACACTACCGTTCAAACGTTTAGGGTCACTTAGAAACTTCCTTATTTTTGAAAGAAAAGCACAGTTTTTTTCCTATCACGCTGGCACTGTATGACACTATTGCATACAGTGGGGGAAAAAGTATTTAGTCAACCACCGATTGTGCAAGTTCTCCCCCTTAAAAAGATGAGAGAGGCCTGTAATTGATATCATAGGTATACCACAACTATGAGAGTCAAAATGAGGAAACAAATCCAGAAAATCACCTTGTCTGATTTGGCAAGATTTATTTTGCATATTATGGTGGAAAATAAGTATTTTGTCACCTAAAAACATGGAAGATTTCTGGCTCACAGACCTGTCACTTCTTCTTTAAGAGGCTCCTCTGTCCTCCACTCATTACCTGTAGTAATGGCACCTGTTTGAACTTGTTATCAGTATAAAAGACACCTGTCCACAACCTCAAACAGTCACACTTCAAATTCCACTATGTGAAGACCAAAAAGCTGTCGAAGGACACCAAAAACAAAATTGTAGCCCTGCACCAGGCTGGGAAGACTGAATCTGCAATAGCCAACCAGCTTGGTGTGATGAAATCAACTGTGGTAGCAATAATAAGAAAATGGAAGACATACAAGACCACTGATAAGCTCCCTCGATCTGGGGCTCCACGCAAGATCTCACCCCGTGGGGTCAAAATGATCACAAGAACATGGAGCAAAAATCCCAGAACCACACAGGGGGACCTAGGGAATGACCTGCTAGAGCTGGGACCACCGTAATAAAGGCTACCATCAGTAACACACTAAGCCACCAGGGACTCAGATCCTGCAGTGCCAGATGTGTCCTCCTGCTTAAGCCAGTACATGTCCGGGCCCGTCTGAAGTTTGCTAGAGAGAATTTGGATTATCCAGAAGAGTATTGGAAGAATGTCATATGGTCTGATGAAACCAAAGTAGAACTGTTTGGTAGAAACAAAACTCGTCATGTTTGGAGGAGACAGAATGCTGAGTTGCATCCAAAGAACACCATACCTACTGTGAAGCATGGGGGTGGCAACATCATGTATTGGGGCTGTTTTGCTGCAAAGGAACCAGGACGACTGATCCATATACATGAAAGAATGAATGGAGCCATGTATCGTGATATTTTGAGTGCAAACCTCCTTCCATCAGCAATGGCATTGAAGATGAAATGTGGATGGGTATTTCAGCATGATAACATTACATACTATTACATATATCACACTGGCACTGTATGGCACTATTACATATATCACACTGGCACTGTATGGCACTATTACATATATCACAATGGCACTGTATGGCACTATTACATGTATCACACTGGCACTGTATGGCACTATTACATATATCACACTGGCACTGTATGGTACTATTACATATATCACACTGGTACTGTATGGCACTATTATATGTATCACACTGGCACTGTATGGCACTATTACATATATCACACTGGCACTATATGACACTATTACATAATTCTCCGCGAAACTCCACCGCACCCAAAAGCACTATAATATTGGCTGATGACCAGCTCATGCAGCCTTTATCTATCCCCCATTCCCTCTAGCTCCTGTACTTTGTATCTCCCCCACACCTCAGTGTAGATTGTAAGATCTCACGAGCAGGGTCGTCATTACTTTCGCTTTATTGTATTATCTTTAACTATGTTACATATGACTGTGTTGTACAGCATTGAGGAATATGTTGGTGCAAAATAAGTAAAGATTATCATTATTACATATATCAAGCAGTCACTGTTACTGTGTGTTGCTATAGTATTTGGCTCTGTATGGCGGGATTATTTAGGGACATTACGGCATTAGGTTGACATTATCCTCCACTTATCTCATTACAGTGGGGGCTTCTTACATGTTTTGCTCTGGGGGCTTCCACAGCCTCAGTTCCAGCCCTGATTCCCTGGATGAGATAAATCTGCCATGTGTACAGTATTACAGTAGATTCAGCATTGTTTACACCGTTGCTCTGCAATGTTTCCCAGACATCTTCTGCCGGCCACGAGGTCACAGACATCTGGGTCTGACCGTGAGCCAGCAGGCTCGGCGCTCCTCCCCATCTGCGGTCTGAGGCCCCTGATCTCACCGTTGTGTCATTACCTGGACATGGTGACTCATCCGACATCTGTTTCTCTCTTACTCATGTGGAATAGCTCACCGCGGGCCGGAGCGTACAGTGGTCCTGTCTCCATGTATAGGGTCATATACAGTATTGCCCAAAGTTTCATAACCAGCGTGATGTATGGTGATTATTTTATTTAATGGCCTTCAGCTTGATCGCTAGCCACTTGATGGATAAACGATCTATAAGAAGATCGATCTAGTGCAAGCCTAGATGGGTCCAACAAGAGTCTTCTCCGCCATTATCTTGATAGTATCAAGCCATCAGGTTGCTGGTCTTCCCTTGGCCTTGTCTCCATCTTTAGTTTCTTTTTCTATGTTTTAGGCTTTGGATGTGCCCATAGAAAAGGCCCATAGATGTAACATCATCCACCATTCATCACTCAACACCTTGAAGATTAAATTATCTTCTTCTTTTGGAGATTGATACATGACCGCCAAAATAGGTGACCCAATGATTGAGGTTGAATCCTCTTCCCTTCATCACCCAACGCTTTAGAATGGCAATGCCATCTTTCACAATGGAGTTTGTATGGGGGCTGAAAACCCTTTGGTGGTTTGAGAGCCATCAATCATCACACAACACCTTGAAGATTAGGGTTGTCTCCTTCTTTCAAGGGAATCAACTTTTTGAGAGGGGTGCGAGGAAGTGATAACACATGACCTTCAAAGTAGGTTACCCGATCATTTTTTTTTCCTTTTTTTTTTTCCTTTTTGCAAGGCTGAATCATTTTCTCATCAGCCAACACAAAAGAATTTAGCCCTGGTCTTTCAGGAGGGGATTTGTTTGGGCTCATTTCTCATTTTGAGGGGGTCTGTCACGTTTCAGGAGATAGTTTGGATGGGGGCTGACATCATTGGAGAACTCAGAACATTATTATCTCTGGAATGTTTTGAGACTTGTCCTTAATTGACTGTAAATTATTTGTGAGGCTTCAATTGCGCCCCCAGTCCTCCATTAGATGGATAGTTGTCTTTGGTGGTCCTTCTGTGGCTTTCAATATACACAATTAAACATCTTTTTGAAGAATCTGGGTTGTTTTCCTCCCCGACATCCATCTGCCTCTCGTCTCCGGGCTGGAGGATTCTCTTCTTTCTCAGAAACGTTTGTGGAGGGGACAGAGGGGGCAGCTGGGACCGAGACCTCCAGTAATTCATACAGGGAGGGAGTCACGGCAGGGTAAACATGGACGGTCGTTCACCTCCCCTCCTCCTGTATGGGCCTGTGCTTGGAGAGGCTGAGGAGGAACCTCAGCCATCATTAATCACATCTAGGTTCTCGCAAAAAGTTCCCACCATAACTTAGGACCCTCAAGTGGCCAAACATCTTCTGAGGAGCTGGAAGGAGGGGTCCATTGGGCGATTACTCATCCCTGGCTGCTAATGCTTCAGAATGGAGGGGGGCTGTATGAAATCCTAAACCTGAGATAAGGACAGGCTTTATTTTTCCGGATTGGAAAGCAAAAAAAAATGCTGACAACGTAAAACTAGAAAAATATGGCGTTAGCGGTCTTCTAAAAACGAAATCTTCTGGGAGTTGTAGTTCACTAGATCCCCAGACACCAACACACACTCACCCCCAAACCCCCCCCCTCCCCATAGCCCTTGTGTCTTGCAGTATAATTCCCTTGGGGGGCGCTGCTGCATCCTCTGCCAAGTGTGTGGTGGTGATTGGTGAGGTCCAGCAAGTCACTGGGCAACAGATCAGCAGCCACATGTCATTGTCATCAGGAAACACTGCAATCGCAGCTAGTGAGAAAGCGGGCGAGAGGAAGGATGTGAGGTAAAAAGAGGGCGAGAAAGCGGAGGAAGAAGAAACAAGGCAAGGAAAATGGAGGGCGAGAGATAAAGGAGGGCAAGACAGCAGGGGAGAAAGAGGGCAAGGGAAAAAGTGGACAAGAAAGCGGACGAGGGAGAAACGGGGCGAGAAAGCAGGGGAGGGAGAAAGTGGGAGAGAGAGAAATAAGGTGAGGAAAAAGGAGTGAGAGAAAGAAAGCATAGGATAGAGAAAGGGCAAGGGAGAAAGCGGACGAGGGGGAAACTGCTAGGAAGAAGGCGAGGAAAAAAGAGGGCAAGAAAGCAGGTGAGAGGGAAAGGGTGAAAAAACGGTCAAGAGAAAAAAAGGCAAGAAAGCAGAAGAGATTAAAGAGAGAGAAACGGCGAGAAAGCAGGGGAAGGAGAAAGGGCGAGGGGAAAAGTGAGAGAATGAGAAAGTGGGCGAGGGAAAAGAGGGCAAAAAGCGTGAGAGGGAGGTGGGAGAGGAAGAGGGTGAGAAAGTGGCAAAGGGACAAAGAGGGTGACAGAGCGGGCTAGAGAAAGGGGCATTGTGTCCTGCAGATTGCCCAGAGGGGATTCCACTCAGCGTCTGCGTTTTTTATGTTAAAAGGAAACGGATTTATAGGAAACCAAACTCTGTCCAGGGCTAGTGTCCACACTGGGTATACACAATTCATGTATCTATAGAAGATCTGCAGCTCTGGGTGTGACTGGAGTATTAGCTATAGTGCAGCTGTGGATGTGACTGGAGTAGTAGACAGTGCAGCTCTGGATATGACTGGAGTATTACCTATAATGCAGCGATGGGTGTACTGGAGTATTAGCTATAGTGCAGCTCTGGGAGTGACTGGAGCATTAGAGAGTGCAGTTCTGGGGTGACTAGAGCATTAGAGAGAGTGCAGATCTGGGGGTGACTGGCGTATTAGAGAGAGCGCAGCTCTGGAGGTGACTGGAGGACAGGTGCCCACAATCAGTCACACCCTGCTAGGAGCAGCACCTGTCTTGTGAGCTCCAGCACTTCCAGCAGGAGGCCCAGAGTCTGCCTCTCTTCTCCCCAGGGAGAGGCGGGCTTCCTGGGAGGCCGGCATGGCTTCCCAGGCTTCTGTTCCCCGGTCTGTGCCGGCGGGGGACAGAGAGCAGCAGCAGCAACCAGCCCAAGAGGGACTGAGGAGGTCGGGACGGGTGAGAAGAACCATACCCACCTACACCAACCCTGAGACGGCTCATCGTCCGCCCAGAGAAAGAGACAGGGGCACCCCTGGCCCCAGGAAGGAGAGCCCAGGAACATCCTGGGGGGAGAGGAGGTCCGACGAGTCCACGAGTACCTTCTCCTCCCGTGTGGTCGCCATGCTACGTGAGTACGAGGACGCCGGCAAAGCACTGACCGGGCTGAAGGAGGAGCTGCGGGTGGCTCGGGTCCTGAACACCCAAGCCTCTAACAAAGAGAAACCCGCGACCTCCCAGAGGTTCAGAGCCCTCAAAGATGAGATGGTCCGGTTAGTGCTCCTCTGGGAGGGGATTGAGAAAAGTGCAGGTCCCTTCCTGGAGAGGTTTAAGAACCAGCGGCGGTTCTCAGAAATGAAGGGGTTATATACCTCAGGAGAGCCGCCAGCCGGCGTCCTAAGCGACGAGGAGGAGGAGGAGGTCGACGTGGCTGTGACTGGAGTCCTACAAGCTGGAACCAGCCGGGAGAGTGAATCGCAGAGCCGACAACAGGGAAGCGGCCTCCCGGCACGGCAGAGGACTCCGACAGCACAGGCTGGAGTGTCAGCGGAGGTAGAGGAGGAGGGCGGTCCGCTAGAGGAGATCCGACAGCTGGAGTCTCCAGTGAACCTGGACCGCTTTTCCTTTGGTGAGGACGAGCCAGCAAAGGAATCCAAGAAGAGGAAGAAGACAAAGGAGACCGCACGGGAGGTGGTGAGATACAGATATGTACTGATGGATGATGTTACACCTACCACCTCCTGTGTAAACCCCACCAAACCTAAAGGCACGGGCTCTGCAGTGGGTCCGGGGCATAGGCAAGGTTGGGAGAGGAGGAGGACGTCCGGCGGTGCTGCCGTCTGTGCGGGGAACAGTGCAGGGGGCGAGGATGTGATGGTACTAACGGCGCCAGACATAGGGGACCCCGAGGAGTTTCCCTCCCTGTCCTCTGCGGCTAAGCCGGTTATCACCGGGGCTGAGGGGGGCGAGGGGGATGTCCACGCCATTGCGAAAGGGGGACGGTGTGGGCAGACTCCATTCCTGCTCACTGCCGACGCCCGGGCTGTGGGGAGCAGGTCCAAGAGACTTGGTGCGGCGAAAGGGGGGCACACTGTTGTGACAGGGGCGCAGTGCGCCTTAGCAGAGAAGAGGCATGTGGCTGCGACAGGAGAGCAGCAAGTCCAAAATGGAAAAAAAAGCAGGAAAAATCATCTGCAGGCAACACTGGGCGCCCTGCTGCGACTGGGGGACAGAGTGCTCCAGCACCCAAACGTGACAACAGGACCCCGAAGTCTGTGGGTGCGGGGCAGGCGGCGCCCCCCAACAAGCAGCAGGCCCAGAATAATAAAATACAAACTGCTGCAGTGGGGGGGCAAGGCGCTCCAGAGACACAACAGAGCACCAATCAAGGGAAACCGGGTGTGGTGCTGCACCCCTCCCCTGGTCCAGCAGGTGTGAGTGCAGAGAAGCCAGACACAAGTGAGGAAGGAATGGATGTTACTGTGGAAGGTGCAGAGAACACTGGAAAAAATGGTGGTGACAATACTGGTAATAAAGTGACGGGAAGTGGTGGCAATGGTAAGGGGAATGATGGGAGTAGTAGTGGAGTGAATGGTGGGAGTAGTAGTGGAGTGAAAGGTGGGAGTAGTGGTGGAGTGAATGGTGGGAGTAGTGGTGGAGTGAATGATGGGAGTAGTGGTGGGGTGAATGGTGGGAGTAGTGGTGGAGTGAATGGTGGGAGTAGTGGTGGAGTGAATGGTGGGAGTAGTGGTGGAGTGAATGATGGGAGTAGTGGTGGAGTGAATGGTGGGAGTAGTGGTGGAGTGAATGATGGGAGTAGTGATGTTGCAAATGATGGGAGTAGTGATGTTGCAAATGATGGGAGTAGTGGTGGAGTGAATGAGGAGAGCATTACTGGTGTTGGTGGAGGGGAAGCAGGTAGTGGTCCCGCTGCCCCCCCAGCGGTGGCAGGGGCTTCAGCCCCAAGCTATTCAGGAGCTGTCACTGCTGGGGGTAGTAATGCGCCCTTGTCTGGTGACCCTGAGGATGGTGACTTGCGACAGCGCTTCCTGGACGCCCTGAGGAGAGGGGAGAGTTCCATCAATGTAGAGGGGAGGGAGGTTGATCTGTCTTTCTGGATAGAGAGACACGGTCTTTCCGCCTTCCGAGATAGAGGGGCAGAGACTGTCTGGTCTCTGCCGACAACGGGGCAGAGGAGTAACCGTAGGAACGTGGCCCGTCTCCAGTGGGTAAGCAAGGATGCCTGTCCTGATCGGTCAAAGGTTGCTGAGCTCCTGCTGGGGATGGGCTTTGCGGCATATGACATCTTTGCCTTGATCCATCCCTATGGGACCTCTTACTTCGATGTCAGCTTCGTGAGACCGGAGGGCCTTGAGCTTTTCTGGTCTCGCCACGAGCTGGCTTGGGGTCACCCCGAATGGCGGGGTTTCCTCGCTGTAGCAATATCCCGCCAGAACTCAGTCAGGAAGGTGATTGTTTTGACCAGTAACGAGTCACTTTCCTGTGTCGACATCTCCACCTGGGTTGGACAATACGGCGACATCGTCGGTATTCCTGAGAAGACCCTCGATGAGCATGGTATCTGGTCAGGAGCCTGGACCTTCATGGTGAAATTGAAGGTTTCAGGAAACACCGTTACCCATATCCCTTCCTCAACATTTTTGGGGAGGGACAGGATCTTGATTTTCTACCGGGGGCAGCCTAAGGTCTGTCACAGGTGCGGCAGCCCCACACACTTCAGTGCGCAGTGTACCACCCAGAAATGCGCACTGTGTGGGGACCTCGGCCATCTTGCTGCTACCTGTGGCAGGATTAGGTGTAACTTGTGTGGTGACCTCGGTCACCCGTTCAGTCGCTGTCCGCGTTCCTTTGCCAATGCGGTCCTGAAAGCGGCAAGTGCGGGACAGGCGAAAGCCTGGACTAATCTCGCCGGTGAAGGGACCAGCAGAGGCGGAGGAGGCAAGGAACCGGTGAGGAGCAGGCTGCCGCCATCCAATATCAGGCGGCAGCAGCAGCGCCATGGGAACAGGGGGCAGGGAGTAATGTGTTATGATCTGGTGGCCTAGGAGCAGCATGTGACGTACTCTGGAGAAGGTGGTACCTGTACTGACCGCAGACCCTGAACTTAGCACCGCAACTAGAAGTAGCCGTGGGATGTACCTAACACTCCCTAGACACCTCGACACAGCCTAAGGACTAACTTCCCTTAAAGATAGAAACGGGAAAACTATCTTGCCTCAGAGAAAATCCCCAAAGGATAGACAGCCCCCCACAAATATTGACTGTGAGAGGAGAGGGAAATGACATACGCAGACTGAAATCAGGATTAGCATAGGAGGCCTTTCTAGCTAAAAAGAAAGAATGGGACAGAGAACTATGCGGTCAGTATTAAAACACTAGAAAATATCCACCACAGAAAATACAAAACTCCACATCTGACTAAAGACATGGAGGGTATATCTGCATCTCCAGAGATACAGCTTGGCTGCAAAAAATCCTAACACAGACAAAGCTGGACAAGACAATACATGAAAATGCACAGAACTATAAGGCCCACAGCATGTGGACAGCAAAAACAAAGCCAGAACTTATCTATGTTGAAAAGAACAGCAAACAGGAGAGACCAGTCAGGGATGTGAATCCTCCAAAAACAATGGACAACTGGCACTGACTAAAGGATCAAGCAAGACTAAATAGCCCAGTCCAAATTGCAATTTGTCCAAGTGGACACACCTGATAAATGCTGCGATCCAAAGACAGCAGCACTACCACTCATAACCACCAGAGGGAGCCCAAGAGCAGAATTCACAACAGTAATGACCCTAAACTCTGACCCGGGTGCTTCACTTGCAGCTGAGGATCCTAAAGACAGCGAATTGAGTGAGGAAGTCAAGAGACTTGAAAGGGAGGAGCAAAAGGATGCCATGTCTGCCCAGGAACCTTCATCCTGTGACAGTCTGGATGAGGGAGAGGGCGAGTGGTTACAGCAAAAGAAAAAGGGTAACAGGAAAACAACTAAGGATAAGAGGGGGTCCGCGCCTCGAGCCTCCTCCTTGGAGTGCAACCCCTCTGACTCCGTAGCCCTGATCCAGGGGCCATTGGAAGGTCCAGCCGCCCCCCCCCCCCCCCCCTCTGGTGGATCTCTCTAACCGGTTCCGGGCCCTCCAGGACTCCCCTCCAGAGGGGGGCGATGGGGACCCGGGGCCGGAGGTTGCGGACAAGGTTGTTGGGGCTCAGGAGGTCGCTGGGTCTTCTTCTCAGGGGGCAAATACAAAGCCTTCTGGGGGGGGGACTACCTCAGGACCACCAGACAGGGGCCAGAGTGTATGTAAGGAGAGAATGGATGAGTCTGTTTGTCTTGAGCGCACTAAAAACTCATCATTGTCAGAGGAAAAGGGTGAAACTGTTGGGGGTGGGAAGAAAAAGGCTATCTAATTCAATCAATCATGATGGCGGTACCCACCTCGTTGATGCTGGCAACCATTAATGTTGCCAGCATAAAGTCAGAAGCGGCAAGGTACATGGCTTTTCATTTTCTCGGCCAGCTTGACGCCGACATTTTGTTTTTGCAGGAGACCAGGTTGACCGACCTATCAACCATGCATAAGGCAAGGCGGGAGTGGAGGCACGGGCCCTCCTACTGGTCTCTTGCGGCCGAGCCGTATAGCGGGGTGGCGGTCCTTTTTAAGACCGCAGCGGTTGAATGCAGACGATTGATCGAGTTAGAAACAGGGAGATGCTTGATATTAGATGTCTCCATGGGGGGACAGGAGCTTCAGCTCATTAACATCTACGGTCCCCAGTCCAAGTGGGACCGCAAGTGTCTCTTCATGAAGATCAAACCTTTCTTATTTTCGAGTCGGCAGGTGGTCTTTGGAGGGGATTTCAACAACGTCACGAGACTCTGTGATAGAGGAGGTTCCGGAGACCGGCTGGCTCACGATTGCGTCGCGCTAAATAGGATAGTAAGTGAGGCACGCCTGGTGGATGTCCACATCCGGCACAACACAGGCCACGCGGGGTTCACCTTTTTAGAGGTAGTCAGTGCAGGTCTAGGATAGACAGGTTTTATTTGAAGGAGGAGGCCGTCTCCTCGCCATTATCGGTTGTGGAGGTGGAATTCTCTTGATCACTGTTTGATTATGTTTTCTCTGAGCGTTACAGAGACTCCTCGGATGGGAAGAGGTTATTGGAAGCTGAATTCGTCACTCCTTGAGGAAGAAGCTGTAAGACGGTCCTTTGAGGAATTTCTTCAGAGCCAGGTACCGCTGCTGGGCCTAAGTAACACTAAGTCTGAGTGGTGGGAGATGTTCAAACATAGGGTGGCGAGATTCTTCCGGCAACTCTCGAACCTCAGAAGCCTGAACAGGGATCGCCTGTATCAGAGCCTTAGGAGGAAACTCGAGCATCTTGTCTCGACCGGGGGTAGCCGCGAGGCGATCTCCAGTGTGAAATCCTTGCTAAAGAGGTGTCAGTACGATAGGCACGCATCTTTGGTTTTTGAGAGGGTCTACGGGAAGTACTACTCACCCGACCCTTACAGAAGCTGCAAGATGTCAGTGAATAGTAAGATAGTGACAGGGCTGATGGACAGTACGGGATCCCTGAGAAGGTCCAGATCAGGGATCTTGGAGGTCGTCAGTTCATACTACTCGCACCTCTTGGGAAGGAAGGAACTGGATCGTGACAGGATGTCGGCTTTCCTGGCTGAAGCTGTTCCAGAGCCAGGGGCTGACCTCTCGCTGGGCGGTTTGACAGAAGCGAGCAAAGAAGAGGAAGTGAGACTGGCGATCGATGGGCTCCGGCCCAAAAAATCGCCAGGTCCGGATGGCTTAACATCCGAGTTCTTTAAGACCTTTAGGGACTCCTTGGTCCCCCTCTTGACTCAGGTGTTTAATGAGTGTCTCTCCTCGGGCACTCTGCCGAGATCATTAAGGAGGTCGGTGTTATGATTAGGTAATTCAGTACCACAATGGACATAGTAGTCAGAGCACATACAGTGATCTGACAATAGACAAGTCAATGCCCATCCTAGCACAAAAGGCTCGCCAAAACCTCGAAACAAACTGGGAACCTCTGTCAGAAACGATATTCTCCGGAATGCCATGTAAACGAACCACATGCTGGAAGAACAATGGCACCAAATCAGAGGAGGAAGGTAATTTAGACAAGGGTACCAAATGGACCATCTTAGAGAAGCGATCACAAACCACCCAAATGACTGACATTTTTTGAGAGACGGGAAGATCTGAAATAAAATCCATAGAGATATGTGTCCAAGGCCTCTTCGGGACCGGCAAGGGCAAAAGCAACCCACTGGCACGAGAACAGCAGGGCTTAGCCCGAGCACAAATCCCACAGGACTGCACAAAAGAACGCACATCCCGTGACAGAGATGGCCACCAAAAGGATCTAGCCACTAACTCTCTGGTACCAAAGATTCCAGGATGACCAGCCAACACCGAACAATGAACCTCAGAGATAACTCTATTCGTCCACCTATCAGGGACAAACAGTTTCTCCGCTGGGCAACGATCAGGTTTATTAGCCTGAAATTTTTGCAGCACCCGCCGCAAATCAGAGAGATGGCAGACACAATTACTCCCTCTTTGAGAATACCCGCCGGCTCAGATAAACCCGGAGAGTCGGGCACAAAACTCCTAGACAGGGCATCCGCCTTCACATTTTTAGAGCCCGGAAGGTACGAAACCATAAAGTCAAAACGGGAGAAAAACAGCGACCAGCGAGCCTGTCTAGGATTCAACCGTTTGGCAGACTCGAGATAAGTCAAGTTCTTATGATCAGTCAAGACCACCATGCGATGCTTAGCTCCTTCAAGCCAATGACGCCACTCCTCGAATGCCCACTTCATGGCCAGCAACTCTCGATTGCCAACATCATAATTTCGCTCAGCAGGCGAAAACTTCCTGTAAAAGAAGGCGCATGGTTTCATCACCGAGGAATCAGAACTTCTCTGCGACAAAACAGCCCCCGCTCCAATTTCAGAAGCATCAACCTCGACCTGGAACGGAAGCGAAACATCTGGCTGACATAACACAGGGGCAAAAGAAAAACGACGCTTCAACTCTTGAAAAGCTTCCACAGCAGCAGAAGACCAATTGACCACATCAGCACCCTTCTTGGTCAAGTCGGTCAATGGTTTAGCAATACTGGGCAGCACGGTGGCGCAGTGGATAGCACTGCAGCCTTGCAGTGCTGGGGTCCTGGGTTCTAATCCCACCCAGGACAACATCTGCAAAGAGTTTGTATGTTCTCTACGTGTTTGCGTGGGTTTCCTCCGGGCACTCCGGTTTCCTCCCACATTCCAAAGACATACTGATAGGGATTCTAGATTGTGAGCCCCATCGGGGACAGTGATGATAATGTGTGCAAACTGTAAAGCGCTGCGAAATATGTTAGCGCTATACAAAAATAAAGATTATTATTATTATTACTAGAAAAATTGCAGATGAAGCGACGATAAAAATTAGCAAAGCCCATGAACTTTTGCAGACTCTTCAGAGATGTCGGCTGAGTCCAATCATGGATGGCCTGGACCTTAACAGGATCCATCTCGATAGTAGAAGGGGAGAAAATGAACCCCAAAAATGAAACCTTCTGAACACCAAAGAGACACTTTGATCCCTTCACAAACAAAGAATTAGCACGCAGGACCTGGAACACCGTTCTGACCTGCTTCACGTGAGACTCCCAATCATCCGAGAAGACCAAAATATAATCCAAGTACACAATCAGGAATTTATCCAGGTACTCTCGGAAGATGTCATGCATAAAGGACTGAAACACTGATGGAGCATTGGCAAGTCCGAATGGCATCACTAGATACTCAAAATGACCCTCGGGCGTATTAAATGCAGTTTTCCATTCATCGCCTTGCTTAATTCGCACCAGATTATATGCACCACGAAGATTTATCTTGGTGAACCAACTAGCCCCCTTAATCCGAGCAAACAGATCAGATAACAATGGCAAGGGGTACTGAAATTTGACCGTGATCTTATTTAGAAGGCGGTAATCTATACAAGGTCTCAGCGAACCATCCTTCTTGGCCACAAAAAAGAACCCCGCTCCCAATGGCGACGATGACGGGCGAATATGCCCCTTCTCCAAGGACTCCTTCACGTAACTCCGCATAGCGGCGTGCTCAGGTACAGATAAATTAAACAGTCGACCTTTTGGAAATTTACTACCAGGAATCAAATCGATAGCACAATCACAATCCCTATGCGGAGGTAGGGCATCGGACTTGGGCTCATCAAATACATCCCGGTAATCAGACAAGAACTCTAGGACCTCAGAAGGGGTGGATGATGAAATAGACAGGAATGGGACATCACCATGTACCCCCTGACAACCCCAGCTGGACACAGACATGGATTTCCAATCTAATACTGGATTATGGACCTGTAGCCATGGCAACCCCAACACGACCACATCATGCAGATTATGCAACACCAGAAAGCGAATATGCTCCTGATGTGCAGGAGCCATGCACATGGTCAGCTGGGTCCAGTACTGAGGCTTATTCTTGGCCAAAGGTGTAGCATCAATTCCTCTCAATGGAATAGGACACTGCAAGGGCTCCAAGAAAAACCCACAACGCCTGGCATACTCCAAGTCCATCAAATTCAGAGCAGCGCCTGAATCCACAAATACCATGACAGAATAAGATGACAAAGAGCAGATTAAAGTAACGGACAAAAGAAATTTTGACTGTACTGTACCAATGGTGGCAGACCTAGCGAACCGCTTAGTGCGTTTAGGACAATCAGAGATAGCATGAGTGGAATCACCACAGTAGAAACACAGCCCATTCTGACGTCTGTGTTCTTGCCGTTCAACTCTGGTCAAAGTCCTATCGCACTACATAGGCTCAGGTTTATGCTCAGATAATACCGCCAAATGGTGCACAGATTTACGCTCACGCAAGCGTCGACCGATCTGAATGGCCAAAGACATAGACTCATTTAGACCAGCAGGCATAGGAAATCCCACCATTACATCCTTAAGGGCTTCAGAGAGACCCTTTTCTGAAAATAGCTGCGAGCGCACCTTCATTCCATTGAGTACGCACGGACCACCTTCTAAATTTCTGACAGTAAATCTCAATCTCATCCTGACCCTGGCACAGAGCCAGCAAATTTTTCTCTGCCTGATCCACCGAATTAGGTTCATCGTACAGCAATCCGAGCGCCAGGAAAAACGCATCAATATTACTTAATGCAGGATCTCCTGGCGCAAGGGAAAATGCCCAGTCTTGAGGGTCGCCACGCAAAAAAGAAATAATAATTCTAACTTGTTGAACTGGGTCACCAGAGGAGCGAGGTTTTAATCTAATGGTCACTACTCCATGCTAATTCTCTTGGATCTCTCTGCAGCATTCGACACTGTGGATCATCAGCTCCTCCTCACTATGCTCCGCTCCATCGGCCTCAAGGACACCGTTCTCTCCTGGTTCTCCTCCTATCTCTCTGACCGATCCTTCACTGTATGTTTTGCTGGTTCCTCCTCCTCTCACCTTCCCCTTACTGTTGGGGTTCCTCAAGGATCAGTCCTAGGCCCCCTACTCTTCTCGTTGTATACTGCCCCTATTGGACAAACAATCAGTAGATTTGGTTTCCAGTACCATCTCTATGCTGACGACACCCAATTATACACTTCTGCTCCTGATATCACACCGACCTTTTTAGAAAACACCAGTGATTGTCTTACCGCTGTCTCTAACATCATGTCCTCCCTCTATCTGAAACTAAACCTGTCAAAAACTGAACTCCTCGTGTTCTCTCCCTCTACTAACCTACCTTTGCCTGACATTGCCATCTCCGTGTGCGGTTCCACCATTACTCCAAAGCAACATGCCCGCTGCCTTGGGGTCATCCTTGATTCTGACCTTTCATTCACCCCCTACATCCGATCACTGGCTCGCTCTTCTTACCTGCATCTCAAAAACATTTCTAGAATTCGCCCTTTTCTTACTTTCGACTCTGCAAAAACTCTGACTGTTTCACTTATTCATTCTCGTCTGGACTATTGTAACTCTCTACTAATCGGCCTCCCTCTTGCAAAACTCTCCCCGCTCCAATCTGTCCTGAATGCTGCAGCCAGGATCATATTCCTCACCAACCGTTACACTGATGCCTCTACCCTGTGCCAGTCATTACACTGGCTACCCATCCACTCCAGAATCCAGTACAAAACTACTACCCTCATCCACAAAGCACTCCATGGCTCAGCACCACCCTACATCTCCTCCCTGGTATCAGTCTACCACCCTACCCGTGCCCTCCGCTCCGCTAATGACCTCAGGTTAGCATCCTCAATAATCAGAACCTCCCACTCCCGTCTCCAAGACTTTACACGTGCTGCGTAGATTCTTTGGAATGCACTACCTAGGTTAATACGATTAATCACCAATCCCAACAGTTTTAAGCGTACCCTAAAAACTCATTTGTTCAGACTGGCCTACCGCCTCAATGCATTAACCTAACGATCCCTGTGTGGCCTATTTATAATAAAAAAAAAAAAAAAAAAAGTTCCTCGCATCATGTTCTCATACACTTTATGCAGTGTTAGCCCTCTGTGTCTGTACTGCTACATACTGGTTCATGCAGCTTTACATGAACACCTGAGCCTTACACTATAGCTGGTCCGAATAACTAAAGCAATTGTTACCATCCACCTCTCGTGTCTCCCCTTTTCCCCATAGTTTGTAAGCTTGCGAGCAGGGCCCTCACTCCTCCTGGTATCTGTTTTGAACTGTATTTCTGTTATGCTGTAATGTCTATTGTCTGTACAAGTCCCCTCTATAATTTGTAAAGCGCTGCGGAATATGTTGGCGCTATATAAATAAAAATTATTATTATTATTATTATTATTAAGGCCAGAAACAGTTTGCAATTATTTTTGAAATTCACAAACTTGGCTCTATCACCATAAAACAAATCAGGAATAGGAATTCTTGGTTCTAACATAGGATTCTGAACCACCAAATCTTGAATCTTTTGCACATTTATAACGAGATTATCCATTGAAGAGCACAGACCCTGAATGTCCATGTCCACACCTGTGTCCTGAACCACCCAAATGTCTAGGGGAAAAAAAAGGCAAAACACAGTGCAAAGAAAAAAAAATGGTCTCAGAACTTCTTTTTTCCCTCTATTGGGAATCATTAGTACTTTTGGCTTCCAGTACTGTTATGATTAGGTAATTCAGTACCACAATGGACATAGTAGTCAGAGCACATACAGTGATCTGACAATAACCCAAAAACATAGAACGAGCTCTGAGACGTGGGAACTCTGCTGACCGCAATCCCTAATCCTCTCCAACCACACTAGAGGCAGCCGTGGATTGCGCCTAACGCTCCCTATGCAACTCGGCACAGCCTGAGAAACTAGCTAGCCTGAAGATAGAAAATAAGCCTACCTTGCCTCAGAGAAATACCCCAAAGGAAAAGGCAGCCCCCCACATATAATGACTGTGAGTTAAGATGAAAAGACAAACGTAGAGATGAAATAGATTTAGCAAAGTGAGGCCCGACTTTCTGAACAGAGCGAGGATAGAAAAGGTAACTTTGCGGTCAACACAAAACCCTACAAACAACCACGCAAAGGGGGCAAAAAGACCCTCCGTACCGACTAACGGCACGGAGGTACACCCTCTGCGTCCCAGAGCTTCCAGCAAGCAAGAAAAAACCAAATAAGCAAGCTGGACAGAAAAAACAGCAAACAAAAATAACTCAAGCGAAACTTAGCTATGCAGAGCAGCAGGCCACAGGAACGATCCAGGAGGAAGCAAGTCCAATACTAGAACATAGACTGGAAGCCAGGATCAGAGCACCAGGTGGAGTTAAATAGAGCAGCACCTAACAACTTCACCACATCACCTGAGGAAGGAAACTCAGAAGCCGCAGTACCACTCTCCTCCACCAACGGAAGCTCACAGACAGAATCAGCCGAAGTACCACTTGTGACCACAGGAGGGAGCTCTGCCACAGAATTCACAACAGGTCGGCTTTGATCATTTTGTCAAAGGGTAAGGATCCGTCACGCATTGAGAATTGGCGTCCCATATCACTTCTCAATGTGGACAGGAAGGTTTTGGCTAAGATAGTCTTCACCAGGCTTGGGAAGTTTGCTCCACGGCTCCTTTCGGAGGCCCAGCACTGTTGCGTTCCTGGCCATAGCACTTTCAGTGCTGTTCTGGGTGTCCGAGAGGCCGTGGAGCGGGGCAAGGCGGGCCTTTGGAAGGGGTTCTTGCTGACCCTGGATCAGGCAAAAGCCTTTGATCGGGTCGACCACGAGTATCTCTGGTCCACTCTTTTGAGGTATGGTCTGCCTGGAGGGTTTGTGGACTGGCTTAAGACCTTGTACACAGGGGCTGAGACTTTCCCTCTGGTAAACGGGTGGATTGGACAACCTTTCGGGGTGGGATCTGGTGTCCGCCAGGGCTGCCCTCTTAGCCCTTTGCTTTACGCTTTTGCGATCGATCCCTTCCTCAGAAGGGTTGATTGTGGACCGTTGGCGGGGGTGGGGATGGGCGGGTTTTGGCTCCAGAGGCTATCCTGAGGGTAGTGGCCTACGCGGATGACGTTACCGTCTTTGTTTCTTCGCAAGAGGAGGCGATGGTGGTGATGTCAGAAGTGGTGAGCTACTCGGAGGCATCCGGGTCCAAGGTCAACCAGAACAAGTGTGAGAGCCTCTGGCTGGGAGGCGGGGATCCCACGTTTAATCTTCCGGACACCCTCCTCGAACCCCAAGAACATGCCAAAGTCCTAGGCATCGAATTTGGCCAGGGTGATTACCCCACGAAAAACTGGGAAGGCAGAATCAAAGGTGTCGCCCAAAGAGTGGACCAATGTAAGGGTTGGTCTTTGACCCTGAGGGAAAGGGTTGACCTGTGCAAAGCTTTCCTGCTCCCCTTGCTAATCTACCTGGGCAGCGTCTGTGTCTTGCCGGAGCCTCTCTGGACACGGGTCTACAGTCTGTTCTTCCAGATGTTATGGGGGAATAGACTAAACCTAGTCAAACGGGAGGACACTTATCGCACGAGGAGACTAGGGGGGTTGAATATGGTGAACCCTGTGGTGTTTCTAGTGAACACCTTTTTGAAAGTTAATGTGGCCAACCTCTGGAAAGAGAGGGCTCCTTCGTGTGTATTCTCCTGCAAGGGATGGTTTCAGCCTTTCTTCCAGGAATGGGAGACAGGGGGAAGATTGAAGGATCTTCGCACACCGCACAGGCATCTCCCGGCTTATGTTACCCCGGTTCTGAAAATGATGCGCCGATGGGGTCTGGGAATGTGGGAAGTGAGGTCCCTCCCAAGGAAACTCCTCGACATGTGGGTCTTGCTTTCGCATTTTCAGAGACCATTGGTCCTCAAGGACTGCCCGAGTCGGGATCTAGAGGTTGGGTTAAGTTTGTTAAATTCTAGCAGGATCCCCAAGAAGTATTGGGACTTGACTTGGCGCTGCTTCCAAGGCAAGTTGTATGTGAGGGACAATTTGAAGCACAGGAGCTCCGTGGACTGGAATTGTCCCCGTGAGGCTTGCGCTACCATGCTGGAAAGCATGGAGCACTTCTTGCTTCATTGTCCCTTTAATACAGAGGTGTACAACAGGGTGGGCGCTTCCATTGGTTGGCCGCGGCTGGCCACTCTGTCCTATGCCGAGTGGGCCTATGGAGCGTTCAGAGACCTCGGGAGAAGGGATCAAGCCACTTTATTCTTAGTTAGCGCAGTGGTCAGGTATTTCACGTGGAACGCACGAGTTTTAGTTTCGACGCAGAGTAAAATCCTCCGTGTAGATGAAGTTTGTAGCAGCATCCTAGGTGCCCTGGTGAAGGTGCATTCTCTGGAGTGCGAAAGACTGGGTGCTCGGAGGGCGGCCCATCTCTGGAGGGGTTTCTCCTTCGGGGTGCCTTAGTCGTTAGCGCTCCTATATCCTGGTGGTGGGCTGATATCTTTACACCCTAGATTTTTGTTTTATATTTCTGTTCCCTGAATAGAAGGTTTGCAGGCATCGAACTTGAGCCTTGGGTGGTGAATATGTAGGTTGTGTTCTGTGATGTTGGTTTATGTATATATTGTATACTGTATTGTATATATTGTATATAGTGTGTATAATAGAGGGTCTTAGTTAGGTTGGGTTGGGGGATTGGGGGGTTCAACGGCGGTGATAAGGGACTGATCTGGCCTGGCCCAGGCCCCGCCTGGGGAAAAACTTTGGGGCCTGATCCTAGCTCGGATAATTCCTGAACTTTGTGGCCAGAGCTGAATCAGGGGTGGCGAGATAGTTAGAGTAGGTGTGTGTGTATGTATATATATATATATATATATATATATATATTTAAAAAAACAAACAAAAAACAAATGTTAATTTTGTACACTGTATTGTATTTAGGGTGAATGTGGTGGTGTAAGGGGGGCTGTAAGGTAAGGCAGTGGGACCAGTAGGGTTTTGTTGTGTTTGTGGTGTTGTATAGTGTTTGGTTTAGTATGTGTTTATAGTGTATATATTGTATATAATATTGTATATAGGACAGTGTTAATGTAGTTGGGGTTGTATATAGTAGTATGAATGAAGCTGGGCCGGGGGTCTTACATGATTTTATACTATTTATTATTTATAATTTTTTACAGGTATTCACGTAAGATATGAGTATTTTGTTTGTTGTCTTTTAGTTTTCCTTTTTTTTTATGTTATTGGAATCTTTCTTTCTCGTCCCTGATTTGTAGGTCATGAACTTTTTCCATTTTTGTTCCATTTCCGGTTTATTTCTTTGTGTTTTTTGTCGTTTGTTGTAGTCTGATTGGAGCTTTGTTCTTATGTTCTGTTCTGTTGTGTTTTATTTGTAATGTATCACAGTTATTGTCATGTAAAGTATTTTTATTTTATTTAATAAAAGACCTGGAGCATTAGGGTATGTGCACACACTGCGGATATGCAGCTGTTTTCCATGTGTTGTACCATGTAAACCTATGGAAACTAAATCTGCAGTGCACATGCTGCGGAAAATTCAGCGCGGAATTGCAGCGGTTTATTTTCCGCAGTAATGTCAATTTTTGGTGCAGATTCCGCAGCGGTTTACACCTATTCTTTAATAGGAATCGGCAGGTGTAAAACCGCAGGTGGAATCCACACAAAAAACGCAGGAAATCCGGGGTAAATCCGCAGGTAGAGCGCAGTGCGTTTTACCTGCGGATTTTTCAAAAATGGTGCAGAAAAATCAGCATACGAATCCGCAACGTGGGAACATAGCCTTAGAGAGTGAAGCTCTGGGGGTGATTAGAGTAGTAGAGACAGTGCTGATCTGGGGGTGACTGGAGTATTAGGGCTCCTTCTCACTTGCGAGAAATATTGCCGAGTCTCGCATGTTAAAACCCGGCTCTGGCACCAGCACTCCAGAGCGGAGCGTGCGGCTACATAGCAATACATGGGGCTGCATGCTCTGCTCCCAAGTGCTGGCGCCAGAGCTTGGTTTTAACCTGCGAGACTCGGACGTATGTCTCACAAGTGAGAAGGAGCCCTTAGGCCAGGGTCACACTAGCGTGTTTGACGGACGTATGAGAGGTGCAGAAAATACGCATTGCACACGGACCAAAGATTCTCTATGGCCCAGCTCCTATCAGCCGTATTTTACACATCCGTATTTTACAGTCTTGTACGGCCGTAGACAATCGCCGCATGCTGCGTTTGTCAGCA
Organism: Ranitomeya imitator; assembly: GCF_032444005.1. Lineage (NCBI taxonomy): Eukaryota > Metazoa > Chordata > Amphibia > Anura > Dendrobatidae > Ranitomeya > Ranitomeya imitator. The sequence continues at coordinate 660,485,729 of NC_091282.1, forward strand.
TATGGCGCAAAAAATCCACCAATGAATGTCAATAGGGGCGAGAAAAATACGGATTACACACGGACCAGCAGTGTGACTTACGAGAAATACGCAGCGGTGTTCTAAGGAAAAGCCGGTAATTCAGTGCGGTGTACAGTAAAATCACACTGGCAGGTTACAATAGAAAAAAAAAAAATATATATATATATATATATATATATATATATATATATATAGTAAACAGAAAAAGAAACAGCTGACCGCACCACCGATACAGCTGACTGTGACTGCTTCAAGCTGATTAACCACTGCTGGCCCGCTGATCTATATATATATATATATATATATATGTATATATATTTATATTTCATACAGCGCTAGATAGCAGAAAAGCTGGTAATTCAATTGCCGGCTTTTGCTATCTCCTTCCCAAACCCGACAGGATATGAGACATGGTTACATACAGTAAACCATTTCATATCCCTTATTTTTGTACATATTCCTCACTAATAATGTTCCAAGTGTCTGTGTGCAAAATTTTGGAGCTCTAGCTGTTAAAATAAAGGGTTAAATCATGGAAAAAATTGGCGTGGGCTCCTGCGCAATTTTCTCCGCCAGAGTGGGAAAGCCAGTGACTGAGGGCAGATATTAATAGCCTAGAGAGGGACCATGGTTATTGCCCCCCCCCCGGCTAACAGCATCTGCCCCCAGCCACCCCAGAAAAGGCAAATTTGTAGGATGTGCCTATTCTGGCACGTAGCCACTCTCTTCCCACTCCCCTGTAGTGGTGGGATATTGGGTAATAAAGGGTTAATGTCACCTTGCTATTGTAAGGTGACATTAAGCTAGGTTAATAATTGAGAGGCGTCAATAAGACACCTATCCATTATTAATCCAATAGTAGTAAATGGTTAATAAAACACACACATTATGAAAAAAAGTATTTTATTGAAATAAAGACACGGTGTTGTAATAGTTTATTATACTCTCAATCCAATTGAAGACCCTTGTCACCTGAAACAAAGTTAAAATAAAAAAACAACAATATCCAATACCTTCCGTCATTCAGTCTTGTCCCACGCTGTAAATCCATCTGAAGGGGTTAAATAATTTTACAAGCAGGAGCCTGCTAATGCAGCTGTGCTCCTGCCTGTAAAAACTGGGATATGAATGGGAAGAAGGGGAACGTAGCTAGGTAGACTTGCAGTACTGCGCCCCCTGCTGCTATAACCTCAGGTGAACTCAAGCGTGGAAATTTTTCTCATTGAAAAGAAAAGCTAAACAACATCCACCCTATAGGTGCTGGCAATGAGAGACTATACTTATATTATACATTATCCTCACAGGTTGGGTGGGGGGATTGGGGGGGTTCAACGGCGGTGATAAGAGACTGATCTGGCCTGGCCCAGGCCCCGCCTGGGGAAAAACTTTGGGGCCTGATCCTAGCTTGGATAATTCCTGAACTTTGTGGCCAGAGTTGGATCAGAAGTGGCGGGATAGTTAGAGTAGGTGTGTGTATATGTTAAAAAAAAACAAACAAACAAAAAAAACAAATGTTAATTTTGTACACTGTATTGTATTTAGGTTTGTTGTAGGGTGAATGTGGTGGTGTAAGGGGGTGGCTGTAAGGTACGGCAGTGGGACCAGTAGGGTTTTGTTGTGTTTGCGGTGTTGTATAATATTTGGTTTAGTATAATGTGTTTATAGTGTATATATTGTATATAATATTGTATATAGGACGGTGTGAATGTAGTTGGGGTTGTATATAGTAGTATGAATGAAGCTGGGCCGGGGGTCTTACATGATTTTATACTATTTATTATTTATAATTTTTACAGGTATTCATGTAAGTTATGAGTATTTTGTTTGTTGTCTTTTAGTTTTGCTTTCTTTATTTTATTGGAATTTTTCTTTCACGTCCCTGATTTGAAGGTCATGAACTTTCTCCATTTTGGTTCCATTTCCGGTTTATTTCTTTGTGTTTTTTGTCGTTTGTTGTCGTCTGATTGGAGCTTTGTTCTTATGTTCTGTTCTGTTGTGTTTTATTTGTAATTTATCACAGTTAGTGTCATGTGAAAGTATTTTTATTTTAATAAAAGACCTGGAGTATCGGATATAAATACAATATGAGGGCACGCCCCAATAATTATGGGATCATCCTAGCCCATACTTAGCAGATTACTGATTGGGCGCTGGGCATCACCAGTCATTTCACCACCTCACAGCCTCGGACTGCCAGTGCCGACACTGTGGGAATGGCGCCAGCATGGGAGGGGAGTATGGGTTTATTTTATTGGGGCCGGACAGTTTAGGAGAGGGTTGTCGTAGCAGTGGAGACCCCGTTAATACCTCCCATTACTGTGGGAGATGGTTTTGCACTATACTTGTATCACTGTGAGATAATGTCGCCATCATCGGCATCTGACATTGGATCACGTTGTGTTGTTGGTTTTAGAGGTTTTTATATGTTAATTCAATAAATGTTTTCACTTTTTACATAGAATTCTTCATATTGAGGTGCGCGCATCATTATTGTATCTTTATCTCTCATCTGGAGCATTAGACACGCTGCAGCTCTGGGGGTGACTGGAGTACATTTGCCCTGCAGGACTCCTGGGGGTATACAGATGTGTGTGATGAGGGGTGGCAGTAACTGTGTATGTTGTGAACCCCTCAATGCCAGTGCGGCTCTGTCCGGGGGTCTCACACGGACGGTACTGATAGTAATGGGGCTGTGGAGGGTGGGAGTGTCTCCGGGCATCCCCTCCGGTGCTGCAGATGACGGCATGCTGCCTACGCCTTGTCCTCAGTTATGTCCTGTGGTCCCGTGCTTTATTCTGGTCAGGATGGAAAAATAGTGATCAGAGGTGACAACTCCTACTCTAGTCACATCCAATGCTGCAGTCAGATGGAGGAGCAGTTTTGGTGCAGCTTTGGGTGTGACGAGCATAATGCTTTGTGCTAACCCCTGCTGTCCCATGAGATGTTGGGCAGCAGACAATGGAGGGTCTGCAGTGAAGTACAATCCCCCTTCCAGGCCGGCAGCGCACAGTCTCTGGGGTCGGCCTGTGCGGTGTAATGGGAGCCATATGTGTTCCGCCATCACCATTTTCTTTTTGTTTCTTGATGGTTTTCTTGCAGGGTCCGCCCAGGATTGCTCACCTCTCATATGACTGGAGGGTAAGCCAGCCACTGCGCCCGCAGCCAGCCGCACCCGCAGCCCCCCCGCACCCACAGCCCACCGCACATCACCGTGGTGACGTTGGTTTCTTATTTCAAAATTTCATTTTTTTCTGTTCTTTACAGGTTTAACGACAAAAGTAAAAAATCCCAATAATAAATGACACCGCAGCGAGGAGCCCTGATGTGAACACGCTTATAAGCAGCACCAAACTTATAACACTGGCACAAACATGGGCATCAAAGTGGGCACCGAGGGGCGTTCATGAAAGGGTTAATTGACTGCAGGCCACTGATCTCACACTGCAGACACATAGATCAGGGGGCTCCGCAGGTCTCTCCAGCCCGGCCCAAAGGGGTTCTGACCGTCACTGTGTATTGCTGGGGTGAGGTCACATTAATGTAACCCTTGAAAAACAGCAGTTATTCAAATCTGTGAAAAGTGGCTATTTGCCTGGTTTGATGCCCAGAATCCCTTTGGGCCGGGCTGGAGGGACCCAGTGATTCAAGTATATAGTGCCAAGTACTGCTCATATGATAGGGGGTGGCCCAGTTCTGCACAGGGGCCCACTGGAGGATTCTTCTGTTCTCCTGTGGGCCAGTCCAAGCCTGTCTGCACGTCAGTGATATTCCCAGGCGCCATGTCGTGTGCCTACTGTGGTCATATTGAATGTGGGCCGCGCGGGGGATTCCCATCTACAGTCCCACAGCCGCCATCTCCTAACCAGAAGCACATTACGGCCGTAACGAGACCCCGCAGGGTGAAGTGAGGACGGTGCCATGGCCAGAGTGCTACCCCTCCCGGCACATGCGTTCTGATCACCCCAATGTTGTTTTTCGCCATGTGCTGTCCTGGCCGCCATCCTGCTGCGCGGATCAAGTCCCGGACGTAACGCTCTATTTTGCTTGGAGTTTTTTTGCCCGTGTGCGCTCCTGAGGGGGGATCGGTTTCAGAGAGTGCACGCGGGGACACGGGTGGGGGTGCGGGGAAATATCAGAAGGGCTGCACTACAGCACGGCCTGGCGGGCTCGTACTTAGCGGCGTGGCAGCCATTCTTATAAAGGGCCTTTGTCACTGGTAGCGAGTGACAAGCGAGTGGAGATCCCAGATTGGTCAGGATAGCAGCCCTGTGATTGGTGACAGGGACAAAAGCCAGAGAAGGGGGAGATCCCAAACTAAGTCATGCATTGGTTAAATTTCTGCCTCGCTCCCTGTGCATGGCGCCTTCTCTCTCGCCCCTCCTTGCTTTTATATTAAAGGGCCAGGCGCTCATGCAGGCTGAGGCGTGGGTTCAGTCCACTCATTGTCAAATAACGTTCCCCACCCGACCCGAGAAATAATCCTCTCCAAATGCTCTCCATTTTCTACAAAAATAAAACTAGATAAATAGAAAAAAGTAAAATGAAAAACCAAGTCACAAGGCTAAAAACTAGAGAACAAGAAACCGAATGTAAAGGAGAAAATGGATAAGAGCCAAAAGGAAAGAAATCTGGAAACAACAAAAAGTAAAACAGAGAAAAAAAACAAAACAAAGAAAGGATAAAAATAAGACAAGGCAAAATTGAGAAAATTGAAAAAAAAAGACAATAAAGGAAAGTAAAAAATAAAAAGAGAAAAGAATCAGAAAGCAAAAAAAACCCGAGAATTAAAAAAGGGAATAAAAAGGCGAAAATGAACAAAAAGCGCAAAAAAATATAAAGTAGAAAAGACACAAAAGGGAACAAAGAAGAAGTGATTTAAAAAAATTGGAATAAAAGTGAGAAAAATGTACAAAAGAATCAAAAAAGGGGAAAAAGTATTTTTTAACAAAAATGGAATAAAGAAAACTGCAGGCGTGCGAGGATTCCTTGTGGCGCGGGATGGCGGTATTAATCGTTTCCTCATCACATTGCAGGTGCAGAATTACTTTATCAGGGCGGGAGGGGTCAGAGCTTTTTTCCCAGAAGACAAAGTGGGCGCAGGGTCAAGTGTTTCATGTAATTCCTTTGCCCCTGGTTTTGTGAAAAGTCTAAAGGTACCTTCACACATAGCGATATCGTTAACGATATTGTTGCTTTTTGTGACGTAGCAACGATATCGTTAAGGAAATCGTTCTGTGTGACAGCGACCAACGATCAGGCCCCTGCTGGGAGATCGTTGGTCGCTGGGAAAGTCCAGAACTTTATTTCGTCGCTGGACTCCCTGCAGACATCGCTGGATCGGCGTGTGTGACACCGATCCAGCGATGTCTTCACTGGTAACCAGGGTAAACATCGGGTTACTAAGCGCAGGGCCGCGCTTAGTAACCCGATGTTTACCCTGGTTACCAGCGTAAAAGTTAAAAAAACAAACACTACATACTTACCTACCGCTGTCTGTCCCCGGCGCTCTGCTTCTCTGCACTCCTCCTGCACTGACTGTGAGCGTCGGTCAGCCGGAAAGCAGAGCGGTGACGTCACCGCTCTGCTTTCCGGCCGCTGTGCTCACACAGACAGTACAGGAGGAGTGCAGAGAAGCAGAGCGCCGGGGACAGACAGCGGTAGGTAAGTATGTACTGTTTGTTTTTTTTACTTTTACACTGGTAACCAGGGTAAACATCGGGTTACTAAGCGCGGCCCTGCGCTTAGTAACCCGATGTTTACCCTGGTTACCCGGGGACCTCGGGATCGTTGGTCGCTGGAGAGCTGTCTGTGTGACAGCTCTCCAGCGACCAAACAGCGATGCTGCAGCGATCAACATCGTTGTCGGTAGCGCTGCAGCATCGCTGAGTGTGAAGGGGCCTTAAAGGTCAACAAGCCCTGTCCAAGGCCCAATAAAACACCAAGGATTGTGTCATGTTCCCTGCTGCCACCTACAGGCTGCACAGAGAACTGCAAGTGGAGGATAAAGAAGGTGCGTGGGTGAATATTGGGGTGAATACAAGGGATAAGACTAAGGGTAAAACTGATGGGCAGTGGGTGTATTAGCTGACCCCCAGGAATAACTAGGGGGGGACATAAAGCAGGGGCCAATGACAAGCTGAGAATGTACATTACTGCCACCTAAGGGTGGAAACAACAAGGACATGGGGCCAACAGACAGCAGAGGGCTCAGCTGCTCACCTCAAGCAGCCTTGGGGGAATTATCACTGTTTCTTACCCTGCTTATTTCATACCCTGGCACAAAGGGGCTGTGTCTGCCAGGTATTGTGCAGACCCCAATGTGCCAGGCCCCTGCCCAACCACATGTGGCCCGTACACCCCTCCACCATCCTCAGTATGGGCCCGTTCCGTGTCCGCCGCTCTTGTCCTCGCCGCTCCTTTTGCTGACACAGAGTAATGCACATCTGGAAATGATTGTTCTGGAAGCAGAGATCATTCCCACCGATCCAACCATGAGAGCCGCAGTGAGCGGACCACGCCGTACCCCCATAGCGGCCATAATGGGCTCTGGGGGAAAAGGCATCAGCCCACAGATATATGTCGCCCCGCTGTGAATGTGCCAAATGGGGGCAGATGGTATATAGTGCATGGATCACCATTATATGTATATAATCTACAGCCCACACCCCTGGGCCAACAAAAGGATACAGGGGGGCTGTGGGGAAAAGAGCGAGAATGGAGGAATGTTCTGTAGAGAGGTCAGTGGTGTAATAATCTGCAGGATATATCACTATGTATCTGTAAGGAGGTGGAGGAGTGATGTTCTGCAGAGAGGTCAGTGGTGTAATAATCTGCAGAATATATCACTTTCTTTCTGTCAGGAGGTGGAGGAGCGATGTTCTGCAGAGAGGTCGGTGGTGTAATAATCTGCAGGATATATCACTATGTATCTGTCAGGAGGTGGAGGAGCGATGTTCTGCAGAGAGGTCAGTGGTGTAATAATCTGCAGGATATATCACTATGTATCTGTCAGGAGGTGGAGGAGTGATGTTCTGCAGAGAGGTCAGTGGTGTAATAATCTGCAGGATATATCACTATGTATCTGTCAGGAGGTGGAGGAGCGATGTTCTGCAGAGAGGTCAGTGGTGTAATAATCTGCAGGATATATCACTATGTATCTGTCAGGAGGTGGAGGAGCGATGTTCTGCAGAGAGGTCAGTGTTGTAATAATCTGAAGATATATCGCTATGTATCTGTCAGGAGGTGGAGGAGCGATGTTCTGCAGAGAGGTCAGTGGTGTAATAACCTGCAGGATATATCACTATCTGTCAGGAGGTGGAGGAGCGATGTTCTGCAGAGAGGTCAGTGGTGTAATAATCTGCAGGATATGTCACTATGTATCTGTCAGGAGGTGGAGGAGGGATGTTCTGCAGAGAGGTCAGTGGTGTAATAATCTGCAGGATATATCACTATGTATCTGTCAGGAGGTGGAGGAGCGATGTTCTGCAGAGAGGTCAGTGGTGTAATCTGCAGGATATATCACCATGTGTCTGTTAGGAGGTGGAGGAGCGATGTTCTGCAGAGAGGTCAGTGGTGTAATAATCTGCAGGATATATCACTATGTATCAGGAGGTGGAAGAGTGATGTTCTGCAGAGAGGTCAGTGGTGTAATAATCTACAGGATATATCACTATGTATCAGGAGGTGGAAGAGTGATGTTCTGCAGAGAGGTCAGTGGTGTAATAATCTGCAGGATATATCACTATGTGTCTGTTAGGAGGTGGAGGAGTGATGTTCTGCAGAGAGGTCAGTGGTGTAATAATCTGCATGATATATCACTATGTATCTGTCAGGAGGTGGAGGAGCGATGTTCTGCAGAGAGGTCAGTGGTGTAATAATCTGCAGGATATATCACTATGTATCAGGAGGTGGAAGAGTGATGTTCTGCAGAGAGGTCAGTGGTGTAACAATCTGCAGGATATATCACTGTGTATCTGTCAGGAGGTGGAGGAGTGATGTTCTGCAGAGAGGTCAGTGGTGTAATAATCTGCAGGATATATCACTATGTATCTGTCAGGAGGTGGAGGAGCGATGTTCTGTAGAGAGGTCAGTGGTGTAATAATCTGCAGGATATATCACTATGTATCTGTCAGGAGGTGGAGGAGTGATGTTCTGCAGAGAGGTCAGTGGTGTAATAATCTGCAGGATATATCACTATGTATCTGTCAGGAGGTGGAGGAGCGATGTTCTGCATAGTCTGGCGATCGTCCCTCTTTAGTCCCTATGATCTGTACATGGAGCTGTACATCCCCACATTGCAAACTGCAAAACAGCAGGACCAACAGCGCCCTCGTGTGTAAGCTCTTGGTATAGCACCCTCTGCTACAGATATTTCACAATCTAATGTGCACTATGATATGCTGGAACTTGTAGTGCTCTGACACCCATGATCTCATAATACTTTATGGCTTAATTTGAAAGGAGATGTCAGATAGCTGCAAACAGAGAACAATCGCTTGTATCACTGCAGTAAGACAGTATAGCCACATTCACACGGTCAGTATTTTCCGTCAGTATATATACAGGTGCATCTCATAAAATTAGACTATCATCAAAAAGTTAATTTATTTCAGTTCTTCAATACAAAAAGTGAAACTAATATAGAGTCATTACAAACAGAGTGATCTATTTCACATGTTTATTTCAGTTACTGTTGATGATTATGGCTTACAGCAAATGAAACCCCAAAAGTCATTATCTCAGTAAATTAGAATAACTAACAAAAATACCTTCAAAGGCTTCCTAAGGGTTTACAAAGATCCCTAAGGAGTGGACTCCTGCTGGAGTCATTGCTTCAAGAGCCACAACACACAGAGGTATCCAGGACATGGGCTACAAGTGTTGCATTCCTTTTGTCAAGCCACTCATGACCAATAGACAAAGCCAGAGGCGTCTTACCTGGGCCAAGGAGAAAAAGAACTGGACTGTTGCTCAGTAGTCCAAGATGTTGTTTTCAGATGAAAGTAAATTTTGCATTTCATTTGGAAATCAAGGTCCCAGTGTCTGGAGGAAGAGTGGAGAGGCCACAATCCAAGCTGCTAGACGTATAGTGTGAAGTTTCCACAATAAATGATGGTTTGGGGTGACATGTCATTATTATAATAATAATAATTTTATTTATATAGCGCCAACATATTCCGCAGCGCTTTACAAATTATAGAGGGGACTTGTACAGACAATAGACATTACAGCATAACAGAAATACAGTTCAAAACAGATACCAGGAGGAGTGAGGGCCCTGCTCGCAAGCTTACAAACTATTATTATTATTATTTATTGTTATAGCGCCATTTATTCCATGGCGCTTTACATGTGAGGAGGGGTATTCATACTAAAAACAAATACAATAATCTTAAACAATACAAGTCATAACTGGTACAGGAGGAGAGAGGACCCTGCCCGCGAAGGCTCACAATCTACAAGGGATGGGTGAGAATACAGTAGGCGAGGATAGATCGGTGGTTACTGCAGGTTGTAGGCTTGTCGGAAGAGGTGGGTCTTCAGGTTCTTTCTGAAGGTTTGGATGGTAGGTGAGAGTCTGATATGTTGTGGTAGAGGGTTCCAGAGTAGGGGGGATGCGCGAGAGAAATCTTGTATGCGATTGTGGGAAGAGGAGATAAGAGGGGAGTAGAGAAGGAGATCTTGTGAGGATCGGAGGTTGCGTGTAGGTAAGTACCGGGAGACGAGGTCACAGATGTACGGAGGAGACAGGTTGTGGATGGCTTTGTACGTCATGGTTAGGATTTTGTAGTGGAGTCTCTGGGCAATGGGGAGCCAGTGAAGGGATTGACAGAGGGGAGAGACCGGGGAATAGCGGGGGGACAGGTGGATTAGTCGGGCAGCAGAGTTTAGAATAGATTGGAGGGGTGCGAGAGTGTTAGAGGGGAGGCCACAGAGCAGGAGGTTGCAGTAGTCAAGGCGAGAGATGATGAGGGCATGGACTAGGGTTTTTGCAGATTCATGGTTGAGGAATGAACGGATTCGTGAAATATTTTTGAGTTGAAGTCGGCAGGAAGTGGAAAGGGCTTGGATATGTGGTTTGAAGGAGAGATCAGTGTCAAGGATTACCCCGATGCAGCGAGCTTGTGGGACTGGGGAGAGTGGGCAGCCATTTACTGTAATGGATAGGTTTTTTTGGGGGGTGTCGCGTGAGATGGGGGAAAGATGATGAATTCTGTTTTGTCCATGTTAAGTTTCAGAAGTGTAGCGGAGAAGAAGGATGAAATAGTGGACAGACATTGATGGATTCTGGTTAGAAGGGAGGTGATATCTGGTCCAGAGATGTAGATCTGTGTGTCATCAGCATAGAGGTGATACTCAAAGCCATGAGATTCTATGAGCTGTCCCAGGCCAAAGGTGTAAATGGAGAAGAGCAGGGGCCCAAGGACTGAACCTTGTGGGACTCCGACAGATAGGGAGCGAGGTGAGGAGGTGGTGTGTGAGTGGGAGACGCTGAATGTCCGGTCTGTTAGGTATGATGAGATCCAGGATAGGGCTAAGTCTGTGATGCCAAGGGATGAGAGGGTCTGTAATAATAGGGAATGGTCCACTGTGTCAAAGGCAGCCGACAGGTCGAGGAGGAGGAGGACAGAGTAGTGTCGCTTGCTCTTGGCGGTTAAGAGGTCATTGGTGACCTTAGTTAGGGCAGTTTCAGTAGAATGGTGTGACCGGAAGCCAGATTGTAAGCGGTCAAAGAGGGAGCAAGAAGAGAGATGGGAGGACAGTTCAAGGTAAACGTGTTGTTCCAGTAGTTTGGAGGCATAGGGGAGAAGTGATATAGGGCGATAGCTAGATACAGAGGATGGTTCAAGAGAGGGCTTTTTGAGGATAGGTGTGATGGAGGCATGTTTAAAGCTTGAGGGGAAAACACCAGTTGTTAGTGATAGGTTGAAGAGATGAGTTAGGGTTGGGATGAAGACTGTGGTGAGGTTTGGGATGAGGTGGGATGGGAGCGGGTCAAGTGCACAGGTGGTGAGATGCGATCTTGAGAGTAGAGTGGAGAGTTGATCTTCTGTAATGGTGGAGAAGTTGGTTTTGGAGGTGGAGGGCTGGGAAGTCGGGAGGAAGGGCTCTGGGGGCTGTTGACCAAAACTGTCTCTGATGCTATCAATCTTCTGCTTGAAAAATGAGGCAAAGTCTTCAGCGGAGATAAGTGGGGAGGGAGGAGGTGCTGTGGGGCGGAGGAGAGAATTGAAGGTGTTGAATAACTGTTTAGGGCTGCGAGACAGGGAGGATATGAGACATGAGAAGTAGGTTTGTTTAGCTGTGGCGAGTGTGGTCTTGAAAGTAGTGAGGTACTGTTTGAATGTGATAAAGTGCTCGTTGGAGTAGGATCTTTTCCATCTGTGCTCAGCAGCCCTGGAAGCTTGCCTCAGTTCTTTGGTCAGGCTGGTGTGCCAGGGCTGTCTGTTGATTTTGCGAGCTTTGGTATGTGTAAGTGGGGCAGCAGATTCCAAAGCTACAGCTATTGTGGTGTTATATAGAGCGGCAGCGTCATCCGCATTGTGTATGGAACTTATGTCTGTGAGAGGGAGGAGGGATTCAGAGAATGAATGTAGGTCAAGATGTTTAAGATTTCTGCGAGGGTGTGAAAGTTTGTGGGGTGGGGATTGTAGACATGGAGTGGAGAGATGAGAATGTGAGAAGGTTGTGGTCAGAGAGTGGAAGAGCTGAGTTAGAGAGGTTAGATAGAGAGCAGAGGCGGCTGAAGATGAGGTCCAGTGTGTGACCATCTTTGTGAGTGGCTGCAGAAGACCATTGAGTGAGGCCAAAGGAGGAAGTGAGAGTTAGAAGTTTAGTGGCAGCTGAGAGGGAAGTGTCAATGGGGATGTTGAAGTCGCCCATGATGATAATGGGGATGTCCGCAGAAAGGAAATGAAGTAGCCAGGTGATGAAGTGGTCAAAGAAGGTGGTGGCTGGCCCTGGGGGGCGGTAAATGACAGCCAGTTGGAGATTGGTGGGGGAGTAGATGCGCACAGAGTGCACCTCAAAGGAAGGGAGGGTAACAGAGGGTGGCAGTGGGATTGGGGTGAAGGAGCAGTTATCTGACAAGAGAAAACCAACTCCTCCGCCATGTTTGCTGCTGGGGCGGGGTGTGTGAGAAAGGTGGAAGCCACCGTTAGAGAGTGCAGCAGGGGAGGCTGTGTCAGAAGGGGTGAGCCAGGTTTCGGTGATGGCGAGGAAGGAAAGTTTGGTAGTAACAAAAAGATCATGGATGTAGGAAAGCTTGTTGCAGACAGAGCGAGTGTTCCACAGAACTCCTGTTAGTGGGACTGGGGAAGCGGGGGCTGGGCGAATGGGTATAAAGTTAGAGAGGTTACGGAAGTTTGTGATAGAGCGTGTATGGGAGGTAGAACTGACTGTGGGGATGTGGTGAGGAGGACCAGGATTTGGAGAGAGATCACCAGCAGTGAGAAGGAGCAGAGAAAATGTTAGAAGGTGGGAGCATGAGGGGGCTGTCTGTGCTTGGAGACAGAAGATTGTATGTTAAGGAATAGTTCTGATGAGGAGGTGACGTGGATGGGGAGGACTGAAGAGGAGATGAACAGTTCCTTACTTGGTGTGTCATCTGCTGGTGTAGGTCCTCTATGTTTTATCAAGACCAAAGCACTTCATGCTTCCCTCTGCTGACAAGCTTTTTGGAGATGTAAATTTCATTCTCTAGCAGGACTTGGCACCTGTCCACCCTGCCAGATGTACCAATACCTGGTTTAGAAACAACAGCACCACTGTGCTTGATTGGCCGCAAACTCGCCTGACCTTAACCCCATAGAGAATCTATGTGATCTTGTCAAGAGGAAGATGAGAGACACCAGACCCAACAATGCAGATGAGCTGAAGGCTGCTATCAAAGCAACCTGGGCTTCCATAACACCTCAGCAGTGCCACAGGCTGATCGCCTCCATGCCACGCAGCATTGATGCAGTAATTGATGCCAAAGAAGACCGACAAAGTATTGAGTGCATTTACTGAACATACATTTCAGTAGGTCAACATTTTGGATTTGAAAATCATTTTTCATGCTGATGTTATAAAGTATTCTAATTTACTGAGATCATGACTTTTGGGTTTTCATTGGCTGTAAGCCATAATCATCAACATTACCAGAAATAAACACTTATAATAGATCTCTCTGCTGGTAATGACTCTATATAATATATGAGTTTCACTTTTTGTATTGAAAAACTGAAATAAATTAACTTTTTGATGATATTCTAATTTTGTGAGAAGCACCTGTAAGTCAAAACCAGAAGTCGGTGATAAATACAGAAGTGGTGGTGTATGTCTCTATTATAATTTTCCACGCCTGGTTAAACATGGTCTAATACCCAGGATTAGATACACAGTTCAGCTGTCAGTATCACACAGGACAGGATTAGATACACAGCTCAGCAGCCAGTATCACATGTAAGGGGGTAGACAATGTTCCTGTTATGCCTTGCCTTTCTCTCTCATTCTGGTACCATCTGTTACATATACACTGTTCAAAAAAATAAAGGGAACACTTAAACAACAGAATATAACTCCAAGTAAATCAAACTTATGTGAAATCAAACTGTCCACTTAGGAAGCAACACTGACAATCAATTTCACATGCTGTTATGCAAATGGAATAGACAACAGATGGAAATTATTGACAATTATCAAGACACACTCAATAAAGGAGTGGTTCTGCTGGTGGGGACCACAGACCACATCTCAGTGCCAATACTTTCTGGCTGATGTTTTGGTCACTTTTGAATGTTGATTGTGATTTCACACTCGTGGTAGCATGAGAAGAACTCTACAACCCACACAAGTGTCTCAGGTAGTGCAGCTCATCCAGGATGGCACATCAATGCGAGCTGCGGCAAGAAGGTTTGCTGTGTCTGTCAGCGTAGTCTCCAGAGGCTGGAGGCGCTACCAGGAGACAGACCAGTACACCAGGAGATGTGGAGGGGCCCATAAGAGGACAACAACCCAGCAGCAGGACCGCTACCTCAGCCTTTGTGCAAGGAGGAACAGGAGGAGCACTGCCAGAGCCCTGCAAAATGACCTCCAGCAGGCCACAAATGTGCATGTGTCTGCACAAACTGTTAGAAACCGACTCCATGAGGATGGTCTGAGTGCCCGACGTCCACAGATGGGAGTTGTGCTCACAGCCCAACACCGTGCAGGATGCTTGGCATTTGCCACAGAACACCAGGATTGTCAAATCAGCAGGTTCACACTGAGCACCTGTGACAGACATGACAGAGGCTGGAGACGCCGTGGAGAGCAATCTGCTGCCTGCAACATCCTTCAGCATGACCGGTTTGGCAGTGGGTCAGTAATGGTGTGGGGTGGCATTTCTTTGGAGGGCCGCACAGCCCTCCATGTGCTTGCCAGAGGTAGCCTGACTGCCATTAGGTACTGAGATGAGATTCTCAGACCCCTTGTGAGACCATATGCTGGTGCCGTTGGCCCTGGGTTCCTCCTAATGCAGGACCATGCCAGACCTCATGTGGGTGGAGTGTGTCAGCAGTTCCTGCATGATGAAGGCATTGAAGCTATGAACTGGCCCGCCCATTCCCCAGACCTGAATCCGATTGAACACATCTGGGACATCATGTCTTGCACCATCAACCAACGTCACATTGCACCACAGACTGTCCAGGAGTTAGCGGATGCATTAGTCCAGGTCTGGGAGATCTCTCAGGAGACCATCCGCCGCCTCATCAGGAGCATGCCAAGGCGTTATAGGGAGGTCATACAGGCACGTGGAGGCCACACGCACTACTAAGCATCATTTCCTTGTCTTGAGGCATTTCCACTGAAGTTGGATCAGCCTGTAACTTCATTTTCCACTTTGATTTTGAGTATCATTCCAAATTCAGACCTCCGTGGGATATTAATTTTGATCTACATTGATCACTTTCATGTTTTATTCTTCTCAACACATTCCACTATGTAATGAATAAAGATTGGCAACTGGAATATTTAATTCAGTGATATCTAGGATGTGGGATTTTAGTGTTCCCTTTGTTTTTTTGAGCAGTGTATATATGTCTAGCTATAATGTTATATTGATACTGCTACACTATTGTGTATTACCATTCTTCTGAATATGTGTATTTTATTGGTACTGCTACACTACTATGTGTATTACCATTCTTGCTAAATGTTTATTGCATATTTGTGCTGCTATGTATTGTGTATAGGGTAAGTGCAGTTATTGGACTGGGCACTAGATGGGGACATTATAGTGTACAGAACTTTCATCTAGTGTGTAGTGTAGAAAATAGTTAACATAGGAGGGGCTGCTGTGTGGCAAGTGAGGAATGTTTCCTGGAGTAGGCAGAGGGGCCCTGGCGCCCGAATAGTCCACATGGGCTCTAGGCCCAGGATGCCTCAGCAGCCACATAACGTAAGAGAAACGTAGCCATTCGGAGTCTATAGGACAAAAGTATGCTGTCAAGCAGCAGGATTGCAGCAGTTCATAGCTGGAGAAAGGAAGAGGTCCGGAATAGCACAGGGCACAGATTGTTCAACATGTGGCAGATTATTGCTTGGGCCGATGCTCACAGAACCGGGGCGAAACGGACTAGAGAATCCCCAGGTACAGTGAGTCTGAGCAGGCACTATTACCCTTTAATGTACTGGAGGACATGGAACCGAGTGCAGGGAAAGAGCAGAATGAGAACTGCATGAGACTTGCTGTTGATGTTGTTACTGACAATAATGTTCTGCCAAGTTGTTAAAGTTTCACATGTTGCATTTGAAGCGGACTGTGTTTTCATTCTTATGAAGTCAATTGCAGAAAGGCCTCAGCACCACAGTGGTATCCCTGATGTCGCAGTGGGAGAAGACACAGATACACTTGTTAAAGTGAACCTGTCATCCCCAAAGCGAAGGTGAGCTAAACCCACCAGCATCAGGGGCTTATCTACAGCATTCTGTAATGCTGTAGATAAGCCCCCGATGTAGCCTGAAAGATGAGAAAAAGAGGTTATATTATACTCACCCAGGGGCGGTCCTGGTACGATGGGCGTCGTGGTCCAGTGCCTCCCATCTTCTTACGATGATGTCTTCTTGTCTCCACGCTGCGGCTCCTGCGCAGGCGTACTTTGTCTGCCCTGTTGAGGGCAGAGCAAAGTACTGCAGCACGCAGGCGCCAGGAAAGGTCAGAGAGGCCCAGCGCCTGCGCGCTGCAGTACTTAGCTCTGCCCTCAACAGGGCAGACAAAGTACACCTGCGCCGGAGCTGCAGCATGAAGCCAAGAAGAGGACGTCATCGCATGAAGATGGGAGGCGCCAGACCGCAACGCCTAACGGACCGGACCGAAGCGAGAACGCCCCTGGGTGAGTATAATCTAACCTCTTGTTCTCATCTTTCAGGATACATCGGGGGCTTATCTACAGCATTACAGAATGCTGTAGATAAGCCCCTGATGCTGGTGGGCTTAGCTCACCTTCGATTTTGGGGGTGACAGGTTCCCTTTAATGAATGTTGTTTTCATGTAAGAGGAGGCCAGGGCAAAGATACACCAGAGTGCTCGGCCATGACTACTGCCCTGGCATCCCCTTACACACACATCATGGGATTAGATACAGTATCACACACAGAAATAAGCAGATCTGCAGCGAAGAAGATAGGTGTGGTGCTGATGCCCCCGGTGGCCATCATTATTACATATAGATGGTCGTAGCTTCCTCCATTTATACCGTAATTAAAATCACAGGAAAATTGCTGCAAAAAAGCATTGTGCTTTCTTCGAGCAGTGTATGTATATGTCTGTGTAGCTCCGTCTGTGTGTCTGCTGTAGTGCAGCGGTATCCTCGCTGTGCAGTGAGGAGGCAGTGACCCGGCAAAAGTTCAAAATAAAATCTCTTTAATGTACAGGGTACTCACAAACAGAAAGTAAATCGGATCCTCTTGATCGCAGCTGGGAAAACAAAGACAGTCTGTGACCTGTCGCCATAGGCTACAGCACCGCCATGTACACTGAGGGTGCCAGGCTTTTTGGCTCTGCTTGGCCTTGTGTTGCTTCACACAGGTAGTGCTCTGCAGAGCCATCTGCTCTGCCTACTTGCAAGACCAAAACTGACACACCCAACCCTCTGCTGCAGGAGTTTTTACAAAAGAACCTATGCACATGGAAAACTCAGGCTGGGCAGGAAACAGACTGCCCCACTACCATCCTGTAGTCCGTTTCAAAAATAAAAGTCCAGAACAGGTTTTCTGGACACGTAACATGCCTAAGACCAATACTCACTTTTATTCTGCATTGCAATCACAGATATGCCTTTAACTGCAATGCACTCCCATGTCTTCGATATGCTTCTTTGCACATCCTGGGGAACACACAGAGACCCTCGCATATAACATCGGTCACTGCCTCACATAACCCCTGTTCAAACTTATAGGGTTGAACATTTGTCACCATACAGGGGGCCCGTGACAGGGTATCTGCATTTTCCTGTGACTTCCCTCCCGATTTTCCACTGAGAAATTAAAGTTTTGTAGAGACAGGAACCATCTGGTGACCTGAGCATTCCTCTCTTTTGAGTTTCTCATCCAGACGAGGGGTGAATGGTTCATTACCTAACGAAACTGCCCACTTAATTGCCAAGCACCCCATCTCCACTACGCTATAATTTTTCCCTGCCAGGGTGAGTTTCCTGTTCAAGTAGGTGACTGGATGCTCATCCCCGTTTAACTTTTGCGACAGCACCGCACCAAGGCCTACCTCTGAGGCATCTGTTTGCACGATAAAGGTTTCTTTGTAGTTGGGGCTGATGAGGCACGGCTGTCCACACACCGACTTCAGGGACTTAAATGCTTCCTCTGATTGAGGTTTCCACCGGACTATCACCGACTTCTTACCCTTTAACAGGTCCATTAGGGGTGCTGTTATGAAAGGTAATTCAGTACCACAATGGACATAGAGGTCAGCGCACATACAGTGACCTGGCAATAACCCAAAAAAAAAGAACGAGCTCTGAGACGTGGGAACTCTGTTGACCGCAATCCCTAATCCTCTCCAACCACACTAAAGGCAGCCGTGGATTGCGCCTAACGCTCCCTATGCAACTCGGCACGGCCTGAGAAACTAGCTAGCCTGAAGATAGAAAATAAGCCTACCTTGCCTCAGAGAAATACCCCAAAGGAAAAGGCAGCCCCCACATATAATGACTGTGAGTTAAGATGAAAAGACAAACGTAGAGATGAAATAGATTTAGCAAAGTGAGGCCCAACTTTCTGAACAGAGCGAGGATAGGAAAGGTAACTTTGCGGTCAACACAAAACCCTACAAAAACCACGCAAAGGGGGCAAAAAGACCCTCCGTACCGAACTAACGGCACGGAGGTACACCCTCTGCATCCCAGAGCTTCCAGCAAGCAGAAAAAAAACAAATTGACAAGCTGGACAGAAAAAAACAGCAAACAAATAGCAAAGAGGAACTTAGCTATGCAGAGCAGCAGGCCACAGGAACGATCCAGGAGGAAACAGGTCCAATACTAGAACATTGACTGGAGGCCAGGATCAAAGCACTAGGTGGAGTTAAATAGAGCAGCACCTAACGACTTCACCACATCACCTGAGGAAGGAAACTCAGAAGCCGCAGTACCACTTTCCTCCACCAACGGAAGCTCACAGAGAGAACCAGCCGAAGTACCACTTGTGACCACAGGAGGGAGCTCGGCCACAGAATTCACAACAGGGTGCTGATCTCCCAGGAAAATTGAGTATAAACCGGTGGTAGTACCCATTGATGATGAGAAATGCCCTCACCTGTTTACAAATTATTGTGTGTGTATATATATATATAATGGCCTCGATCTTGTTTACTTGGGGTTTGATAACCCTGTGGTCGATCACGTAACCTAAGTATCGGGCTTCCGTGAGTCCAATTGCGCATTTCTTTGGGTTCTCCGTTAACCCAGTGATCCGGAGAGACTCCAGCACTGCTTGTACCTGGGACAGGTTGGCGTTTCAATCTGCACTAAAGATGACTATGTCATCTAAATATGCCGACGCGTTTTTCCGATGGGGATCTAACAATGTCCATCAGCCTCTGGAACGAAGCCCCATGTAGCCCAAAATGCAAGAAGACATATTGATAGAGACCATCTGGTGTTATAAAAGCATTCTTTCGCTGACTCTGTTAATGGGACCTGCCAGTAACCTTTTGTGTGGTCGAGCATGGTGAAGTACTAGGCCTTTCCCATTCTCTTAATTAGCTTATCCACCCGTGGCATGGGATAGAGGTCAAATTTTAACACCTCATTTAATTTCCTGAAGTCATTACAGAAGCATAATGACCCATATGGTTTTGGAATTAGTACAATAGGGCTGGCCCACTCACTTCGGGACTCTTCAATGACTCCCAACTGGAGCATTTGCTTCACCTCGGTTACGATAGCTTGCCTTCAGGCTTCGGGCACTCGGTACGGTTTCATCCATACCCTTATCCGATGCTCGGTCACAATGTCATGCTGTATCACAGAGGTCCACCCTGGCAGCTCTGAGAATACGTCCATATTCCGCTGCACCAGAGTCCAAGCCTCCCGCCGCTGCTGTTTGATGAGAGCATCATTTATTTTAACCTGACTCTCTGCTGCGTCCTTGGCCAATGCCAGAGAGATCCCCATTGATACAACCGGAATCGCCTTCGTGACCAAACATTTCCGATCCTTCCAGGGTGTTAGCAGGTTGACATGTTATAGTTGCTCAGGTTTCCTTTTCCCAGGTTGGTACACTTTATAATTCACTTCCCCCACCTTCCCCTGTATCTCATATGACCCTTGCCACTTGGCCATTAGCTTACTCTCTGTGGTGGGTACTAGTACCAACACCCACTCCCCTTCTTTAAAGGTCCTGACAGTGGCTCTTTTATTATACCTGCGGCTCTGTGCAGTCTGAGCATCCATCATATGCTCCTTTACTATGGGCCGTACTGCCACAATCAGGTCCTGCATGCTTGCGACATGCTCGAGGACACTTATGTGGAGTGGGCTCCTGCTCCCACGTCTCCCTGGCTACATCGAGCGGTCCCCTCGGATGACAACCATACAATAGCTCAAACGGTGAAAACCCCAAGGACGCCTGCGGTACCTCACGGATAGCGAATATTAGCTAGGGCAGTAACATGTCCCAATCTCTCCCATCCTTGGCAACCACCTTTTCTAGCATGGACTTAAGGGTCTTATTAAACCTCTCCACCATCCTGTCAGTTTGTGGGTGGTACACTGACGTGTGTAGCTCTTTGATCTGGAGCAGCTTACATAGCTCCCTGGTCACCTTGGACATAAAAGGAGTACCCTGTTCACTAAGGATCTTCTTTGGCAGCCCAAGGTGAAAAAATATTGCAAGCAGCTCGCGAGCTATTAGCTTGGCAGATGTGTGGCAGAGAGGCATTACATCTGGACACCGTGTGGCATAATCCACTACAACCAGAATATGTTGGTGGCCCCGGGCGGATTTCACTATGGAGCCTACCGGATCCATTGCTATCCGCTCAAATGGTACCTCTATGATGGGCAAAGGTACCAATGGATTCCGATGACTGATGATAGTTGGCACTCCGGCCACGTGTCACTGGACATCCGCGTAGACCTAGGCCAAAAAAAAACGCTGCAGAATATGCTCCTGCGTCTTTTTGGCCCCCAAGTGCCCTCCTAGCATGAGGGTATGAGCCATGTCGAGCACCGCCTGACGGTAGGATTGGGGCACCATCAGCTGTTCCACCACCTCATCTCGAACATTACCCACCTGGTATAACAGCTCCTGGTGGATAGCCATGCGGGGAAAAATGATCTCAGCACCAGGTTGCTGAGCTACTTCATTAATTTCAATTACCCTTCGTCGTGCCTGGGCCAGGGTGGGATCCTGGAGCTAAGCTGTCCCGAACTTACCAGGGGACATCTCCAGCTCAAGGATCGGTGGGGTCTCCTCTACCTCTCCTGTCAATACCTCTAGGGGAAACCTATCGGGGTGACACTCTGTCCCTATGTGGGCTAACCCTACGGCAGGTATCCCTGACTCGGGATCTTCGGGTTCTGCGCCTGGAACAACATTTACCTTGGGAGCGTTAACCCTGGTCTCTCACAGGGACCAGAACAAGGGAAAGTCTCTTCCCAACACTGTCCCATTGGGAAGGTTCTTCACTCCCACCACATGTTTATTGTCCCCACACGGTGTAGAAAAATTAACCTCCGTGGTCGAGTACTCTCAGAGCTCCCCATGTATGCACACCACCCCCACTTTACGTCCAGTGGTGTTGTCCCCGGCAGCACGCTTTGGAGTATGCCTTAGTTCACACCATATGTATTGCAGCGGTATCCTTGCTGGACAGTGATGAGGCAGTAACCTGGCAAAAGTTCAAAATATAATCTCTTTAACGTACAGCGTACTCAAACAGAAAGTAAATTGGATCCTCCGGATCGCAGCTGGGAAAATAAAGACAATCCGTGACTGGTTACCGTGGGCTATGGCACTGCTGTGTATGCTGAGGGTGCCAGACCTTTTGGCTCTGCTTGGCCCTGTATTGCTTCACACAGGTAGTGCTCTGCAGAGCCGTCTGCTCTGCCTGCGAGACCAAAACTAACACACCCAACCCTCTACTGTAAGGGCTTTTACAAAACAACCTGTGGCCGTCGGCCACATGGAAAACACGGGGCTAAGGAGGAAATGGACTGCCCCACTACCATCCTATAGTCCGTTTCAAAAATAAAAGCCCAGAACAGGTTTTCTTATATCTGCCCTGGACACAAAGCTTGCCCAAGACCAATACTTACTTTTATTTTGCATTGTAATCACAGCTATGCCTGTCACTGCAATGCACTCCTACAGCCTCCATATGCTTCTTTGCACATCCTGGGGGACACATAGCGACCCTCGCATATTACATCGGTCACTGCCTCACACTGTATTTAAGAAGTCTGAAGTTCTGCTCACGATTGCCTTCAAGACGTATATTGTTGCAGTGTATTTTGATGTGTTTGGTAATGTACGTTATTAGTGACAAACTATGTTCTGGACAGTTAGGGTTAATAGTTGGGACAAGCCCAAGGTGGATGTGGGGGCTAAAGTGAAGGGACAGGAAGGCAGATATGACACAGCGTGAAGTAGAAGCAGACCTACAGGTCCTTCTCAAAAAATTAGCATATAGTGTTAAATTTCATTATTTACCATAATGTAATGATTACAATTAAACTTTCATATATTATAGATTCATTATCCACCAACTGAAATTTGTCAGGTCTTTTATTGTTTTAATACTGATGATTTTGGCATACAACTCCTGATAACCCAAAAAACCTGTCTCAATAAATTAGCATATCAAGAAAAGGTTCTCTAAACGACCTATTACCCTAATCTTCTGAATCAACTAATTAACTCTAAACACATGCAAAAGATACCTGAGGCTTTTATAAACTCCCTGCCTGGTTCATTACTCAAAACCCCCATCATGGGTAAGACTAGCGACCTGACAGATGTCAAGAAGGCCATCATTGACACCCTCAAGCAAGAGGGTAAGACCTAGAAAGAAATTTCTCAACAAATAGGCTGTTCCCAGAGTGCTGTATCAAGGCACCTCAATGGTAAGTCTGTTGGAAGGAAACAATGTGGCAGAAAACGCTGTACAACGAGGAGACCGGACCCTGAGGAAGAATGTGGAGAAGGACCGATTCCAGACCTTGGGGAACCTGAGGAAGCAGTGGACTGAGTCTGGTGTGGAAACATCCAGAGCCACCGTGCACAGGCGTGTGCAGGAAATGGGCTACAGGTGCCGCATTCCCCAGGTAAAGCCACTTTTGAGCTACAGAGAAGCAGCACTGGACTGTTGCTAAGTGGTCCCAAGTACTTTTTTCTGATGAAAGCAAATTTTGCATGTAATTCGGAAATCAAGGTGCCAGAGTCTGGAGGAAGACTGGGGAGAAGGAAATGCCAAAATGCCTGAAGTCCAGTGTCAAGTACCCACAGTCAGTGATGGTGTGGGGTGCCATGTCAGCTGCTGGTGTTGGTCCACTGTGTTTCATCAAGGGCAGGGTCAATGCAGCTAGCTATCAGGAGATTTTGGAGCACTTCATGCTTCCATCGGCTGAAATGCTTTATGGAGATGAAGATTTCATTTTTCAGCACGACCTGGCACCTGCTCACAGTGCCAAAACCACTGGTAAATGGTTTACTGACCATGGTATTACTGTGCTCAATTGGCCTGCCAACTCTCCTGACCTGAACCCCATAGAGAATCTGTGGGATATTGTGAAGAGAAAGTTGAGAGACGCAAGACCCAACACTCTGGATGAGCTTAAGGCCGCTATTGAAGCATCCTGGGCCTCCATAACATCTCAGCAGTGTCACAGGCTGATTGCCTCCATGCCACGCCGCATTGAAGCAGTCATTTCTGCCAAAGGATTCCCGACCAAGTATTGAGTGCATAACTGAACATTATTATTTGATGGTTTTTTTGTTTGTTATTAAAAAACACTTTTATTTGATTGGATGGGTGAAATATGCTAATTTATTGAGACAGGTTTTTTGGGTTATCAGGAGTTGTATGCCAAAATCATCAGTATTAAAACAATAAAAGACCTGACAAATTTCAGTTGGTGGATAATGAATCTATAATATATGAAAGTTTAATTGTAATCATTACATTATGGTAAATAATGAAATTTAACACTATATGCTAATTTTTTGAGAAGGACCTGTATGGTCTGACCAGTGAGTATACCTGCAATGAATTTTCCAGAGTAGGGAAGAAGGCAAAGTGATTTACCGGAGAGGTAACGGGATGCATTGGAGCAGGGAGTACGAGAGGAAGAGAGCGCCCCGTGTGGTAGTCCCGAGCCGTCAGCAAGCAATGAAGCTAAGGATGCGGAAGCGCAGGTCCAAAATTAGGACTCGCTTACTAAACTGACTCCCCCTTATTGAGCTGTATAACATCAGGTCCCGGCCAGCGAGGGTGTAGTGCCCCCAAAAACACAGTCCACACACACCCAGCCAGGACCCCCATTTTCATGTAGGAAACTGGGGCATGAAACACCACAGGGTTTGTGCCTTTTTCTCACCTTTGCTCAGTCTTTTCTTTTCCAGCAGTTTCTAGAGATTTATTTCTACCATTGGATGAACAGCAGAAAAAAACTTGCACAAAAAAAATTGGGATGTTAGTAATGGGGTCACCACAATCGGGGCCGTGTGCCAGAAGTCATTAGAGCCATATCATCGCTTAGCAACAGAAGCGCCGTCCTGTCAGTGACACCTTCTGTACTTAACCAGTTCTGGCAAACGTGCCCTTATCCAACATGGCTTCTCGCTTCTCGACGGAAGTGCGTCATCCTGCCACCTCTCAGCGAGTCTCTATGGCTGTGAAGCCGGAGCAGTACACCGGAAGTTCCCAGTAGGTAGGGCGCTCGGGAAGATGGCGGCGCTCAGGGCTGTGGGACGGCTGCGGGCACCTTCAGGTGTTCTGTCCGGGCGCTGGCTGAGGGCGGCGCAGCCGGTCAGGTAATGAGAGAACCGGCAGGGACCCTGACAAGAGGCACGTTTGCCCCTTGAGAAAGCTGGGGGACCGCCAACATGGCTGCCCCCACAACACAGCGAATGGGAATTGTAGTCCTCAGTCTGTTTTATCTTGTAGAGAGAAGCAATGGCAGCCGGACATGGAGTATATGGAGCAGTACAGCGGAGCTGTCATGTACCCCAGCGCCGTCACCGCCAAATGGGTGCCCGCCCCCTGGCACGGTGAGGACAGAACTCATTACCCCCTCAGTACCCCAAGTCATGTCCCGCGGCTGATGTTTAACCCCTCAGATACCACGAAAGTGATTGTCATTGCCGCGGCCGTAACATAACACGCAGGTTGACCCCCCTGCAGCACGGTGACTCAGTGGTTAGCACTGTACTATTAATAGAGCAGCACTGGCTCAGTGGTTAGTACTGTGCTATTCATAGAGCAGCATGGGGACTCAGTGGTTAGCACTGTACAATTCATAGAGCAGCACGGTGGCTCAGTGGTTAGCGCTGTACAATTCATAGAGCAGCACGGTGGCTCAGTGGTTAGCGCTGTACAATTCATAGAGCAGCACGGTGACTCAGTGGTTAGCACTGTACTATTAATAGAGCAGCACTGGCTCAGTGGTTAGTACTGTGCTATTCATAGAGCAGCATGGGGACTCAGTGGTTAGCACTGTACAATTCATAGAGCAGCACGGTGGCTCAGTGGTTAGCACTGTACAATTCATAGAGCAGCACGGTGACTCAGTGGTTAGCGCTGTACAATTCATAGAGCAGCACGGTGGCTCAGTGGTTAGCACTGTACAATTCATAGAGCAGCACGGTGGCTCAGTGGTTAGCACTGTACAATTCATAGAGCAGCATGGTGGATCAGTGGTTAGTGCTGTACTATTCATAGAGGAGCACGGTGGCTCAGTGGTTAGCACTGTACAATTCATAGAGCAGCATGGTGGATCAGTGGTTAGCACTGTACTATTAATAGAGCAGCACTGGCTCAGTGGTTAGCACTGTGCTATTCATAGAGCCGCATGGGGACTCAGTGGTTAGCACTGTACAATTCATAGAGCAGCATGCTGGATCAGTGGTTAGTGCTGTACTATTCATAGAGGAGCATGGTGGCTCAGTGGTTAGCACCGTACAATTCATAGAGCAGCATGGTGGATCAGTGGTTAGTGCTGTACTATTCATAGAGGAGCATGGTGGCTCAGTGGTTAGCACTGCTATTCATAGAGCAGCACTGGCTCAGTGGTTAGCACTGTTCTATTCATAGAGTAGCTTGGTGGATCAGTGGTTAGCGCTGTACTATTCATAGAGCAGCATGGTCTATCAGTGGTTAGCTCTGTACTATTCATAGAGCAGCATGGTGGCTCAGAGTTCAGCACTAGTATTCATAGAGCAACACTTTGAATAGTACAGTGGTAACCACTGAGTCATAGAGCAGAACGAGGGCTCGGTTAGCGCTGTAGTATTTATTGCGCAGCACTTTGGCTCCGTGGTTAGCACTACTATTCATAGAGCAGCACAGTGGCTCAGTGGTTAGCTCAGTAGTATTCATAGAGAAGCACCTTGGCTCCATGGTTAGCACTGTATTATTCATAGAGCAGAATGAGGGCTCAGTGGTTAGCGCTGTAGTGTTCATAGAGCAGCACTGGTTCAGTAGTCAGGCTGTAGTATTCTTAGAGCAGCACGGGGGCTCAGTGCTTAGCCTGTATTTATTTTGCAGCACTTTGGCTCTGTGGTTAGCACTGTATTATTCATAGAGCAGCAAGGTGGCTCAGTGGCTAGCACTGTAGTATTCATAGAGAAGCACTTTGACTCAGTGGTCAGCACTAGTATTTATAGAGGAGCACGGTGGCTCAGTGATTAGCACTGTACTATTCATAGAGCAGAATGATGGCTCAGTGTTTAGCGCTGTAGTATTTATTGCACGCACTTTGGCTCTGTGGTTATCACTCTTCATAGAGCAGCATGGTGGCTCGGTGGTTAGCACAGTAGTATTCATAGAGAAGCACTTTGGCTCAGTGGTTAGCACTCTATTCATAGAGCATCACAGTGGTTAGCACTGTAGTATTCATAGAGCAGCACGGTGCTCAACACAGTAGTATTCATAGAGAAGCACTTTGGCTCAGTGGTTAGTACTGTAGTATAGAGCAGCACGGAGGCTCAGTGGTTAGCACAGTAGTATTCATAGAGAAGCACTTTGGCTCAGTGGTTAGCACTGTAGTATTCATAGAGCAGCACGGTGGCTCAGTGGTTAGTACTGTAGTAT
Organism: Ranitomeya imitator; assembly: GCF_032444005.1. Taxonomy (NCBI): domain Eukaryota; kingdom Metazoa; phylum Chordata; class Amphibia; order Anura; family Dendrobatidae; genus Ranitomeya; species Ranitomeya imitator. Next base: position 660,512,541 of record NC_091282.1, read on the forward strand.
TTATTGCGCAGCACTTTGGCTCTGTGGTTAGCACTCTATTCATAGAGCAGCACAGTGGCTAAGTGGTTAGCACTACTATTCATACAGCAGCTTGGTGGCTCAGTGGGTAGCACTTTTGCTTTGCAGCGCTTGGGTACTGAGTTCAAATCCCACCAAGGACAGCATCTGTAAGGAGTTTGTATGTTCTCCCCGTGTTTACGTTGGTTTCCTCCGGGTTCTCCGGTTTCCTCCCACATTCCAAAAACATACTGATAGGGAATGTAGATTGTGAGCCTCAACGGGGACAGCGATGATAATGTGTGTAAAGATCTGCAAAATATGATGGCGCTATATAAGCAAAGCATAATAAAAATAATGAAATAATGAAAATGCAGCAAAAAGTGTCTGCAATGAAAACTTGGAGAGTTATCCCCGCACCCCACCACCTACTGCACTTGGGAGCAAGAGACATAGATAAAAATTCTTAGTACTCTTATAAATCTTTTTTTTTTTACCACCACAAAGATGTATAACCTCCCGCTCAGTTTGTTGTGGCCTCGCAGGCGGAGAATAGTCTCCTGTTCATTTTACCGCGTCAGAAATGAAGATTACCGTCATCTTACCAGCAGGTGTCGTTGATGCTTCAGTGAGCCTGTCTGGATGATGGGAGTATTCCCTGCTCGTGACCCTTTCATCTGTCACTCATATTCTTGTTTTCTGCCCCTCCCCTTTGTACAGACAAGGACCCCCCTGTGCACAAGGAAGTGTCCAACCTCACCATCAACTTTGGCCCCCAGCATCCAGCCGCTCACGGCGTGCTCCGTCTGGTGATGGAGCTAAGCGGGGAGTCAGTGAAGAAGTGCGACCCCCACGTGGGCCTCCTGCACCGAGGAACAGAGAAGCTGATCGAGTACAAAACCTACCTGCAGGTAAGGGTGGGGTGATGCCTGGTGACAGCAGAATCTGGGGGTGGTACTCCTGGTAATGAGCAGCTCTCGTCCCTGCAGGCTCTGCCATACTTTGACCGTCTGGACTACGTCTCCATGATGTGCAATGAGCAGTGCTACTCCCTGGCGGTAGAGAAGCTGCTAAACATCCGCCCCCCGCTCCGAGCTCAGTGGATCAGAGGTGAGTGGTCCTCGCTGCCCCCATGCCTTACCCACGATCCTCCACTAGAGGGGCAGTAACCTTTCCTTCAACCATTCCAGTGCTGTTCGGGGAATTGACCCGAGTGATGAACCACGTCATGGCGGTGTGCTGCCACGCTCTGGACGTCGGTGCCATGACCCCCTTCTTCTGGATGTTCGAGGAGCGAGAGAAGGTAGGTTGGGAAGATGTATAAAATCTCACCCAAACCACGCCCCTCATGATGCAAAACCTTTGCTTGCTGATAGTGACCTTAGCATCTTTCTTGCAGATGTTCGAGTTTTATGAGCGGGTGTCGGGGGCTCGGATGCATGCGGCCTACATCCGGCCCGGAGGAGTGCACCAGGTGTGCTATCATTATTTGTCCCCTCCCCCTGCTGTACATAAGAGGGGCCACTGATTGTTCGCCCTGTGTCTCCTAGGACATGCCGCTCGGCTTGATGAACGACATCTATGAGTTCATAAAGAACTTCTCGCTGCGGATTGACGAGCTGGAAGAGGTGAGGGTCCGGAAGTCTCTGGCAGAGGGGTGCCCTGACTGACTAGTAAATTGTCATCATGCAGGAGGGGGTTTCCTCTGATCACTGAGCCGCCATTGTGGGTCTTCTGTCTTTCTATCCTTGCAAGTTTGTTCCCTGACAACGCCCTTCATCCCTATGTATAGTAAAGGGCTTTCAATTATCCCCTCAGAGGATGCACAGCAATGTCCGTCCTCTGTGTGTGACTCCCCCTGCTCACGTAGACGGGGTGGCGCACAATAACAGCAGATTCCAGACATCCCATAATCCTCTTGTGTCCTCCAGATGCTGACAAACAACCGAATCTGGAAGAACCGGACTGTGGACATTGGGGTGATTTCTGCCGAGGACGCCCTGAACTATGGGTTTAGGTAACTACATGGTGATATCAGTCCTGCTGGATTATAGGTATTCTGGATTGCCATGCTCTGTTCACTAGTCCAATAATCCAGAATATTTTTTTATTTATCTAACTAGAAAGATCCTGTAATCCAGTATTATGTTGTAGAGTTTTCATTAATTCGGCACCTCCACAGATTACCGTTCCGCTCTGACCCTTCTTGTGCCCTTGCAGTGGTGTGTTGCTCCGAGGTTCAGGGGTCCAGTGGGACCTCCGGAAGTCGCAGCCATACGATGTGTATGACCAGGTGGAGTTTGACATCCCCATCGGATCTAGGGGAGATTGTTATGACAGGTGAGTGGACGGGCATGGTACATATTAGCCCCTCTCTGTGCTGTGTCTCACCCCGCGGACCCGTATCTGTACTCCAGGTACCTGTGTCGTGTGGAGGAGATGCGCCAGTCCCTGCGAATTATCCACCAGTGTCTCAATAAGATGCCGGAAGGCGAGATCAAGGTGGATGACGCCAAAATCTCACCACCCAAGAGGTCTGAAATGAAGGTATGACAGATGGGGATTATTGGGTTAATCCATGCTGGCATCAGGGACAAATTTCATGTTTTCCTTCCAGCGCTCCATGGAGTCTCTAATCCATCACTTCAAGCTGTACACTGAGGGCTACCAAGTGCCCCCCGGAGCCACCTACACCGCCATCGAGGCCCCCAAGGTATGGCAGGTGGGGGAGGGGAATTCTGGCGTTGGATTATGGCACAGTCCTAGCAGATGTGACATCAGGTTTCTGCCAATTTTGTGCCCCTCTGACTTCATATTCGTCTTTCTAGGGTGAGTTTGGGGTCTACTTGGTGTCTGATGGAACGAGCCGCCCGTACCGCTGTAAGATAAAGGCCCCCGGATTCGCTCACTTGGTAAATAGACCGACCTTCACCCCCCCCCAAATCCTCAGGAGCACATCGGCACCCATGCTTCATTCTTGATTTCTTATCTTGTAGGCTGGCTTGGACAAGATGTCGCAGGGTCACATGCTCGCGGACGTCGTCGCCATCATCGGTGAGTGTTGCAGCAGGGGGTGGTGGGGTTTATAGCCAGTGTGCCTCCTGGATACAGATGCGGCTTCTCTTCTTGTAGGGACTCAGGATATCGTGTTCGGAGAAGTTGACCGATAATTTGCTTGCTCTGAGGCTCCGCCACGACCCCTTCATCCTGACGTTATTTAACATTGTGTTTGTAAAAGTCTGAAAATAAAGTCTCTGCTTTCTAAATGGATAACGAATGCGTGGTCATCGCTGCCGCTGACATGTGCCAGGAATAGTTATCAGAGGAAAGCTGGGTGATGGCTAATATGGCCACAGGGATAGTCATCGAGCTGGTGGGTGGTAACGTTGGGCTGACATGGCAGTGGTGGCTGCTTACATGAGGCAATTGTATGAAGCTGCAGGAATCGGCCCGTCCGCCGGGGGAGCTACATGTTTAGGGAACTGTGGATAACTACACTCCCCCCAACTCTCATCGCTCAGACCACTGTACAAGGGCGCCAGGCAGGAGCCACGGCCGTCATCACAGCAAAATAAGGAACCTCCGATTTCCTTAAAATTTTCTTGTAAAGCCCAGAATAGAATCCCCCCCCCCCCCCCCCCCCGCATCTACGTGTTCTCTGCGGCGGGGGCTGGGCAGAGAGTCACTTCCTGCATTGGTCTGGACACGGAGCGTTCCGCCCTGCAGAGCTCGGACAGCGCACAAACCACGCCCTGCACCCGGACTACGAGGACGTGAAGGTAACTGCTCCGTTACCTCCAATTATTGGGGCAGAAAACACACAAACCTGTCATTGTACAATTCTGGAATCTGCTTTCTTGATACTTTGTTGTGCTGTCCGAGGGGAGAGATCTGATGTTTCCACCGTCTTTATGATCTGGTTCCTTTTGGGGGTGCAGGAGATTCATGGTGGTCCTGTCTGTACCAGACAGCGTTGTGCTCGGTGTCAAGCGACAATTTTTCAGATCTCCTGACATTTTTTATTTCTCTCGCAGAACCTGCGGAGCGAGCGTCATTATCACATTACCTGCAGGTATGCAAGAGCCGGAGATCTGCTACATCCTGGACGGCATCCTCTTCCTCTACGGGATTGTCCTCACCGCTCTCTACTGCCACCTGAAGGTCAGTGCACTTCTGGCTGTTCAGGACCATGTATGTGGCTCACAGTCAGTTATATCGTTCTCATCCCACCTTTCCTCCGGCTTTTATTTTTCTTACAGGTGAAGACGGCCAAAGCCAAGAAAGCAGAGTCGGGGGCGGGGCATTACGAGGTGATTAATATGGCGTGATATAAGGACTGAACTGTCTGTGTCGTGGTGCTAACGACTCTTGTTCCTGCAGCATCTGCAGTACCCCGAGAGGCAGATCTACAGTGAAATCGGGAAGGCCGAGACCGAGATGACGGTGAAGGTAAGGACACAGCGCAGCTGCTGGACCCCGGAGCTGACATTCTACCCCCAGACGCACTGCCGCTGCCCTTCCCCCCCCACAGCTATGTTACCAACTCATAGCGAAAGAAGAAAATGCTGTCCGTGGCTGCTGACCACTTCCCGTGTCTCACGCTGTGAGCTGTAGACCCCCCTCCCCTGCTGCTTCCTGTATGGGGTAGAGTGTGAGCTCTTCTGACCCAAGAGGACAGAGCTCTGAGTATTCATGGATACAACCGTACATATGACCCATACACCCAAGTATGTGTGATGTCGGCCCTTACTGTGATGCCTAGCGGACGGTGAGAATCGGTCGCCTGCAGCCAATAATCAGCCTCACATACATTACATGTGACCTCGGCTGTGGGTCCTCTCAGCCGGAGGCTCTGCCTTCTCTCCCTTTGGGAAGTGCGCCGATGTGGCTTAATACAAGCAGTCTTTTTACAAGGGGCGCTCCACACTTGTGTGACCCATGTGTTGTCAAACTCGATTGGAGGGTCCAGTAATCACCGTCTGTGGGCTCCGCTGTGTGTGTGTGGAGGGTCCAGTAATCACCGCTTGTGGGCTCCGCTGTGTGTGTGGAGGGTCCAGTAATCACCGCTTGTGGGCTCTGCTGTGTGTGTGGAGGGTCCAGTAAACACCGTCTGGGGGCTCCGCTGTGTGTGTGTGGAGGGTCCAGTAATCGCCGTCTGGGAGCTCCACTGTGTGTGTGTGAAGGGTCCAGTAATCACCGCTTGTGGGCTCTGCTGTGTGTGTGGAGGGTCCAGTAATCACCGTCTGGGGGCTCCGCTGTGTGTGTGGAGGGTCCAGTAATCACCGACTGTGGGCTCTGCTGTGTGTGTGGAGGGTCCAGTAAACACCGTCTGGGGGCTCCGCTGTGTGTGTGTGGAGGGTCCAGTAATCGCCGTCTGGAAGCTCCACTGTGTGTGTGTGAAGGGTCCAGTAATCACCGCTTGTGGGCTCTGCTGTGTGTGTGGAGGGTCCAGTAATCACCGTGTGGGGGCTCCGCTGTGTGTGTGGAGGGTCCAGTAATCACCGACTGTGGGCTCTGCTGTGTGTGTGGAGGGTCCAGTAAACACCGTCTGGGGGCTCCGCTGTGTGTGTGTAGGGTCCAGTAAACACCGTCTGGGGGCTCCGCTGTGTGTGTGTTTGTGTGTGGAGGGTCCAGTAATCGCCATCTGGGAGCTCCACTGTGTGTGTGTGTGTGTGTGTGAAGGGTCCAGTAATCACCGCTTGTGGGCTCTGCTGTGTGTGTGGAGGGTCCAGTAATCACGGTCTGGGGGTTCCGCTGTGTGTGTGCGTGTGGATGGTCCAGTAATCACCGTCTGGGGGCTCCGCTGTGTGTGTGTGGAGGGTTCAGTAATCACCGCTTGTGGGCGCCGCTGTGTGTGTGGAGGGTCCAGTAATCTCCATCTGGGGGCTCCTCTGTGTGTGTGTGTGTGTGTGTGTGGAGGGTCCAGTAATCACTGTGTGGAGGGTCCAGTAATCGCTGTCTGGGGGCTCCGCTGTGTGTGTAGGGTCCAGTATTCGCCATCTGGGGGCTCCGCTGTGTGTGTGTGGAGGATCCAGTAATCGCTGTCTGGGGGCTCCACTGTGTGTGTAGGGTCCAGTAATTGCCATCTGGGGGCTCCGCTGTGTGTGTTTGTGTGGAGGGGCAAATAATCACGGTCTGGGGGCTCCGCTGTGTGTGTGTGTGTGTGTGTGTGTGTGTGGAGGGGCCAGTAATCACGGTCTGGGGGCTCCGCTGTGTGTGTGGAGGGTCCAGTAATCACTGTCTGGGAGTTCCGCTGTGTGTGTGTGGAGGGTCCAGTAATCACCGTCTGTGGGCTCTGCTGTGTGTGTGGAGGGTCCAATAATCAGCGCTTGTGGGCTCTGCTGTGTGTGTGGAGGGTCCAGTAATCACCGTCTGTGGGCTCCGCTGTGTGTGTGGAGGGTCCAGTAATCAGCGCTTGTGGGCTCTGCTGTGTGTGTGGAGGGTCCAGTAATCACCGTCTGTGGGCTCTGCTGTGTGTGTGGAGGGTCCAATAATCAGCGCTTGTGGGCTCTGCTGTGTGTGTGGAGGGTCCAGTAATCACCGTCTGTGGGCTCTGCTGTGTGTGTGGATGGTCCAGTAATCACCGCTTGTGGGCTCTGCTGTGTGTGTGGAGGGTCCAGTAATCACCGTCTGTGGGCTCCGCTGTGTGTGTGGAGGGTCTAGTAATCGCCGTCTGGGGGCTCCGCTCTGTGTGTGTGTGTGTGTGTGGAGGGTCCAGTAATCACCGTCTGTGGGCTCCGCTGTGTGTGTGGAGGGTCCAGTAATCGCCGTCTGGGGGCTCCGCTGTGTGTGTGTGGAGGGTCCAGTAATCGCAGTCTATGGGCGCCGCTGTGTGTGTGGAGGGTCCAGTAATCACTGTCTGGAGGGTCCGCTATGTGTGTGGAGGGTCCAGTAATCACCGTCTGGGGGCTCCGCTGTGTGTGTGTGTGTGGAGGGTCCAGTAATCACCGTCTGTGGGCTCCTCTGTGTGTGTGTGTGTGTGTGTGTGTGTGTGTGTGTGTGTGGAGGGTCCATTAATCACCGTCCGTGGGCTCCGCTGTGTGTGTGTGTGTGTGTGGAGGGTCCAGTAATCACCGACTGTGGGCTCCGCTGTGTGTGTGGAGGGTCCAGTAATCACCGACTGTGGGCTCCGCTGTGTGTGTGGAGGGTCCAGTAATCACCGACTGTGGGCTCCGCTGTGTGTGTGGAGGGTCCAGTAATCACCGACTGTGGGCTCCGCTGTGTGTGTGGAGGGTCCAGTAATCACCGACTGTGGGCTCCGCTGTGTGTGTGGAGGGTCCAGTAATCACCGTCTGTGGGCTCCGCTGTGTGTGTGGAGGGTCCAGTAATCACCGTCTGTGGGCTCCGCTGTGTGTGTGTGGAGGGTCCAGTAATTACTGTCTGGAGGGTCCGCTATGTGTGTGGAGGGTCCAGTAATCACTGTCTGGGGGCTCCGCTGTGTGTGTGGAGGGTCCAGTAATCACCGTCTGTGGGCTCCGCTGTGTGTGTGGAGGGTCCAGTAATCACCGACTGTGGGCTCCGCTGTGTGTGTGGAGGGTCCAGTAATTACTGTCTGGAGGGTCCGCTATGTGTGTGGAGGGTCCAGTAATCTCCGTCTGGGGGCTCCTCTGTGTGTGTGTGGAGGGTCCAGTAATCGCCATCTGGGCGCCACTGTGTGTGTGGAGGGGCCAGTAATCACCGTCTGGGAGTTCCGCTGTGTGTGTGTGGAGGGTCCAGTAATCACCGTCTGTGGGCTCCGCTGTGTGTGTGGAGGGTCCAGTAATCACCGTCTGAGGGCTCCGCTGTGTGTGTGGAGGGTCCAGTAATCGCCGTCTGGGGGCTCCGCTCTGTGTGTGTGTGTGTGGAGGGTCCAGTAATCGCCGTCTGGGGGCTCCGCTGTGTGTGTGGAGGGTCCAGTAATCGCCGTCTGGGGGCTCCGCTGTGTGTGTGGAGGGTCCAGTAATCGCCGTCTGGGGGCTCCGCTCTGTGTGTGTGTGTGGAGGGTCCAGTAATCGCCGTCTGGGGGCTCCGCTCTGTGTGTGTGTGTGGAGGGTCCAGTAATCGCCGTCTGCGGGCGCCGCTGTGTGTGTGGAGGGTCCAGTAATCACTGCTTGTGGGCTCCGCTGTGTGTGTGGAGGGTCCAGTAATCACAGTCTGTGGGCTCCGCTGTGTGTGTGGAGGGTCCAGTAATCACCGACTGTGGGCTCCACTGTGTGTGTGGAGGGTCCAGTAATCACCGACTGTGGGCTCCGCTGTGTGTGTGGAGGGTCCAGTAATTACTGTCTGGAGGGTCCGCTATGTGTGTGGAGGGTCCAGTAATCTCCGTCTGGGGGCTCCTCTGTGTGTGTGTGGAGGGTCCAGTAATCGCCATCTGGGCTCCGCTGTGTGTGTGGAGGGTCCAGTAATCACCGTCTGAGGGCTCCGCTGTGTGTGTGGAGGGTCCAGTAATCGCCGTCTGGGGGCTCCGCTCTGTGTGTGTGTGTGGAGGGTCCAGTAATCGCCGTCTGGGGGCTCCGCTGTGTGTGTGGAGGGTCCAGTAATCGCCGTCTGGGGGCTCCGCTGTGTGTGTGGAGGGTCCAGTAATCGCCGTCTGGGGGCTCCGCTGTGTGTGTGGAGGGTCCAGTAATCGCCGTCTGGGGGCTCCGCTCTGTGTGTGTGTGTGGAGGGTCCAGTAATCGCCGTCTGCGGGCGCCGCTGTGTGTGTGGAGGGTCCAGTAATCACCATCTGTGGGCTCCGCTGTGTGTGTGGAGGGTCCAGTAATCACTGCTTGTGGGCTCCGCTGTGTGTGTGGAGGGTCCAGTAATCACAGTCTGTGGGCTCCGCTGTGTGTGTGGAGGGTCCAGTAATCACAGTCTGTGGGCTCCGCTGTGTGTGTGGAGGGTCCAGTAATCACAGTCTGTGGGCTCCGCTGTGTGTGTGGAGGGTCCAGTAATCACAGTCTGTGGGCTCCGCTGTGTGTGTGGAGGGTCCAGTAATCACAGTCTGTGGGCTCCGCTGTGTGTGTGGAGGGTCCAGTAATCACCGACTGTGGGCTCCACTGTGTGTGTGGAGGGTCCAGTAATCACCGACTGTGGGCTCCACTGTGTGTGTGGAGGGTCCAGTAATTACTGTCTGGAGGGTCCGCTATGTGTGTGGAGGGTCCAGTAATCACCGACTGTGGGCTCCGCTGTGTGTGTGGAGGGTCCAGTAATCTCCATCTGGGGGCTCCTCTGTGTGTGTGTGTGGAGGGTCCAGTAATCGCCATCTGGGCGCCTCTGTGTGTGTGGAGGGGCCAGTAATCACGTTCTGGGGACTCCGCTGTGTGTGTGTGTGTGTGTGTAGGTAGGGGCCAGTAATCACGGTCTGGGGGCTCCGCTGTGTGTGTAGGTAGGGGCCAGTAATCACGGTCTGGGGGCTCCGCTGTGTGTGTGTGTAGGTAGGGGCCAGTAATCACGGTCTGGGGGCTCCGCTGTGTGTGTAGGGGCTAGTAATCACGTTCTGGGGGCTCCGCTGTGTGTGTGGGGGCTAGTAATCACGGTCTGGGGGCTCCGCTGTGTGTGGCGGGGCCAGTAATCACGGTCTGGGGGCTCCGCTGTGTGTGGCGGGGCCAGTAATCACGGTCTGGGGGCTCCGCTGTGTGTGTGATGTATCTAATCCATGTATGTCTCTGCTCTTTTCCAGGGGGGTGAAGGCGTCTACACTGTAAGTATCACCTATTGCTCATGTATCACACAGAGCAGGGTTAGATACACTAATGGGTAGACAGTACCGCACAGGCTAGGATAATATACACTGTCCGAAAGAGGATTGGATGCACTAATCCGCAGACTGTGCTGCACGAGAAGATTAGATACACTGGCAGACTGTGCTGTGTGGGGTAGGATGAGATACACTGATACATGGTACGGCACAGGGGAGGATTAGATACACTGATCTGCAGAATAATACAGGAGAGGTAAGAGAACGCTCAGCATTATCATGTGCTGTTCCTGCTGGGATTTGTAGTGCTTTGTATATTTGGGATGATTCTGTGATTACACTTTTCTGTTCTCAGGGTCTCGGACCGACAGACAAGGCCACGTATGAGACTCTTAACCGTGGAGCGAAAGTGAACTGAGCGTGTGGCGCGGCATGGGATGTAGGACATGTCTGCCTGTATATTTAAGTGCTTAAGAGCGTCTGCATCATCTGTCCCTCACTGGCGCCCCCACTGTTCCCCTCTGCAGACTCCACACAGACTCTGATGGTTCTTGCTTAATTTCCACCATCTTTAACTCTCCATCAGTAGAACAAAACCCTCTTTGTCTACGATTGTCTGTGCTTATAAATAAAGTTTATTGAATAATGTTACCCCTAGCAACCAATCAGTGGTCAGCTTTCATGCTCTTGCTGGTCTTGCATGTCTGTGAGCTGAGTTCTGATTGGTTGGTGTGGCAGCCGCTCGGTCCGTGCTCAGTAACCTCCTGATACCACGCTTGTAGTGTCACTTCTCGTGGTCACCGCCTTCCTCCGGCTGTTTAGGCCGTTTGTATTTTTTTTGTTCTGCGCCATTAAATGTGTGCGGTGATCCCTGTGTGCAGTTACTACCGCTGCCCGAAGCCTCTACCTCTAGTCCCAGAAGTAGTCAGGTCCTGTGTGCATGCTGGGAATTGTAGTCCCTCTGCATGTAGACACTTCTTGTCCTTCTGCATTGTCGCCTCCAGGAAACTCTCCTTCCTTCCTGTATCAGCAGCCTCAGGGAAGACCTCAGAAGACAACAGTTTCTTAAAGGGCCACTCCACATAACACTGATAATCCTCGCCTTGTGGTCGGAAATGTCAGTGAGAAAACCACCGCATGCTCCGGCGTCTCACTTCTGCTTTGTCCTGGTGGGGACTTTACAATATGGTGAAGGAAAGACTAGGAGAGTGGAACCTGGCGGAGCTGTACTCCAGGCCTGACACCAGAGGGCGATGGCGTTACCCCAGGCTGGAGGCAGTTGTCTGTGTAACCACAGCACTGATGGGAAGAGATGACTGGGCTGCAGAGCATCGCACCCACCGCCTAATGTACAGAGTATTACACCACCGCAGGACATCACACCCACCGCCTAATGTACAGAGTATTACACCACCGCAAGACATCACACCCACCGCCTAATATACAGAGTATTACACCACCGCAGAGTATGCACCCATTGCCTAATGTACAGAGTATTACACCACCGCAGAGCATCGCACCCACCGCCTAATGTACAGAGTATTACACCACCGCAAGACATCACACCCACCGCCTAATATACAGAGTATTACACCACCGCAGAGTATGCACCCATTGCCTAATGTACAGAGTATTACACCACCGCAGAGTATGCACCCATTGCCTAATGTACAGAGTATTACACCACCGCAGGGCATCGCACCCACCGCCTAATGTACAGAGTATTACACCACCGCAAGACATCACACCCACCGCCTAATATACAGAGTATTACACCACCGCAGAGCATCGCACCCACCGCCTAATGTACAGAGTATTACACCACCGCAGAACATCGCACCCACCGCCTATTGTACAGAGTATTACACCACCGTAGGCCATCGCACCCATTGCCTAATGTACAGAGTATTACACCACCACAGAGCATCGCACCCACCGCCTAATGTACAGAGTATTACACCACCGCAGGGCATCGCACCCACCGCCTAATGTAGAGAATATTACACCACCGCAGGGCATCGCACCCACCGCCTAATGTACAGAGTATTACACCACCGCAGGGCATCGCACCCACCGCCTAATGTACAGAGTATTACACCACCGCAGGGCATCGCACCCACCGCCTAATGTAGAGTATTAGATCACCGCAGGGCATCGCACCCACCGCCTAATGTAGAGAATATTACACCACCGCAGGGCATCGCACCCACCGCCTAATGTACAGAGTATTACACCACCGCAGGGCATCACACCCACCGCCTAATGTAGAGAATATTACACCACCGCAGGGCATCGCACCCACCGCCTAATGTACAGAGTATTACACCACCGCAGGACATCGCACCCACCGCCTAATGTACAGAGTATTACACCACCGCAGGGCATCACACCCACCGCCTAATGTAGAGAATATTACACCACCGCAGGGCATCGCACCCACCGCCTAATGTACAGAGTATTACACCACCGCAGAGCATCGCACCCACCGCCTAATGTACAGAGTATTACACCTCCGCAGAGCATCGCACCAACCGCCTAATGTATAGAGTATTACATCACCGCAGAACATCGCACCCACTGCCTAATGTAAAATATTACACCACCGCAGGACATCGCACCCACCGCCTAATGTACAGAGTATTACACGGCAGGGTATCGCACCCACCGCCTAATGTACAGAGTATTACACCACCGCAGAGCATCGCACCCACCGCCTAATGTACAGAATATTGCATCACCGCAGAGCATCGCACCCACCACCTAATGTACAGAGTATTACACCACCTCAGGACATCGCACCCACCGCCTAATGTAGAGAATATTACACCACCGCAGGGCATCACACCCACCGCCTAATGTACAGAGTATTACACCACTGCAGAGCATCGCAGCCACCGCCTAATGTAGAGAATATTACACCACCGCAGGGCATCGCACCCACCACCTAATGTAGAGAATATTACACCACCGCAGGGCATCGCACCCACCACCTAATGTAGAGAATATTACACCACCGCAGGGCATCGCACCCACCGCCTAATGTACAGAGTATTACACCACTGCAGAGCATCGCAGCCACCGCCTAATGTAGAGAATATTACACCACCGCAGGGCACCCACCGCCTAATGTACAGAGTATTACACCCCTGCAGGACATCGCACCCACCACCTAATGTACAGAATATTACACCACCGCAGAGCATCGCACCCTCTGCCTTATACTAAAGGACAGAGTATTACACCACTGCAGAGCATCGGTCCTTCTGCCTGATACTAAAGTACTGAACAGAGTATTGCACCAACGCAGATCAATGTGACACCCAAGAGAGGAGAGGACAGTATATAATGTGACACGCTGGGGATGAGGGAATGGTATATAATGTGACACTCATGAGGGGACACTATATAATCTGACACCCAGGGGATGAGGGGAAGGTACAGTTAGGGCCAGAAATATTTGGACAGTGACAGAAGTTTTGTTATTTTAGCTGTTTACAAAAACATGTTCAGAAATACAATTATATATATAATATGGGCTGAAAGTGCACACTCCCAGCTGCAATATGATAGTTTCCACATCCAAATCGGAGAAAGGGTTTAGGAATTATAGCTCTGTAATGCATAGCGTCCTCTTTTTCAAGGGACCAAAAGTAATTGGACAATGGACTCTAAGGGCTGCAATTAACTCTGAAGGCGTCTCCCTCGTTAACCTGTAATCAATGAAGTAGTTAAAAGGTCAGGGGTGGATTCCAGGTGTGTGGTTTTGCATTTGGAAGCTGTTGCTGTGAGCAGACAACATGAGGTCAAAGGAACTCTCAATTGAGGTGAAGCAGAACATCCTGAGGCTGAAAAAAAAGAAAAAATCCATCAGAGAGATAGCAGACATGCTTGGAGTAGCAAAATCAACAGTTGGGTACATTCTGAGAAAAAAGGAATTGACTGGTGAGCTTGGGAACTCAAAAAGGCCTGGGCGTCCACGGATGACAACAGTGGTGGATGATCGCCGCATAATTAATTTGGTGAAGAAGAACCCGTTCACAACATCAACTGAAGTCCAGAACACTCTCAGTGAAGTAGGTGTATCTGTCTCTAAGTCAACAGTAAAGAGAAGACTCCATGACAGTAAATACAAAGGGTTCAGATCTAGATGCAAACCATTCATCAATACCAAAAATAGACAGGCCAGAGTTAAATTTGCAGAAAAACACCTCAAGAAGCCAGCTCAGTTCTGGAAAAGTATTCTATGGACAGATGAGACAAAGATCAACCTGTACCAGAATGATGGGAAGAAAAAAGTTTGGAGAAGAAAGGGAACGGCACATGATCCAAGGCACACCACATCCTCTGTAAAACATGGTGGAGGCAACGTGATGGCATGGGCATGCATGGCTTTCAATGGCACTGGGTCACTTGTGTTTATTGATGACATAAGAGCAGACAAGAGTAGCCGGATGAATTCTGAAGTGTACCGGGATATACTTTCAGCCCAGATTCAGCCAAATGCTGCAAAGTTGATTGGACGGCGCTTCATAGTACAGATGGACAATGACCCCAAGCATACATCCAAAGCTACCCAGGAGTTCATGAGTGCCAAAAAGTGGAACATTCTGCAATGGCCAAGTCAATCTCCAGATCTAAACCCAATTGAGCATGCATTTCACTTGCTCAAATCCAATTAAGACGGAAAGACCCACAAACAAGCAAGACCTGAAGGCTGCGGCTGTAAAGGCCTGGCAAAGCATTAAGAAGGAGGAAACCCAGCGTTTGGTGATGTCCATGGGTTCCAGACTTAAGGCAGTGATTGCCTCCAAAGGATTTGCAACAAAATATTGAAAATAAAAATATTTTGTTTGGGTTATGTTTATTTGTCCAATTATTTTTGACCTCCTAAAATGTGGAGTGTTTGTAAAGAAATGTGTACAATTCCTACATTTTCTATCAGATATTTTTGTTCAACCCTTCAAATTAAACGTTACAATCTGCACTTGAATTCTGTTGTAGAGGTTTCATTTCAAATCCAATGTGGTGGCATGCAGAGCCCAACTCGCGAAAATTGTGTCACTGTCCAAATATTTCTGGCCCTAACTGTATACGGTCCCCTCTCATTTCCTGTATCACATTATATACCGTCCCCCCTAATTTCCTGGGTGTCACGTTATAGACTGTCCCCTCATCTCCTGGGTGTCACATTATATACCATCCCCTCATCTCCTGGGTGTCACATTATAGACCGTCCCCTCATCTCCTGGGTGTCACATTATATACCATCCCCTCATCTCCTGGGTGTCACGTTATAGACTGTCCCCTCATCTCCTGGGTGTCACATTATAGACCGTCCCCTCATCTCCTGGGTGTCACATTATATACCATCCCCTCATCTCCTGGGTGTCACATTATAGACCATCCCCTCATCTCCTGGGTGTCACAATATATACTGTCCCCTCATTGCCCGGGTGTCACATTCTATACTGTCCCCTCCTCTCCTGAGTGTCACAATATATACCGTCCCCTCATGTGTATCAAATTCTATATCATCCCATCTCCTGGGTGTCACATTTTATACCGTCCACTCATCTCCTGGGTGTCACATTATATATTGTCCCCTCATCACCTGGGTGTCACATTATATACCGTCCTCTCATCTCCTGGGTGTCACATTATATGCTGGCCCCTCATCTCCTGGGTGTCACATTATATACCATCCCCTCATCTCCTGGGTGTCACATTATATGCTGTCCCCTCATCGCCCGGGTGTCACATTCTATACTTTTTCCTCAAAGCCCAAGTGTCACATTCTATACCGTTCCCTCATCTCCTGGGTGTTACAATATATACCGTCCCTTCAATGCCCTGTTGTCACATTCTATACTGTCCCATCTACTGGGTGGCACAATATATACTGTCCCCTCAACGCCCAGATGTCACATTCTATACTGTCCTTTCATCTCCTGGGTGTCACGTTATAGCCTTTTTACTAGGCACTGCTCCTAATAGCCAGATTCCTACTCCACACTGATGAGGGGCAAAAACCCCGAAACAGCTGTCTGTGGATGGATACCATGCTTGGCATAGGTGGCTTTCCTTTATAGGATGCTGCCCTTCCCGTGGTTGTTCCTTCCCGGGGAAAGGCCTGGCTATTCACTGCTTGCGTCGAGAAACACGTGATGGTGTCTCCGCAGCTTCTTTACCTGCATCTGCATATTTCCCATAAGGGATGGGGGCAGTGTTCTGGAATCACTGCGTTGAGAAACACGTGATGGTGTCTTCGCGGTGTTGGATGTTTTGGTCTCCCCGAGGCCAATCATCTGTGCCTTTATGGTATATAACTTGAGACCCAGGAGATAAAGGGACAGTATATAACGTGACACCCAGGAAATGAAGGGGCGGTATATAACGTGACACCCAGGAGATGAGGGGATGGCACATAACATGACACCCAGGAGATGAGGGGACAGTACATAATGTGACACCCAGGAGATGAGTGGACGGTATATAATGTGACACCCAGGAGATGAGGGGACAGTCTATAATGTGACACCCAGGAGATGAGGGGACGGCCTATAATGTGACACCCAGGAGATGAGGGGGACAATATATAATGTGACACCCAGGAGATGAGGGTACGGTATATAATGTGACACAGGAAATGGGAGGGGACGGTATATAACGTGACACCCAGGAGATGAGAGGATGGTACATATTGTGACACCCAGGAGATGAGGGGTCGGTATATAACGTGACACCCAGGAGATGAGGGGATGGCACATAACATGACACCCAGGAGATGAGGGGATGGTATATAATGTGACACCCAGGAGATGAGGGGATGGTATATAACCTGACAGCCAGGAAATGAGGGGACGTTATATATATACACATATGAGGGGACGGTATATATTGTGACACTCAGGAGAGGAGGGGACAGAATAGAATGTGACACCCGGGCAATGAGGGGACAGTATATATTGTGACACCCAGGAGATGAGGGGACGGTCTATAATGTGACACCCAGGAGATGAGCGGATGGTATATAATGTGACACCCAGGAGATGAGGGGACGGTCTATAATGTGACACCCAGGAGATGAGGGAACGGTCTATAATGTGACACCCAGGAGATGAGGGGACAGTCTATAACGTGACACCCAGGAGATGAGGGGACGGTACATAATGTGACACCTAGGAGATGAGGGACAGTACATAATGTGACACCCAAGAGATGAGGGGACAGTACATAATGTGACACCCAGGAGATGAGTGGATGGTATATAACGTGACACCCAGGAGATGAGAGG
The DNA here is from genome assembly GCF_032444005.1 of Ranitomeya imitator. Lineage (NCBI taxonomy): Eukaryota > Metazoa > Chordata > Amphibia > Anura > Dendrobatidae > Ranitomeya > Ranitomeya imitator. The sequence goes on from NC_091282.1 coordinate 660,529,490, forward strand.
ATGGTACATATTGTGACACCCAGGAGATGAGGGGTCGGTATATAACGTGACACCCAGGAGATGAGGGGATGGCACATAACATGACACCCAGGAGATGAGGGGATGGTATATAATGTGACACCCAGGAGATGAGGGGATGGTATATAACCTGACAGCCAGGAAATGAGGGGACGTTATATATATACACATATGAGGGGACGGTATATATTGTGACACTCAGGAGAGGAGGGGACAGAATAGAATGTGACACCCGGGCAATGAGGGGACAGTATATATTGTGACACCCAGGAGATGAGGGGACGGTCTATAATGTGACACCCAGGAGATGAGCGGATGGTATATAATGTGACACCCAGGAGATGAGGGGACGGTCTATAATGTGACACCCAGGAGATGAGGGAACGGTCTATAATGTGACACCCAGGAGATGAGGGGACAGTCTATAACGTGACACCCAGGAGATGAGGGGACGGTACATAATGTGACACCTAGGAGATGAGGGACAGTACATAATGTGACACCCAAGAGATGAGGGGACAGTACATAATGTGACACCCAGGAGATGAGTGGATGGTATATAATGTGACACCCAGGAGATGAGGGGACAGTCTATAATGTGACACCCAGGAGATGAGGGGACAATATTTAATGTGACACCCAGGAGATGAGTGGACGGTATATAATCTGACACCCAGGAGATGAGAGGACGGTATATAACGTGACACCCAGGAAATTAGGGGGGACGGTATATAATGTGACACAGGAAATGAGAGGGGACCGTATATAATGTGACACCCTCATGAGATGAGGGGACGGTATATAACTTGAGACCCAGGAGATAAGGGGACAGTATATAACGTGACACCCAGGAGATGAAGGGACGGTATATAAAGTGACACCCAGGAGATGAGGGGACGGTATATAACGTGACACCCAGGAGATGAGGAGACGGTATATAACGTGACACCCAGGAGATGAGAGGATGGTACATATTGTGACACCCAGGAGATGAGGGGACTGTATATAACGTGACACACAGTAGATGAGGGGATGGCACATAACATGACACCCAGGAGATGAGGGGATGGTATATAACGTGACACCCAGGAAATGAGGGGACGTTATATAACCTGACAGCCAGGAAATGAGGGGACGTTATATATATACACATATATACACATATGAGCGGACGGTACATATTGTGACACTCAGGAGAGGAGGGGACAGTATAGAATGTGACACCCAGGCAATGAGGGGACAGTATATATTGTGACACTCAGGAGATGAGGGGATGGTCTATAATGTGACACCCAGGAGATGAGGGGATGGTATATAATGTGACACCCAGGAGATGAGGGGACGGTCTATAATGTGACACCCAGGAGATGAGGGGACAGTCTATAACGTGACATCCAGGAGATGAGGGGACGGTACATAATGTGACACCTAGGAGATGAGGGACGGTACATAATGTGACACCCAGGAGATGAGGGGACAGTACATAATGTGACACCCAGGAGATGAGTGGATGGTATATAATGTGACACCCAGGAGATGAGGGGACAGTCTATAATGTGACACCCAGGAGATGAGGGGACAATATTTAATGTGACACCCAGGAGATGAGGGGACGGTATATAACGTGACACCCAGGAAATTAGGGGGGACGATATATAATGTGACACAGGAAATGAGAGGGGACCGTATATAATGTGACACCCAAGAGATGAGGGGACGGTATATAACGTGACACCTAGGAGATAAGGGGACAGTATATAACGTGACACCCAAGAGATGAGGGGATGGTATATAACGTGACACCCAGGAGATGAGGAGACGGTATATAACGTGACACCCAGGAGATGAGAGGATGGTACATAATGTGACACTCAGGAGATGAGGGGACGGTATATAACGTGACACCCAGGAGATGAGGGGATGGCACATAACATGACACCCAGGAGATGAGGGGATGGTATATAACGTGATACCCAGGAGATGAGGGGACGGTATATAACCTGACAGCCAGGAAATGAGGGGACGTTATATAATGTGACACCCAGGATATGAGGGGTCGGTATATAATATGACACACAGGAGATGAGGGGACGGTATAAAATGTGACACCCAGGAGATGAGGGGGGCAATATATAATGTGACACCCAGGAGATGAGGGGGACAATATATAATGTGACACCCAGATGAGTGGACGGTAATATAATGTGACACAAAGGAGATGAGGGGACGGTACATAACGTGACACCCAGGAGATGAGTGGATGGTATATAATGTGACACCCAGGAGATGAGGGGACGGTCTATAATGTGACACCCAGGAGATGAGGGGACAATATTTAATGTGACACCCAGGAGATGAGTGGACGGTATATAATGTGACACCCAGGAGATGAGGGGACGGTATATAACGTGACACCCAGGAAATTAGGGGGGATGGTATATAATGTGACACAGGAAATGAGAGGGGACCGTATATAATGTGACACCCAGGAGATGAGGGGACAGTATATAACGTGACACCCAGTAGATGAAGGGACGGTATATAACGTGACACCCAGGAAATGAGGGGACGGTTTATAACGTGACACCCAGGAGATGAGGAGACGGTATATAACGTGACACCCAGGAGATGAGAGAATGGTACATAATGTGACACCCAGGAGATGAGGGGATGGTATATAACATGACACCCAGGAGATGAGGGGATGGCACATAACATGACACCCAGGAGATGAGGGGATGGTATATAACGTGACACCCAGCAGATGAGGGGACGGTATATAACCTGACAGCCAGGAAATCAGGGGACGTTATATAATGTGACACCCAGGAGATGAGGGGTCGGTATATAATATGACACACAGGAGATGAGGGGACGGTATAAAATGTGACACCCAGGATATGGGGGGGACAATATATAATGTGACACCCAGGAGATTAGGGGACGGTATATAGCGTGACACCCAGGAGATGAGGGGGGCAATATATAATGTGACACCCAGGAGATGAGGGGGACAATATATAATGGGACACCCAGATGAGTGGACGGTATATAATGTGACACCTAGGAGATGATGGGACGGTATATAATGTGATACCCAGGAGATGAGGGGACGGTATATAATGTGACACCGAGGAGATGAGGGGACGGTATATAATGTGCCACTCAGGAGATGAGGGGACGGTCTATAATGTGAAACCCATGAGATGAGGGGACTGTATATAATGTGACACCCAAGAGATGAGGGTACGGTATATAATGTGACACCCATGAGATGAGGGGACTGTATATAATGTAACACCCAGGAGATGAGGGGACGGTATATAATGTGACACCCAGGAGATGAGGGGACGGTATATAATGTGACACCCAGGAGATGAAGGGACGGTCTATAATGTGACACCCAGGAGATGAGGGGACGGTATATAATGTGACACGCAGGAGATGAGGGGACGGTATATAACGTGACACCCAGGAGATGAGGACAGGGTATATAACGTGACACCCAGGAGATGAAGGGACGGTCTATAATGTGACACCCATGAGAAGAGGGGACTGTATATAATGTGACACCCAAGAGATGAGGGGACTATATATAACGTGACACCCAGGAGATGAGGGGACTGTATATAATGTGACACCCAGGAGATGAGGGGACAGTATATAATGTGACACCCAGGAAATGAGGGGACAGTATATATAGCGTGACACCCAGAAGATGAAGGGATGGTCTATAATGTGACACCCAGGAGATGAGAGGACGGTATATAATGTGACACCCGGGAGATGAGGGGACGGTATATAACGTGACACCCAAGAGATGAGGGGACTGTAGATAACGTGACACCCAGGAGATGAGGGGACTGTATATAATGTGACACCCAGGAGATGAGGGGACGGTATATAACGTGACACCCAGGAGATGAGGGAACGGTATCTAATGTGACACCGCGGAGATGAGGGGATGGTATATAATGTGACACCGCGGAGATGAGGGGACGGTATATAATGTGACACCCCGGAGATGAGGGGACGGTATATAATGTGACACCAAGGAGATGAGAGGACGGTATATAATGTGACACCCAGGAGATGAGGGGACGGTATATAATGTGACACCCAGGAGATGAGGGGACGGTATATAATGTGACACCCAGGAGATGAGGGGACGGTATATAATGTGACACCCAGGAGATGAGGGGACGGTATATAATGTGACACCGCGGAGATGAGGGGACGGTATATAATGTGACACCCAGGAGATGAGGGGACTGTATATAACGTGACGCCCAGGAGATGAGGGGACGGTATATAATGTGACACCCAGGAGATGAGGGGACGGTATATAATGTGACACCCCGGAGATGAGGGGACGGTATATTATGTGACACCCCGGAGATGAGGGGACGGTATATAATGTGACACCCAGGAGATGAGGGGACAGTATATAATGTGACACCCAGATGAGGGGACGGTATATAATGTGACACCCAGGAGATGAGGGGACGGTATATTATGTGACACCCCGGAGATGAGGGGACGGTATATAATGTGACACCCAGGAGATGAGGGGACAGTATATAATGTGACACCCCGGAGATGAGGGGACGGTATATAATGTGACACCCAGGAGATGAGGGGACGGTATATAATGTGACACCCCGGAGATGAGGGGACGGTATATAATGTGACACCCAGGAGATGAGGGGACTGTATATAATGTGACACCCAGGAGATGAGGGGACAGTATATAATGTGACACCCCGGAGATGAGGGGACGGTATATAATGTGACACCCAGGAGATGAGGGGTCGGTATATAATATGACACACAGGAGATGAGGGGACAGTATAAAATGTGACACCCAGGATATGGGGGGGGACAATATATAATGTGACACCCAGGAGATTAGGGGACGGTATATAGCGTGACACCCAGGAGATGAGGGGGGCAATATATAATGTGACACCCAGGAGATGAGGGGGACAATATATAATGGGACACCCAGATGAGTGGACGGTATATAATGTGACACCTAGGAGATGATGGGACGGTATATAATGTGATACCCAGGAGATGAGGGGACGGTATATAATGTGACACCGAGGAGATGAGGGGACGGTATATAATGTGCCACTCAGGAGATGAGGGGACGGTCTATAATGTGAAACCCATGAGATGAGGGGACTGTATATAATGTGACACCCAAGAGATGAGGGTACGGTATATAATGTGACACCCATGAGATGAGGGGACTGTATACAATGTAACACCCAGGAGATGAGGGGACGGTATATAATGTGACACCCAGGAGATGAGGGGACGGTATATAATGTGACACCCAGGAGATGAAGGGACGGTCTATAATGTGACACCCAGGAGATGAGGGGACGGTATATAATGTGACACGCAGGAGATGAGAGGACGGTATATAACGTGACACCCAGGAGATGAAGGGACGGTCTATAATGTGACACCCATGAGAAGAGGGGACTGTATATAAGGTGACACCCAAGAGATGAGGGGACTATATATAACGTGACACCCAGGAGATGAGGGGACTGTATATAATGTGACACCCAGGAGATGAGGGGACGGTATATAATGTGACACCCAGGAAATGAGGGGACAGTATATATAGCGTGACACCCAGAAGATGAAGGGATGGTCTATAATGTGACACCCAGGAGATGAGAGGACGGTATATAATGTGACACCCGGGAGATGAGGGGACGGTATATAACGTGACACCCAAGAGATGAGGGGACTGTAGATAACGTGACACCCAGGAGATGAGGGGACTGTATATAATGTGACACCCAGGAGATGAGGGGACGGTATATAATGTGACACCCAGGAGATGAGGGGACTGTATATAACGTGACACCCAGGAGATGAGGGAACGGTATCTAATGTGATACCGCGGAGATGAGGGGACGGTATATAATGTGACACCAAGGAGATGAGAGGACGGCATATAATGTGACACCCAGGAGATGAGGGGACGGTATATAATGTGACACCCCGGAGATGAGGGGACGGTATATAATGTGACACCCCGGAGATAAGGGGACGGTATATAATGTGACACCCCGGAGATGAGGGGACAGTACATAATGTGACACCCAGGAGATGAGGGGACTGTATATAATGTGACACCCCGGAGATGAGGGGACGGTATATAATGTGACACCCCGGAGATGAGGGGACCGTATATAATGTGACACCCCGGAGATGAGGGGACGGTATATAATGTGACACCCAGGAGATGAGGGGACGGTATATAATGTGACACCCAGGAGATGAGGGGACAGTACATAATGTGACACCCAGGAGATGAGGGGACTGTATATAATGTGACACCCCGGAGATAAGGGGACCGTATATAATGTGACACCCCGGAGATGAGGGGACGGTATATAATGTGACACCCAGGAGATGAGGGGACGGTATATAATGTGACACCCAGGAGATGAGGGGACAGTACATAATGTGACACCCAGGAGATGAGGGGACTGTATATAATGTGACACCCCGGAGATGAGGGGACGGTATATAATGTGACACCCAGGAGATGAGGGGACAGTACATAATGTGACACCCAGGAGATGAGGGGACTGTATATAATGTGACACCCAGGAGATGAGGGGACAGTACATAATGTGACACCCAGGAGATGAGGGGACTGTATATAATGTGACACCCCGGAGATGAGGGGACGGTATATAATGTGACACCCAGGAGATGAGGGGACGGTATATAATGTGACACCAAGGAGATCTTGGACAGTGTAGGTAGAGTATGAGACACAGATGAGGGGATAGCATATCCTGGGACAACCTAAAGTAGGGGTTAGCCCGTTGCTAGGGTTCACAGCGCTGCTGCTCGTCAGTACGGGGGCCGTGTGAGGACATACAGCCGTCAGTGTGATGTGAGCCCCTCCGTGCATCTCTCCCTGGCACAGTACACGGCCACTCTCTGCCCACTTCCATCATGGCCGCCTCATTCTGCAGACCAGTGGCGGTGAAGCAGGACGCTCCCTACCCGTACGTGCCCCGACGTCGCCCTCAGTTATAATGTCCTCCCGGTTATCATTGTTTCCTATAGAGCTGAAGCCAAGATACGGAGCGCACAGAGGACCAATTCGCTGCCGAGCTCCGCCTTTTCCAACGGCAGCGGTGCCCGGATGTTCCCGTCTCTGAGCTGCTGCTGGTAGAGAAGCTGAAGGCTCCGTCATGGCTGCTCCGTCCTGAGGCCGCGGAGAGCAGGGTGTCAGTGTGCGTCAAAGCTAGCAGGTAAGATCCCGAGGCCTCCATGTCTGTGCCCCAGCATGCACTGCTGTCACCCCAAGCTGCAGGCCTGTGCCCAGCCCCCTACTGGCACACAGGGACCTCTGCTGCTCCCTGTAATTTCCACCATCTCTACTTGCTGTCAGTGAATGGAGACATTCCCAAGCTCTTCCTGCAACCACTTCCATGAGGAGTTAATAACCAGGGACGGCAGAGAACGTGCCAGCACCACTCACAGCTGAGGCTTTGTCACTGTGTGTCTGCAGCACTTGAGGTGCATTACATTGTGTCAGTGCAGAGCCTCCGCCGTATGACATACTGATAGGGAATTTAGATTGTGAGCCCCATCGGGGACAGTGATGATAATGTGTGCAAAACTGTAAAGCGCTGCGGAATATGTTAGCGCTATATAAAAAATAAAGATTATTATTATTATATGTAGCGGACCCTCCGCTGATGAGGCCGGTCTTCAATCTCTGGATGTCGCCAAGAGTGGTCTCATCCACTGACAGCAACCGGAGGGTCTGCAGGCAACAGGTAAAGCCACATTACTATGGGACCCCCAGCAGCGCTGTGGCTCCCCCTGAAGGTGGGAGGACTCCGCCACAGCTCAGAAATGACTTACTCTCACATAATGGACTTGATGGGGTCTGGCGGCATCATGGGTCTTCAGCCAGTGCTCCATGACATCTTGGGCAACGTACGGGCACATCAGCAACTTGTGTGGGCTGCAGTGTCATAATAATAATTTTCATATAGCGCTAACATATTCCGCAGCGCTTTACAGTTTGCACACATTATCATCACTGTCCCCGTTGGGGCTCACAATATACATTCCCTATCAGTATGTCTTTGGAATGTGGGAGGAAACCGGAGTACCCGGAGGAAACCCACACAAACAGGGAGAGAACATACAAACTCCTTACAGATGTTGTCCATGGTGGGGTTAGAACCCAGGACTCCAGCGCTGCAGTGCTAACCACTGAGCCACCGTGCTGCCCTTTTCAGGAGTGGCATGTTCTGATCATGTGAGGGTGACACACAGCGCAGAGAATATGGGGACCGCCCGCCGCCTCCATCTCTTGTACACAGGTTATGGAGGATTACGGCAGGAGGTTGTGTCAGAATCTTGGAGATCTGACCCCTGATGTTCTGGCAGCGATTTCCTCCACCGGTGACCCCTTGTGTCCTACGTTGTACCAGGCCGCTATTGGATGATGTGTGTGGTAGCCTGCTAACTCTCTTCTCCCCCTGTAGGAGGACATTGGCATTTCCTTGTGTTGGCGGCACTTGGAGCCGAGGAGGAGGGGAGTGGCCGGCCCGGGACGTTGCAGCTATGGCCCAGCAGAAGCGGAGCAGGGAAGAGGCCTGGTCGGAGGAGGAGTGTGAGCGGGAGCATGGACTGTACAGCCTGCACCGCATGTTTGACATTGTGGGCACTCACCTGACTCACCGCGACGTGCGGGTCCTCTCCTTCCTCTTTGTGGACGTTATTGATGACTATGAGAGGGGCATGATCCGCAGTGGCCGGGACTTCCTGCTTGCTCTGGAGAGGCAGGGCCGTTGCGATGAAACAAACTTCCGCCAGGTGCTGCAGTTATTGAGGATCATTACGAGGCACGACCTGCTCCCCTACGTAACGCTGAAAAGGAGGAAGGCCGGTGAGTCCCCCCCTCTCCCTTAGAATGGTGCAGTCCTGTTGAGATCTCTGTACCAGAAAATCTGGTTGATCCACTTATGAAATGGGTGTGATATCAATGATGGTGTCACTTTATAATTCTATTCTGACGTTTTCTGCTAATCCGTTATCAGCCATTTCGGTGGTGCTGCAGAGGCCATCAATGGGTTTGCGTTGAGACCCTGACCTCTTCTTATGTGTCTTGCAGTTTGTCCGGATCTTGTAGATAAATACCTTGAGGAAACCTCTATCCACTACGTCACGCCGCGGACACAAAGCAGCATGGAGGTGGGCGCTCAGCAGCCGCACACAGCTGGTAAGATGGCGGTAGTATCACCCGTTTGGGGGGTTCGGCGCTTTATATCAAATTTGTGACTCTGTCTCCTGCAGGAACGCCGCACCATCCCATGGTCTGCTCCTCCCACTCCGGACCCCAGATCTGCACAAAGAGGCCCGGCCGAGGGAGACCACCCCTCAGTAGTCAGAGGAAGAGGAGGAAATCCATCACGCCAGACCCCAAGGAGAAACAGACATGCGGTAAGTAGTGATTGGTGGTAATCTGCTCCGGAGCTGCATTCATATTTCTGTTGCAATGTAATGTGAACAGATTGGTCAGCCTCTACTGACTGCGCTCACTTCTGCCTCCCCAGACATCCGACTGCGGGTACGGGCTGAGTACTGCCAGCACGAGACGGCTCTGCAAGGAAACGTCTTCTCCAACAAGCAGGACCCTTTAGAGCGACAGTTTGAACGTTTTAACCAGGCGAACACCATCCTAAAGTCCCGGGACCTGGGCTCCATCATCTGCGACATTAAGTTCTCTGAGCTCACCTACCTGGACGCCTTCTGGCGTGACTACATCAATGGCTCGCTGCTGGAAGCGCTGAAAGGCGTCTTCATCACGGACTCGCTTAAGCAGGCAGTGGGCCACGAGGCCATCAAACTACTGGTCAACGTGGATGAGGAAGACTATGAAATCGGCCGCCAGAAACTGCTACGAAACTTAATAGTGCAGAGTTCCCTGTGACGAGGGAGGACAGAGGGGAAAAAAAAGAAGCCCTTTTTGGGTTGCGCTCCGTGCCGCACAGCAAACATGGCGGTTGCTCACCGTGGACCTCCCCCGACCTATTGTTTTTTTTCTTTTTTTTGATATAAAATTAAAAAATATGGGAAAAAAACGGAGCTGTATAACTGTATGAAGTCAGCACTGTGTGGCGGTGAGGCCTGTGAATACCGCACCTATATCATAGCAGTATATATTTATGTACATATATATAGATATATATATGAGAAGCGGACTGTACATGTGTCCTGGCAGCCAACATGCAATCATCCCCACCCCGACAACTGCAGTCACAGTGTTCTTCTCTTAGAATTTTTTTTATTTTATTTTGTGGGGACAAAATTAAATCCCCCTCCCCCCAAAGATCGTGTGTGACCGCCAGACCACCTTGTAATTTTTTTCCATTTTTTTTTTTTGTCCCTTCTTTAAGGTATGTTTTGTAACAAAATCGCGGCCTTAATCCCCTGTGACCATAATCACCTCGTATAGAATTGTCCCCTCCCGCCATCTGCAGGTGTCGTGCCGAGATGTCAGGGGAAAACCACTCGCGATCAAAAAAATATTGGGATTCGATGCAAAACTAGGATAAAAAAGAATAAAAAAAATGAGGCTGAGTTTACATATTTGGTGTCTTCGTGTCGTGACTATAAATGTTCTATCATGTGTTTACCTAACTCCAAGGATGAGGAAGACTGCTGCCGGTTTTTTTTTCTATCCCTAACCCTGCTCCTCCTTTTTGAAACTTTGGCACTTATGATTGGCAGCGTTTAAGACTAAGGGATTAAACCCCAAAATCCCCAGCCCCAGGCAGTCCTTAATGAAGATCTGATTGTACCGTGTGAGCGCACAATAAACGTTACCTAAAATGGCGCCATCCTCCCTGTATGTGATGTTCTGTCGTGTCAGTGTTACCGTCTCCCTTTTTCTTTTTTTTTTTTCGTCGCCTTCTCAGCTGCTTTGGGAAAAGAGAAACGTTAATAAATTAGCAAAAAAAACCTTTTTTTTGTCTATTAAAACAGCTTCCGAACATTCATCGAAAATAAAAAAAAATCTGGTTATTTTTTTTTTCCTTTGCAAACATGTGGCTATTGCTCTGGGCACCCACTAATAAACCATCACATCACAAGAGGTGGATCCCTGAAACCTGTACATCCGTGTCCTCGTGTTATCCTGTTCACAGGTCTATTCTCTAAAAGGGCAGTATTACAGTAGCTTATATTCCTGTACATAGGGAGCAGTATTATAGTAGATATATTCTTGTACATAGGGAGCAGTATTATAGTAGTTATATTCTTATACATAGGGGGCAGTATTATAGTAGTTATATTCCTGTACATAGGGGCAGTATTATAGTAGTTATATTCTTGTACATAGGAGCAGTATTGTAGTTATATTCTTATACATAGGGGGCAGTATTATAGTAGTTATATTCCTGTACATAGGGGCAGAATTATAGTAGTTATATTCTTGTACATAGGGAGCAGTATTATAGTAGTTGTATTCTTGTACATAGGGGCAGTATTATAGTAGTTATATTCTTGTACATAGGCACAGTATTAGGCCGGGATCACACTTTCAAGTGCAATGCGAGAAACTCGCGCATCAATACCCGGCACTGCCCCAGCACTCAGGACTGGAGCTTTCAGCTGCATAGAAATACATGCAGCCACACGCTCTGGTCACGAGTGCCGGCGGCAGTGCAAGGTATTGATGAGAGAGAGAGACTCGCGTGAGTTTCTTGCATTGCGCGCACACAAGTGTGACCCTGGCCTTATAGTAGTTATATTGTTGTACATTGCAGCAGTATTATAGTCGTTATATTCTTGTACATAGGGGGCAGTATTATAGTAGTTATATTCTTGTACACGGGGCAGTATTATAGTTATTTACAAGAATATAGGGGGTAGTATTATAGTAGTTATATTCTTGTACACAGGAGCAGTATTATAGTAGTTATATCTTTCTACATAGTGGTCAGTATTGTAGTAGTTAGGGGGAAGTATTATAGTAGTTATATTCTTGTACATAGGGGGTAGTATTATCCTACTATATAATTGTCCAAGGGTCACTTCCGTCTGTCTTTCTGTCACAGATATTCATTGGTCGCGACCTCTGTCTGTCATGGAATCCAAGTCGCTGATTGGTCGTGGCAAAACGCCCACGACCAATCAGCGACAGCCACAGTCTGGCGGCAATATTATGGCCGCTCTTTCCTCCCCGCAGTCAGTGCCCGCTCCATACTCCCCCTCAGTCATCCAGTCAGCCCTCACATAGGGTTAATGCCAGCGTTACCGGAGCGTGGTGTAACGCACTCCGGTTACGCAGCTATTAACCCTGTGTGTAGTCACCGCTAACCTCTAATATATCAGTATAAAATTCAACTTTTATTTGATACTTCTAAAATAATACAAATACAATAAATACCCAATTGTGAATAAACACCACCACCAACTTAATAAAAATACATATACAGAGGCACCCAGAGGAGGCGCCTCCCCTGGGTGCCTCTGTATATGTATTTTTATTAAGTTGGTGGTGGTGTTTATTCACAATTGGGTATTTATTGTATTTGTATTATTTTAGAAGTATCAAATAAAAGTTGAATTTTATACTGATATATTAGAGGTTAGCGGTGACTACATGATTATATACTCTAATATCTAATTGACCATATTTATACTGTGAAATTTATTAACCCTGTGTGACCAAGTTTTTACTATTGATGCTGCGTATGCAGCATCAATAGTAAAACGATCTAATGTTACTAATAATAATAATAAAAAAAAGTTATTCTCACCCTCCGACGTCGCTTCCTGTCCACCGGCAGGTTCCGGTGCTAAGGATGCTATGGGAGAAGGACCTGCCATGACGTCCTGTGATGTGCTGCACCCATCCTGCGCCCCCATCCTGCCATGTGTTGCACCCATCTTGCGCCCCCATTCTGTCATGTTGCACTCATCCTGCGCCCCCATTCTGTCATGTGCTGCTTCCATCCTGCGCCCCCATTGTGACATGTGCTGCTCCCATCCTGCGCCCCCATTCTGACAGGTTCTGCACCCATACTGCGCCTCCATTGACATGTACTGCACCCATCTTGCGCCCCCATTCTGTCATGTGCTGCTTCCATCCTGCGCCCCCATTGTGACGTGCTGCACCCATCCTGCGCCTCCATTCTGACATGTTCTGCACCCATCCTGCGCCTCCATTCTGTCATTTGCTGCTCCCATCCTGTGCCCCCGTTCTGTCATGTGCTGCTCCCATCCTGTGCCCCCGTTCTTTCATGTGCTGCTCCCATCCTGCGCCCCTGTTCTGTCATGTGCTGCTCCCATCCTGCGCCCGCTCTGTCATGTGCTCCTGCCATCCTGCGCCCCCGTTCTGTCATGTGCTGCTCCCATCCTGCGTCCCCGTTCTGTCATGTGCTGCTGCCATCCTGCGCCCCCGTTCTGTCATGTGCTGCTCCCATCCTGCGCCCGTTTTGTCATGTGCTGCTGCCATCGTGCGCCCGTTCTGTCATGTGCTGTTCCCATCCTGCGCCCCCATTCTGTCATGTGCTGCTCCCATCCTGTGCCCCCGTTCTTTCATGTGCTGCTCCCATCCTGCGCCCCTGTTCTGTCATGTGCTGCTCCCATCCTGCGCCCCTGTTGTCATGTGCTGCTCCCATCCTGCGCCCGTTCTGTCATGTGCTGCTGCCATCCTGCGCCCCCGTTCTGTCATGTGCTGCTCCCATCCTGCGCCCGTTCTGTCATGTGCTGCTGCCATCCTGCGCCCCCGTTCTGTCATATGCTGCTCCCATCCTGCGCCCGTTCTGTCATGTGCTGCTCCCATCTTGCGCCCCCATTCTGTCATGTGCGGCTGCCATCCTGCGCCCCCGTTCTGTCATGTGCTGCTACCATCCTGCGCCCGTTCTGTCATGTGCTGCTGCCATCCTGCGCCCGTTCTGTCATGTGGTGCTCCCATCCTGCGCCCCCGTTCTGTCATGTGCTGCTGCCATCCTGCGCCCCCGTTCTGTCATGTGCTGCTCCCATCCTGCGCCACCATTGTATTATATGCCCCCCATAAGATGCTCCATTATATATGCCCCGTATGCTGCCATATATATAAAAAAAAAAAAAATACCATACTCACCTATCGTCGCTGGGCGCCGAGTGCTGGAGGGCCTGAGCAGGCGGGGACACCGGCACGCTGTGGGGGTCAGGTGCCGGAGTCACCGCTAGCTCAGGCCCCCAGCAGTTGCTATACTCACCTGTCTGTCCCGTTCCAGCTCTGCGCGCCGCCATCTTCCGGCTCCTCTGGCTGTGACTGTTCAGTCAGAGGGCGGCGCCGGCGCGCATTAAGCACGTCATCGCGCCCTCTGAACTGGGAACGTCACAGCAGAGGACCCGGGAGACGGAGCCGCACGCAGCGCTGGAACGGGGGACAGGTGAATATACTTACCCTCCTGGCGGTCCCTGACTCTCCGGGGGAGATCGCGGTGTGTGTTCAGTGTTTACGCATACAGCGATCTCCTGGGAGCGTCACTCTGTGAGGCCCAGACTGCGCCGGCGCTTGCGCAGTCTATAAAGGCTTCGGACAGAGTGACGCTCCCAGCGTTATATTATAGATATTCTTGTACATAGGAGCAGCATTATAGTAGTTATATTCTTGTACATAGGGGACAGTGTTGTGAATTCTGTTTTCGAACTCCGTCCTGTGGTCATGAATGGTACTTCGGCGAGTTCTGTCCATGGACTCCCTCTGGTGGCTGTGAGTGGAGCTGCTGCTTCTGAGGTTCCTTCCACAGGTGACGTAGTTTATTCTTTGGCTGGCTGTTCTATTTAACTCCACTCAGATCGTTACTCCATGCCAGCTGTCAATGTTCTTGTACTGGTTCAGTTCGCTCTTGGATCTTTCTTGTGACCTGTCTACTCCAGCAGAAGCTAAGTCCCTGCTAGTTATTATTTGTTCATTGTTTCCTTGTCCAGTTTGCGATCATGATTTTGTCTTGCTAGCTGGAAGCTCTGGGATGCAGAGTGGCACCTCCGCACCGTGAGTCGGTGCGGAGGTCTTTTTGCACACTCTGCGTGGTCTTTTGTAGTTTTTTGTGCTGACCGCAAAGATACCTTTCCTATCCACAGTCTGTTTAGTAAGTCTGGCCTCCCTTTGCTGAAACCTGTTTCATTTCTGTGTTTGTGACTTTCATCTTAACTCACAGTCAATATATGTGGGGGGCTGCCTTTTCCTTTGGGGAATTTCTCTGAGGCAAGGTAGGCTTTATTTTCTATCTTTAGGGCTAGTTAGCTCTTAGGCTGTGAAGAGGCGTCTAGGTCGTGTTAGGTACGCTCCACGGCTATTTCTAGTTGTGTGATAGGATTAGGGGTTGCGGTCAGCAGAGCTCCCACTTCCCTGAGCTTGTCCTGTGTGAGTTTAACCATCAGGTCGTTCCGGGTGCTCCTAACCACCAGGTCCATAACAGGGCAGTATTATAGTAGTAATATTCTTGTACATAGGAGCAGCATTATAGTAGTTATATTCTTGTACATAGGGAGCTGTATTATAGTAGTTATATTCCTCATAGTGTAGAGACCTGTTGCCAAGGGCGACTGCACCAAAGTATCGGGGTTCCAGACGTTCGCTGCTCTTGGCTCTGTGTTGCCTCGCACAGGCTGTACACTGCAGAGTCACCTGCTCTGCCACTTGCAAACAAACACTGACACACCCAAACCCCTTACTGCAGGGTTTTTAACTGGAATCTGCGGGCATGGGCCACTTGTAAGACCCGGCTTGGAGGGAGTGAACTGCCCCATTACATCCTGTAGTTCACTACAAAAATAAAAGTCCTTAGGGCTCATACCTTAAAAAAAAAAAAGGTCAGATTTCCAGACCGAAAAAACTGACGAGTGCCATGCGATTTTCATACCTAGCATCCGTTTTACATCTGAGTGCATTGTGATTGCTATCTGATTGCAATGCGATTTTAACATGAGCTTTTACATACAGCAGTTCTCTGTATGTAAAAGCTCATGTTAAAATCGAATTGCAATAAAACTACACATCCTTTTAAAACCAAATATTCTTCAAAACACACATATATACAGTATATATATTATAGATTAAAAGCTGGCAAATTATCTGCCGCGTATAGTATAGAAAAGGTTTTAATTTTATAGATATATACACATAGAATATATATATATATATATATATATATATATACACACACACTGCTCAAAAAACTAAAGGGAACACTTAAACAGAATATAACTCCAAGTAAATCAAACTTCTGTGAAATCAAACTGTCCAATTAGGAAGCAACACTGTTTGACAATCAATTTCACATGCTGCTGTACAAATGGAATAGACAACAGATGGAAATTATTGGCAATTATCAAGACACACTCAAAGGAGTGGTTCTGCAGGTGGGAACCACAGACCACATCTCAGTACCAATGCTTTCTGGCTGATGTTTTGGTCACTTTTGAATGTTGGTTGTGCTTACACACTCGTGGTAGCATGAGACGGACTCTACAACCCACACAAGTGTCTCAGGTAGTGAAGCTCATCCAGGATGGCACATCGATGTGAGCTGTGGCAAGAAGGTTTGCTGTGTTTGTCAGCGTACTGTTTAGAGGCTGGAGGTGCAATCAGGAGACAGGCCAGTACACTAGGAGATGTGGAGGGGGCTGTAGGAGGGCAACAACCCAGCAGCAGGACCGCCACCTCAGCCTTTGTGCAAGGAGGAGCACTGCCAGAGCCCTGCAAAATGACCGCAGACCTGAGGCATTTGCCACGGAACACCAAGATTGGCAAATTCGCCACTAGCGCCCTGTGCTCTTCAGAGATGAAAGCAGGTTCATACTGAGCAAATGTGACAGAGTCTGGAGACGCCATGGAGAGCGATCTGCTGATTGCAACATCCTTCAGCATGACAGGTTTGGCAGTAGGTCAGTAATGGTGTAGGGTGACATTTCTTTGGAGGGCCGCACAGCCCTCCATGTGCTCGCCAAAGGTAGCCTGACTGCCATTAGGTACCGAGATGAGATCCTCAGACCCCTTGTGAGACCATATGCTGGTGCGGTTGGCCCTGGGTTCCTCCTAATGCAGGACAATGCCAGATCTCGTGGCTGGAGTGTGGCAGCAGATCCTGCAAGATGAAGGCATTGAAGCTATGGACTGGCCCGTCCGCTCCCCAGACCTGAATCCGATTGAACACATCTGTGACATCATGTCTCGCACCATCCACCAATGTCACGTTGCACCACAGACTGTCCAGGAGTTGGCGGATGCTTTAGTCCAGGTCTTGGGAGGAGATCCCTCAGGAGACCATCCGCCGCCTCATCAGGAGCATGCCCAGACATTGTAGGGAGATCATACAGGCACATGGAGGCCACACACTACTAAGCATCATTTCCTTGTCTTGAGGCATTTCCACTGAAGTTGGATCAGCCTGTAACTTAATCAGCGACACACATATATATATATATATATCTTTATACTGCATAGCGATATAGATAGAAGATTCACCGTTAATTAATTTGCCAGCTTGTGTAACATCACAGCAGGAGCCGACAGGATAGAAGACATAGTTTGCATACAGTAAATCCATTTATAATAGATATATAGATGTGTGTGATTAATAGAATTAGTACAGTGTTTGTGCAAATTAGGGGACTTGTATGTATTTAAAGGGGATCTGTCACCACATTTTAGGCCTATCAGCTAAAAATATCAATGGATTGAGTGTCAGCTATGCATTTCCTAACTACTTTTGAAACCCCCTCACTCCCCATGTATCACCCATAAATACTTTTTTTTATTTCACCCACACTGTAAGTTAATGAGCTGGGTCCGGTCCGATGGGCGTTGTCTTTGGTCCTTCACTTCACCCCTTCTTGGCTGCTGTATGCAATTTTTCTCGTAAATTTCGTAGTTCGCTGCCATATTTTGCGCGTGTGCACTGCAATGTTCTTGCGTGTGCGCAGTTTGCTTTGCCCAACTGCAGGCAAAGCCAGAAAGAAGTAGTGCTCATGCGCCCTACTTATTTCCGGCTATGCCTGCAGTTGGGCAAAGCAAACTGAGCACGCGCGAGATAACATTGTAATGCACACGCGCGAAATATGGCCGTGAACAATGAAATTTAAGAGAAATATTGCATACAGCAGCCAGGGAGGGGTGGAGTGAAGGACCAAAGAAAACGCCCATCAGACCGGACCCAGCTCATTAACTAACAGTGTGGGTGAAATAAAAAAGGTATTTATGGGTGGTACATGGGCAGTCAGGGGGTTTCGCGTAGGCTTCCTCGGGGGGCCGTACTATTTTATAGGTTATTGTCAATGTTGTTACTAGTACAAATAAATTGCTTTTGTTTACTTGATATCATTGTTTGACTCCAATTGTTCTAATTTGATATATATTTCTAGGAGTCTGTGACACATTTTAGTAGTCAGTAAACGTATGACATATGTATGTGCTCTGATTTATAATTCTAATATACCCATACCTGTGCGGTGTTCAGTCCCACGCCATAATCCATATCTTGGGGATATACAGTTTACTGATGAATGAATGAGAAGCTGCCGGTGGCAGCATCAGTGACTAGCACTGACGTCACTGATGCTGCACTGTCTCACAGCCTGACTCGCGTTGAACTGCCAGTTCATTTTCCCACGCTCAAGAGTTCACTGCTGGGCAAGCTGTGAGGCAGCGCAGCATCAGTAACGTCAGTGCTAGTCACTGATGCTGCCACCGGCAGCTTCTCATTCATTCATCAGTGTTTTACAGCCGGGCCGGTCGCATTAGCACCGCTCCCTGTTGTAAACTGTATATCCCCTAGATATGGATTACGGCATGGGACTGAACGCTGCACAGGTATGGGTATATTGCTGGTTTATTATTTTATTTTTATTACAGGAGATTGAGGGCATCGCATGGATTAGCAGAAACAATAAAACGGTCAAACTGTGTTGTGTTTTATTTTATTAAAAGACTTTATTCTGGCTGTGCCTTTATTTAACATGTATCAACTATAGGATAGGTGTCTTATTGACACTTTTCTATTACTAAGCCGGGCTTGATGTCACCTTTCAATGCAAAGGTGACATTAACCCACAACTATTACCCCACTTGCCACCACTACAGGCCAAGTGGGAAGAGCGAGGCTAAGTGCCAGAATTGGCGCATCTAAGAGATGCGCCATTTCTGGGGTGGCTGAGTGCTGATGTTTTTAGGCGGGGGGAAAGGCAATATCCATGACCCCTTCCTAGGCTATTAATATCAGCCCGCAGCTATCTGCATAGCTTTTGCTGGTTATTATTTATGGGGGAACCCCACGTCATTTTTTTGGGGGTCCCCCATTTTAATAGCCAGTAAAGGCTAAGCATACAGCTGTGAGCTGATATTAATAGCCTGGGAAGCTCCATGGGTATTACCCCCTTCCCAGGCTATAAACATCTGCCCCCAGTCGCTGGCTTTTCCTCTGCTGGTTTTGAAAATTGCACGGGAGCCCATGCTATTTTTTCCCAATAAATAATCCTTTATTAATGAAATACATGTCCAGTAATTTGCACACACACTGTACTAGTTGTATTTGTGACATACATCTATATATCTACCTATTCTATTTGTATTTAATGTACTGTATGTAATCCATCTCTTCTATCCTGTCGGCTCCTGCAGTGATTTTACAGAAGCTGGCAGTTGAATTACCGGCTTTTATTCTATCTTTCAGTTCAATATAAATACATATATATATATGTGTGTGTGTGTTACTGACATGTATATATATATATATATATGTATTATATGTGTATATTTCTATTCTATTCTGTGAGTGTGATTTTTACATTAGCCACATATGAATTGCCGGCTTTTCAAAAGAAACCAGTGCATAAAAAACGGACTGAACTCGCATGCTACGGGTTTTTTCAGATGTGGAGCTAATCGTTGCAAAACTTGTGATTATGTTCAAAAAACTTAAATTTTATTCTTTGCATAATCATTCACAATTTAACATACGACTACATTAACTGCAATACTGAAAATGTTGTGTACCTTATAGAATGCACTATCTGTCAGGTTCAATATACAGGATGCACCACATGCCCACTAAAAGTGCGAATCAGACGACATTTATCTGATGCAGTGAACCCAGAAACACTATCTCCTTCTGCAGTTTCTACACATTTTGCCAATGTACACAGTGGTAATGTGACTTACTCTAAATTCTGTGGCATTGAGAAAGTGTATAAACCACTTAGAGGAGGAAATATACATTAGAAATTGTTAAATCGGGAGATTTAATTTGATTAAACAATATTATCAAAATTATATTGCTTATATATTACATGAAATTGAAATTTCTATAGCAATAATTTGTTTAATACAAACATCCTACTTCAATAATGTTCAAACAATGTCATCGGATGTCATTTGCATATGCACGTATTTTTAATTGTTTGTCCAATCACAATTGTAACCACAATATAAGTATGAGTAAGGCTGGTTTCACATTTGCGGACGAGAGCTTTGCGGAGGACTGCATAGTTCCTCAGTTAAGCCCTGCCCACTGCCACGCCGCTTCCTTCAGCTCCGCCTATGTCGACATGCGTCCTGCGTTCCCTATCTTTAACATTGGGTATGCACGCTATGCGGATGTATGCGCATACCTCCGCAAGCGCCGTTTTCACGCTGCGCTGACCTGCAACTAACGCAACATGTTGCACTTTGTCGCGGTCAGCGCAGCGTGAAAACAACGCATGCGGAGGCATTTGCATGGCCTAAGTACCCAATGTTAAAGATAGGTACGAAGGACACATGCCGACATAGGCGGAGCTGAAGGAAGAGGAGCAGCAGTGGGCGGGGCTTAACAGAGGAACTACGCAGTCCTCCGCAAAGCAAAGCTCTCATCCACAAATGTGAAACCAGCCTAAGACTTCAGGTTGAAACGCATAGATCTCCTACACTGGTGTGCCTGGTG
Source organism: Ranitomeya imitator (assembly GCF_032444005.1). Lineage (NCBI taxonomy): Eukaryota > Metazoa > Chordata > Amphibia > Anura > Dendrobatidae > Ranitomeya > Ranitomeya imitator. Next base: position 660,550,489 of record NC_091282.1, read on the forward strand.
CTCAACATGTATATTTTTTCCTGCATTTTTAAGAAAATTGTTTAATAAAGATATGTAATGGTTTTAGCTGGGAGTTGGTCGGCTTTGGGAAAGCAATGAATACCGGTAAGCTGACTTTTTTTCCTGTATTATAGTATATTCTTGTACATAGGGGCAGTATTAGACAAATGTCTTTTTTCGGCCTTACTAACTATGTTACTATTATAGTAGTTATATTCTTGTACATAGGAGCAGTATTATAGTAGTTATATTCTTGTACATAGGAGCAGTATTATAGTAGTTATATTCTTGTACATAGGAGCAGTATTATAGTAGTTATATTCTTGTACATAGGAGCAGTATTATAGTAGTTATATTCTTGTACATAGGAGCAGTATTATAGTAGTTATATTCTTGTACATAGGGGCAGTATTATAGTAGTTATACTCTTGTACATAGGGGCAGTATTATAGTAGTTATATTCTTGTACATAGGAGCAGTATTATAGTAGTTATATTCTTGTACATAGGGGCAGTATTATAGTAGTTATACTCTTGTACATAGGGGCAGTATTATAGTAGTTATACTCTTGTACATAGGAGCAGTATTATAGTAGTTATATTCTTGTACATAGGAGCAGTATTATAGTAGTTATATTCTTGTACATAGGAGCAGTATTATAGTAGTTATATTCTTGTACATAGGAGCAGTATTATAGTAGTTATATTCTTGTACATAGGGGCAGTATTATAGTAGTTATACTCTTGTACATAGGGGCAGTATTATAGTAGTTATATTCTTGTACATAGGGGCAGTATTATAGTAGTTATATTCTTGTACATAGGGGGCAGTATTATAGTAGTTATATTCTTGTACATATAGACAGTATTATAGTAGTTATATTCTTGTACATAGGAGCAGGATTATAGTAGTTATATTCTTGTACAGAGGAGGCAGTATTATAATAGTTATATTCTTGTACGTAGGGGCAGTATTATAGTAGTTATATTCTTGTACATAGGGGCAGTATTATAGTAGTTATACTCTTGTACATAGGGGCAGTATTATAGTAGTTATACTCTTGTACATAGGAGCAGTATTATAGTAGTTATATTCTTGTACATAGGAGCAGTATTATAGTAGTTATATTCTTGTACATAGGGACAGTATTATAGTAGTTATATTCTTGTACATAGGAGCAGTATTATAGTAGTTATATTCTTGTACATAGGGGCAGTATTATAGTAGTTATACTCTTGTACATAGGGGCAGTATTATAGTAGTTATATTCTTGTACATAGGGGCAGTATTATAGTAGTTATATTCTTGTACATAGGGGGCAGTATTATAGTAGTTATATTCTTGTACATATAGACAGTATTATAGTAGTTATATTCTTGTACATAGGAGCAGGATTATAGTAGTTATATTCTTGTACAGAGGAGGCAGTATTATAATAGTTATATTCTTGTACGTAGGGGCAGTATTATAGTAGTTATATTCTTGTACAGAGGAGGCAGTATTATAGTAGTTATATTCTTGTACATAGGGACAGTATTATAGTAGTTATATTCTTGTACGTAGGGGCAGTATTATAGTAGTTATATTCTTGTACAGAGGAGGCAGTATTATAGTAGTTATATTCTTGTACAGAGGAGGCAGTATTACAGCAGTTATATTCTTGTACATAGTAACAACATTATAGTAGTTATATTCTTGTACATAGGAGCAGTATTATAGTAGTTCTATTCGTATTATACATGCTAGCTATTCTGTAATGGGCCTCTTATTCTGACTGCAGTGACTAGGCCCATGTGATTGCTCCGTTCTCACTGCATGTGGTGGATATAGCACTGTGTACCTGCTCCTGATAAATGAGTCTGAGCTACCTTCGTGTGTGTTTATGGTACACTTAGCACCGGCCACCAATGATTCCTCTGATCACTATTGAGAATATTTCTGTTCTACGAGTTATAATGGATGAGCAAGTAACCATTTATAAATCACAACCACCATTTATTTTTGTTCCTTGTGTAGATTACATCATATTGTGTGCGTGTACACGATTATTACGTCCTCCAGTGTCAGACATATTGTTTTTCAGCTTGATGTCTTTCTGGTGATACCACCGTATAGGTCAGGGCGGCGATGATCCTGCACCGGCATCTCCCTCCGCACCCGCTGAAGATATGGCAGGTCAATCTCTGCATAGCACAGGCCCGTTCCATCCGTGCACTGGGCTACTACTACCCCCCACGGATCTACAACCATGGCATGGCCGTACGACGTCCTGCGCGTGTTGTGCAACCCAGTTTGTGCCGCTGCCACCACATAGCACTGGTTCTCTATGGCGCGAGCTCGCAGTAACACCTGCAGGGTAGAGGATGGGATGAGTTTCACACTGTACCTAATTAGCAGTATCTCAGCACTCACAAAGACGCACCTCCCAGTGAGCCAGCCCGGTGGTGATGGTGAAAGCCGAGGGGTAAGTGAGAATCTCTGCTCCTTCCCGAGACAACACCAAAGATATCTCCGGGAACCGTAGATCATAGCAAACCGCTAGCCCGACCTACGGCACAGTGCAGTGATCAGACTCAGCTGGGACTGCATAACTTTGTCTTGGTCAAGCGATCTCCTCCTTACCTTTCCGACCGGGGTGCTGACAGGTGGTACAATCTCGCCCCCTGGGACGGTGAATCCGCTCTCCCGTAGTGTGATGCCACTCTGCAGCTCCACGTCAAATAGGTGTGCTTTACGGTAGATGGATACTATGTTCCCTGTCCGCAACACAAACAAGCTATGATAGAGCAGCCTCTACTACAAACACATCCAGAGCTGCATGCTTCTGTTTTACAGCACTGAGCATGCTGCTCTGGGAGTGACTGCAGCTCCTACCTGCAGCATCCAGGATCACATGGGAGTTGGAGATCCTTCTATCCTTGTCCCAGTCACTTCCTTTCTCGTGAAATCCTCCTAGAGATAACCAGACGCTGCTATCCCTGAGACCGGAGAGGAACAGCAATACATCAGTCACCCTACACCCCCTGGTGTTTTCTACTCCAGTCACAGTCAAAGCTGCACTTATATCAGGTCAAAAAAGAACAGCGAATGCAGGTTTGGATGTAAGTGGAGTATATGCATTATGACTTCAGATTGCAGTTTGACTGGAAAGGTAGACCCTAATCTTTAAAGGTCCCCTTCTTGATGGGGGAGTTACATGGTGTATTTGTCAGTGACACCTGTTGTGCGTTCAGAGTTTGCTTGGTGGCATTGCTACAGCGCAGCACAATACAGGTGCATGGGGGGCACAGGGGTCACATTGTGACAAGCCACGTGTCCAACAAGGTTGGATTTCCTGAAAATCGGTGATCGCCGTCTCCCTGGCCACAGTGCATCCCCATGAGACCCCATGAGACCCCACTGCACCATTATTGTGCAGTGCTGTAATGCCAACACTGAGGGAACATTGGTTCATCATTAGAGTGGCTCTAGCCTTACCTTGCCAGGCCGCTGTAGCGCTGTATGAGGTCCCCCTGCAGGGGCTCCGCCAGGTTGAGGGTCTCCTCAGTGCTTCCACCAATGTAGTCACAGGCCTCTGGCAGGAACACCATAGAGGCGCCGCGGGCCGATGCCTCCTGGACGAGCCGCGAGCATGTGGAGAAATTCTTCTCTTTATCTGATGTGGACGTCATCTGACAGACAGCTATCAGCGGCTTCTGCCCAGCACCCAAGGATGACATCTTTCTGACCCTTCACAGAAAAAAAAAAAAGTAGTCAGCCGAAACCACAACGTACCAGTCTGAGGTCAGACCATCAGCCCCGCATACAGGCAGCCAATAAGCAGATGAAAAAATATCACTAAAAATTTAAGTAGATTTCATAAAGTTTTATGGGAAGTTGTCAGACACTAATGGAAAGTTGCCAGCCTTTAATGGGAACATGTGAGATTCTCAAAAACTTATGTAGAAGATTTCAGCCTTTAATTGGAAGTTGTCAGCTACTTGTTGGCAGTTGTCATCCTCTTATGGGACGTTGTCAGCTACTTATAAACTCCACCTCTCACTGCAGTCAAATACGGGACTAAAGCTTCCATTATAGATTCTGGTCATGCACACTGCTATTAGCATACACTGACTGAAATGAGCAGGTTTCTCGCATTTTAGGGGCACACACCGGAATGACGTGACGTCACTCACCAGAGCCCGGTGATGACGCGGGCAGCGCGCCCCAGGAGCCGCCCGCAGCCCGAGCCCAGCATCCGGCGCTTAGTATGGCGAGCAGTGCAGCCGGAAGTCAGGTGACCTAACCTTCCGGTCCTGGCAGCAACTGATCCTAACGTGAGAAAGATGGCATCAGCGGCGGCCAAACAGATAGCGGCGGAGCAGGTAACCGGCATATATAGCTGCAGTGGTGTCCTCACTACTGTAATGTATCTAATATATCATATGTGGGGCGTGGTGATGTCACAGCTGTAATATATCATTATATGTGAGAAGCGGTGATGTCACTGCTGTAATATATCATTATATGTGAGGAGCGGTGATGTCACTGCTGTAATATATCATTATATGTGGGGAGCGGTGATGTCACTGCTGTAATATATCATTATATGTGGGGAGCGGTGATGTCACTGCTGTAATATACCATTATATGTGAGGAGCGGTGATGTCACTGCTGTAATATATCATTATTTGTGAGGAGCGGTGATGTCACTGCTGTAATATATCATTATATGTGAGGAGCGGTGATGTCACTGCTGTAATATATCATTATATGTGAGGAGCGGTGATGTCACTGCTGTAATATATCATTATATGTGAGGAGCGGTGATGTCACTGCTGTAATATATCATTATATGTGAGGAGCCGTGATGTCACTGCTGTAATATATCATTATATGTGAGGAGCGGTGATGTCACTGCTGTAATATATCATTATATGTGGGGAGTGGTGATGTCACTGCTGTAATATATCATTATATGTGAGGAGCGGTGATGTCACTGCTGTAATATATCATTATATGTGGGGAGCTGTGATGTCACTGCTGTAATATATTATTATATGTGGGGAGCGGTGATGTCACTGCTGTAATATATCATTATATGTGAGGAGCGGTGATGTCACTGCTGTAATATATCATTATATGTGGGGAGCCGTGATGTCACTGCTGTAATATATCATTATATGTGGGGAGCGGTGATGTCACTGCTGTAATATATCATTATATGTGAGGAGCGGTGATGTCACTGCTGTAATATATCATTATATGTGAGGAGCGGTGATGTCACTGCTGTAATATATCATTATATGTGGGGAGCCGTGATGTCACTGCTGTAATATATCATTATATGTGGGGAGCGGTGATGTCACTGCTGTAATATATCATTATATGTGAGGAGCGGTGATGTCACTGCTGTAATATATCATTATATGTGAGGAGCGGTGATGTCACTGCTGTAATATATCATTATATGTGGGGAGCTGTGATGTCACTGCTGTAATATATCATTATATGTGAGGAGCGGTGATGTCACTGCTGTAATATATCATTGTATGTGGAGAGCGGTGATGTCACTGCTGTAATATATCATTATATATGAGGAGCGGTGATGTGATTGCTGTAATATATCATTATATGTGGGGAGTGGTGATGTCACTGCTGTAATATATCATTATATGTGAGGAGCGGTGATGTCACTGCTGTAATATATCATTATATGTGAGGAGCCGTGATGTCACTGCTGTAATATATCATTATATGTGAGGAGCGGTGATGTCACTGCTGTAATATATCATTATATGTGGGGAGTGGTGATGTCACTGCTGTAATATATCATTATATGTGAGGAGCGGTGATGTCACTGCTGTAATATATCATTATATGTGAGGAGCGGTGATGTCACTGCTGTAATATATCATTATATGTGGGGAGCCGTGATGTCACTGCTGTAATATATCATTATATGTGGGGAGCGGTGATGTCACTGCTGTAATATATCATTATATGTGAGGAGCCGTGATGTCACTGCTGTAATATATCATTATATGTGGGGAGCGGTGATGTCACTGCTGTAATATATCATTATATGTGAGGAGCCGTGATGTCACTGCTGTAATATATCATTATATGTGGGGAGCTGTGATGTCACTGCTGTAATATATCATTATATGTGAGGAGCCGTGATGTCACTGCTGTAATATATCATTATATGTGGGGAGCTGTGATGTCACTGCTGTAATATATTATTATATGTGGGGAGCGGTGATGTCACTGCTGTAATATATAATTATATGTGAGGAGCGGTGATGTCACTGCTGTAATATACCATTATATGTGAGGAGCGGTGATGTCACTGCTGTAATATATCATTATATGTGAGGAGCGGTGATGTCACCGCTGTAATATATCATTATATGTGAGGAGCCGTGATGTCACCGCTGTAATATATCATTATATGTGAGGAGCCGTGATGTCACCGCTGTAATATATCATTATATGTGAGGAGCGGTGATGTCACCGCTGTAATATATCATTGTATGTGGGGAGCGGTGATGTCACCGCTGTAATATATCATTATATGTGGGGAGCGGTGATGTCACCGCTGTAATATATCATTATATGTGGGGAGCGGTGATGTCACCGCTGTAATATATCATTATATGTGAGGAGCGGTGATGTCACTGCTGTAATATATCATATGTGAGAAGCGGTGATGTCACAGCTGTAATATATCATTATATGTGAGGAGCGGTGATGTCACTGCTGTAATATATCATTATATGTGAGGAGCGGTGATGTCACTGCTGTAATATATCATTATATGTGAGGAGCGGTGATGTCACTGCTGTAATATATCATTATATGTGAGGAGCGGTGATGTCACTGCTGTAATATACCATTATATGTGAGGAGCGGTGATGTCACTGCTGTAATATATCATTATATGTGAGGAGCGGTGATGTCACAGCTGTAATATACCATTATATGTGAGGAGCGGTGATGTCACTGCTGTAATATATCATTATATGTGAGGAGCCGTGATGTCACTGCTGTAATATATCATTATATGTGGGGAGCGGTGATGTCACAGCTGTAATATAACATTATATGTGGGGAGCGGTGATGTCACAGCTGTAATATAACATTATATGTGGGGAGCGGTGATGTCACAGCTGTAATATATCATTATATGTGGGGAGCGGTGATGTCACAGCTGTAATATAACATTATATGTGGGGAGCGGTGATGTCACAGCTGTAATATAACATTATATGTGGGGAGCGGTGATGTCACAGCTGTAATATAACATTATATGTGGGGAGCGGTGATGTCACAGCTGTAATATATCATTATATGTGAGGAGCGGTGATGTCACAGCTGTAATATATCATTATATGTGAGGAGCCGTGATGTCACTGCTGTAATATACCATTATATGTGAGGAGCGGTGATGTCACTGCTGTAATATATCATTATATGTGAGGAGCCGTGATGTCACTGCTGTAATATATCATTATATGTGAGGAGCCGTGATGTCACTGCTGTAATATATCATTATATGTGAGGAGCCGTGATGTCACTGCTGTAATATACCATTATATGTGAGGAGCGGTGATGTCACTGCTGTAATATATCATTATATGTGAGGAGCCGTGATGTCACTGCTGTAATATATCATTATATGTGAGGAGCGGTGATGTCACTGCTGTAATATATCATTATATGTGAGGAGCGGTGATGTCACTGCTGTAATATATCATTATATGTGGGGAGCGGTGATGTCACTGCTGTAATATGTCATTATATGTGAGGAGCGGTGATGTCACTGCTGTAATATATCATTATATGTGAGGAGCGGTGATGTCACTGCTGTAATAAAAAATGATGGGAGTATCTATGTTGGTAATTTCTTTTGTTTCCGCCCCTTTAGGTTGTCGCTGGGTTTAATCGCCTCAGGCAAGAACAGAGAGGATTAGCCTCCAAAGCGGCGGAGCTCGAGATGGAGTTAAATGAACACACGTCAGTATAATTTCTTCATATTTACCTCAGTAGAGGAGAGATCAGCTACTTTTTTTTTTATAATAACTCTCCACTCATGTTGGGAGTTGTAGTTTACCAACAAATAATGGCTCATACAGTGCTGATCCTTGTTGTAATGATGGATAGGAGGCATTCTCAGTGGTATCACCCCTGATCTCTAGTGATGGATAGGAGGCATTCTCAGTGGTATCACCCCTGATCTCTAGTGATGGATAGGAGGCATTCTCAGTGATGTCACTGCTGATCTCTAGTGATGGATAGGAGGTATTCTCAGTGATGTCACCGCTGATCTCTAGTGATGGATAGGAGGCATTCTCAGTGATGTCACCGCTGATCTCTAGTGATGGATAGGAGGCATTCTCAGTGATGTCACTGCTGATCTCTAGTGATGGATAGGAGACATTCTCAGTGATGTCACCTCTGATCTCTAGTGATGGATAGGAGGTATTCTCAGTGATATCACCCCTGATCTCTAGTGATGGATAGGAGGCATTCTCAGTGATGTCACCGCTGATCTCTAGTGATGGATAGGAGGCATTCTCAGTGATGTCACCTCTGATCTCTAGTGATGGATAGGAGGCATTCTCAGTGATGTCACCGCTGATCTCTAGTGATGGATAGGAGGTATTCTCAGTGATGTCACCGCTGATCTCTAGTGATGGATAGGAGGCATTCTCAGTGATGTCACCGCTGATCTCTAGTGATGGATAGGAGGCATTCTCAGTGATGTCACTGCTGATCTCTAGTGATGGATAGGAGGTATTCTCAGTGATATCACCCCTGATCTCTAGTGATGGATAGGAGGCATTCTCAGTGATGTCACCGCTGATCTCTAGTGATGGATAGGAGGTATTCTCAGTGATATCACCCCTGATCTCTAGTGATGGATAGGAGGCATTCTCAGTGATGTCACCGCTGATCTCTAGTGATGGATAGGAGGCATTCTCAGTGATGTCACCTCTGATCTCTAGTGATGGATAGGAGGCATTCTCAGTGATGTCACCGCTGATCTCTAGTGATGGATAGGAGGTATTCTCAGTGATGTCACCGCTGATCTCTAGTGATGGATAGGAGGCATTCTCAGTGATGTCACCGCTGATCTCTAGTGATGGATAGGAGGCATTCTCAGTGATGTCACTGCTGATCTCTAGTGATGGATAGGAGACATTCTCAGTGATGTCACCTCTGATCTCTAGTGATGGATAGGAGGTATTCTCAGTGATATCACCCCTGATCTCTAGTGATGGATAGGAGGCATTCTCAGTGATGTCACCGCTGATCTCTAGTGATGGATAGGAGGCATTCTCAGTGATGTCACCTCTGATCTCTAGTGATGGATAGGAGGCATTCTCAGTGATGTCACCGCTGATCACTAGTGATGGATAGGAGACATTCTCAGTGATGTCACTGCTGATCTCTAGTGATGGATAGGAGACATTCTCAGTGATGTCACTGCTGATCTCTAGTGATGGATAGGAGGCATTCTCAGTGATGTCACCGCTGATCTCTAGTGATGGATAGGAGGCATTCTCAGTGGTATCACCCCTGATCTCTAGTGATGGATAGGAGGCATTCTCAGTGATGTCACTGCTGATCTCTAGTGATGGATGAGAGGCATTCTCAGTGATGTCACCGCTGATCTCTAGTGATGGGTAGGAGACATTCTCAGTGATGTCACTGCTGATCTCTAGTGATGGGTAGGAGACATTCTCAGTGATGTCACTGCTGATCTCTAGTGATGGATAGGAGGCATTCTCAGTGATGTCACTGCTGATCTCTAGTGATGGATAGGAGGCATTCTCAGTGATGTCACCGCTGATCTCTAGTGATGGATAGGAGGCATTCTCAGTGATGTCACCGCTGATCTCTAGTGATGGATAGGAGGCATTCTCAGTGATGTCACTGCTGATCTCTAGTGATGGATGAGAGGCATTCTCAGTGATGTCACCGCTGATCTCTAGTGATGGATAGGAGGCATTCTCAGTGATGTCACTGCTGATCTCTAGTGATGGATAGGAGACATTCTCAGTGGTGTCACCCCTGATCTCTAGTGATGGATAGGAGGCATTCTCAGTGATGTCACTGCTGATCTCTAGTGATGGATGAGAGGCATTCTCAGTGATGTCACCGCTGATCTCTAGTGATGGATAGGAGGCATTCTCAGTGATGTCACCTCTGATCTCTAGTGATGGATAGGAGGCATTCTCAGTGATGTCACCTCTGATCTCTAGTGATGGATAGGAGGCATTCTCAGTGATGTCACCGCTGATCACTAGTGATGGATAGGAGACATTCTCAGTGATGTCACTGCTGATCTCTAGTGATGGATAGGAGACATTCTCAGTGATGTCACTGCTGATCTCTAGTGATGGATAGGAGGCATTCTCAGTGATGTCACCGCTGATCTCTAGTGATGGATGAGAGGCATTCTCAGTGATGTCACCGCTGATCTCTAGTGATGGATAGGAGGCATTCTCAGTGATGTCACCGCTGATCCCTAGTGATGGATAGGAGGCATTCTCAGTGATGTCACCTCTGATCTCTAGTGATGGATAGGAGGCATTCTCAGTGATGTCACCGCTGATCTCTAGTGATGGATAGGAGGCATTCTCAGTGATGTCACCGCTGATCCCTAGTGATGGATAGGAGGCATTCTCAGTGATGTCACCTCTGATCTCTAGTGATGGATAGGAGGCATTCTCAGTGATGTCACCGCTGATCTCTAGTGATGGATAGGAGGCATTCTCAGTGATGTCACCGCTGATCTGATGGATAGGAGGTATTCTCAGTGATGTCACCTCTGATCTCTAGTGATGGATAGGAGGCATTCTCAGTGATGTCACCGCTGATCTCTAGTGATGGATAGTAGACATTCTCTGTGATGTCACCTCTGATCTCTAGTGATGGATAGGAGGCATTCTCAGTGATGTCACCTCTGATCTCTAGTGATGGATAGGAGGCATTCTCAGTGATGTCACCTCTGATCTCTAGTGATGGATAGGAGGCATTCTCAGTGATGTCACCGCTGATCTCTAGTGATGGATAGGAGACATTCTCTGTGATGTCACCTCTGATCTCTAGTGATGGATAGGAGGCATTCTCAGTGATGTCACTGCTGATCTCTAGTGATGGATAGGAGGCATTCTCAGTGATGTCACTGCTGATCTCTAGTGATGGATAGGAGGCATTCTCAGTGATGTCACCTCTGATCTCTAGTGATGGATAGGAGGCATTCTCAGTGATGTCACTGCTGATCTCTAGTGATGGATAGGAGGCATTCTCAGTGATGTCACTGCTGATCTCTAGTGATAGATAGGAGACATTCTCTGTGATGTCACCTCTGATCTCTAGTGATGGATAGGAGGCATTCTCAGTGATGTCACTGCTGATCTCTAGTGATGGATAGGAGGCATTCTCAGTGATGTCACTGCTGATCTCTAGTGATGGATAGGAGGCATTCTCAGTGATGTCACCGCTGATCTCTAGTGATGGATAGGAGGCATTCTCAGTGATGTCACCGCTGATCTCTAGTGATGGATAGGAGGCATTCTCAGTGATGTCACTGCTGATCTCTAGTGATGGATAGGAGGCATTCTCAGTGATGTCACCCCTGATCTCTAGTGATGGATAGGAGGCATTCTCAGTGATGTCACCGCTGATCTCTAGTGATGGATAGGAGGCATTCTCAGTGATGTCACCGCTGATCTCTAGTGATGGATTCGAGGCATTCTCAGTGATGTCACCGCTTATCTCTAGTGATGGATTGGAGGCATTCTCAGTGATGTCACCGCTGATCTCTAGTGATGGATTGGAGGCATTCTCAGTGATGTCACCGCTGATCTCTAGTGATGGATAGGAGGCATTCTCAGTGATGTCACTGCTGATCTCTAGTGATGGATAGGAGGCATTCTCAGTGATGTCACTGCTGATCTCTAGTGATGGATAGGAGGCATTCTCAGTGATGTCACCGCTGATCTGATGGATAGGAGGTATTCTCAGTGATGTAACTGCTGATCTCTAGTGATGGATAGGAGGCATTCTCAGTGATGTCACCGCTGATCACTAGTGATGGATAGGAGACATTCTCAGTGATGTCACTGCTGATCTCTAGTGATGGATAGGAGACATTCTCAGTGATGTCACTGCTGATCTCTAGTGATGGATAGGAGGCATTCTCAGTGATGTCACCGCTGATCTCTAGTGATGGATGAGAGGCATTCTCAGTGATGTCACCGCTGATCTCTAGTGATGGATAGGAGGCATTCTCAGTGATGTCACCGCTGATCCCTAGTGATGGATAGGAGGCATTCTCAGTGATGTCACCTCTGATCTCTAGTGATGGATAGGAGGCATTCTCAGTGATGTCACCGCTGATCTCTAGTGATGGATAGGAGGCATTCTCAGTGATGTCACCGCTGATCCCTAGTGATGGATAGGAGGCATTCTCAGTGATGTCACCTCTGATCTCTAGTGATGGATAGGAGGCATTCTCAGTGATGTCACCGCTGATCTCTAGTGATGGATAGGAGGCATTCTCAGTGATGTCACCGCTGATCTCTAGTGATGGATAGTAGACATTCTCTGTGATGTCACCTCTGATCTCTAGTGATGGATAGGAGGCATTCTCAGTGATGTCACCTCTGATCTCTAGTGATGGATAGGAGGCATTCTCAGTGATGTCACCTCTGATCTCTAGTGATGGATAGGAGGCATTCTCAGTGATGTCACCGCTGATCTCTAGTGATGGATAGGAGACATTCTCTGTGATGTCACCTCTGATCTCTAGTGATGGATAGGAGGCATTCTCAGTGATGTCACTGCTGATCTCTAGTGATGGATAGGAGGCATTCTCAGTGATGTCACTGCTGATCTCTAGTGATGGATAGGAGGCATTCTCAGTGATGTCACCTCTGATCTCTAGTGATGGATAGGAGGCATTCTCAGTGATGTCACTGCTGATCTCTAGTGATGGATAGGAGGCATTCTCAGTGATGTCACTGCTGATCTCTAGTGATAGATAGGAGACATTCTCTGTGATGTCACCTCTGATCTCTAGTGATGGATAGGAGGCATTCTCAGTGATGTCACTGCTGATCTCTAGTGATGGATAGGAGGCATTCTCAGTGATGTCACTGCTGATCTCTAGTGATGGATAGGAGGCATTCTCAGTGATGTCACCGCTGATCTCTAGTGATGGATTCGAGGCATTCTCAGTGATGTCACCGCTTATCTCTAGTGATGGATTGGAGGCATTCTCAGTGATGTCACCGCTGATCTCTAGTGATGGATTGGAGGCATTCTCAGTGATGTCACCGCTGATCTCTAGTGATGGATAGGAGGCATTCTCAGTGATGTCACTGCTGATCTCTAGTGATGGATAGGAGGCATTCTCAGTGATGTCACTGCTGATCTCTAGTGATGGATAGGAGGCATTCTCAGTGATGTCACCGCTGATCTGATGGATAGGAGGTATTCTCAGTGATGTAACTGCTGATCTCTAGTGATGGATAGGAGGCATTCTCAGTGATGTCACCGCTGATCACTAGTGATGGATAGGAGACATTCTCAGTGATGTCACTGCTGATCTCTAGTGATGGATAGGAGACATTCTCAGTGATGTCACTGCTGATCTCTAGTGATGGATAGGAGGCATTCTCAGTGATGTCACCGCTGATCTCTAGTGATGGATGAGAGGCATTCTCAGTGATGTCACCGCTGATCTCTAGTGATGGATAGGAGGCATTCTCAGTGATGTCACCGCTGATCCCTAGTGATGGATAGGAGGCATTCTCAGTGATGTCACCTCTGATCTCTAGTGATGGATAGGAGGCATTCTCAGTGATGTCACCGCTGATCTCTAGTGATGGATAGGAGGCATTCTCAGTGATGTCACCGCTGATCCCTAGTGATGGATAGGAGGCATTCTCAGTGATGTCACCTCTGATCTCTAGTGATGGATAGGAGGCATTCTCAGTGATGTCACCGCTGATCTCTAGTGATGGATAGGAGGCATTCTCAGTGATGTCACCGCTGATCTCTAGTGATGGATAGTAGACATTCTCTGTGATGTCACCTCTGATCTCTAGTGATGGATAGGAGGCATTCTCAGTGATGTCACCTCTGATCTCTAGTGATGGATAGGAGGCATTCTCAGTGATGTCACCTCTGATCTCTAGTGATGGATAGGAGGCATTCTCAGTGATGTCACCGCTGATCTCTAGTGATGGATAGGAGACATTCTCTGTGATGTCACCTCTGATCTCTAGTGATGGATAGGAGGCATTCTCAGTGATGTCACTGCTGATCTCTAGTGATGGATAGGAGGCATTCTCAGTGATGTCACTGCTGATCTCTAGTGATGGATAGGAGGCATTCTCAGTGATGTCACCTCTGATCTCTAGTGATGGATAGGAGGCATTCTCAGTGATGTCACTGCTGATCTCTAGTGATGGATAGGAGGCATTCTCAGTGATGTCACTGCTGATCTCTAGTGATAGATAGGAGACATTCTCTGTGATGTCACCTCTGATCTCTAGTGATGGATAGGAGGCATTCTCAGTGATGTCACTGCTGATCTCTAGTGATGGATAGGAGGCATTCTCAGTGATGTCACTGCTGATCTCTAGTGATGGATAGGAGGCATTCTCAGTGATGTCACCGCTGATCTCTAGTGATGGATAGGAGGCATTCTCAGTGATGTCACCGCTGATCTCTAGTGATGGATAGGAGGCATTCTCAGTGATGTCACTGCTGATCTCTAGTGATGGATAGGAGGCATTCTCAGTGATGTCACCCCTGATCTCTAGTGATGGATAGGAGGCATTCTCAGTGATGTCACCGCTGATCTCTAGTGATGGATAGGAGGCATTCTCAGTGATGTCACCGCTGATCTCTAGTGATGGATTCGAGGCATTCTCAGTGATGTCACCGCTTATCTCTAGTGATGGATTGGAGGCATTCTCAGTGATGTCACCGCTGATCTCTAGTGATGGATTGGAGGCATTCTCAGTGATGTCACCGCTGATCTCTAGTGATGGATAGGAGGCATTCTCAGTGATGTCACTGCTGATCTCTAGTGATGGATAGGAGGCATTCTCAGTGATGTCACTGCTGATCTCTAGTGATGGATAGGAGGCATTCTCAGTGATGTCACCGCTGATCTGATGGATAGGAGGTATTCTCAGTGATGTAACTGCTGATCTCTAGTGATGGATAGGAGGCATTCTCAGTGATGTCACCGCTGATCTCTAGTGATGGATAGGAGGCATTCTCAGTGATGTCACTGCTGATCTCTAGTGATGGATAGGAGGCATTCTCAGTGATGTCACCTCTGATCTCTAGTGATGGATAGGAGGCATTCTCAGTGATGTCACGGCTGATCTCTAGTGATGGATAGGTGGCATTCTCAGTGATGTCACCTCTGATCTCTAGTAATGGATTGGAGGCATTCTCAGTGATGTCACTGCTGATCTCTAGTGATGGATAGGAGGCATTCTCAGTGATGTCACCGCTGATCTCTAGTGATGGATAGGTGGCATTCTCAGTGATGTCACCGCTGATCTCTAGTGATGGATAGGAGGCATTCTCAGTGATGTCACCGCTGATCTCTAGTGATGGATAGGAGGCATTCTCAGTGATGTCACCGCTGATCTCTAGTGATGGATAGGTGGCATTCTCAGTGATGTCACCTCTGATCTCTAGTGATGGATAGGTGGCATTCTCAGTGATGTCACCGCTGATCTCTAGTGATGGATAGGAGGCATTCTCAGTGATGTCACCGCTGATCTCTAGTGATGGATAGGAGACATTCTCAGTGATGTCACCGCTGATCTCTAGTGATGGATAGGAGGCATTCTCAGTGATGTCACCTCTGATCTCTAGTGATGGATAGGAGGCATTCTCAGTGATGTCACCGCTGATCTCTAGTGATGGATAGGAGGCATTCTCAGTGATGTCACCTCTGATCTCTAGTGATGGATAGGAGGCATTCTCAGTGATGTCACCGCTGATCTCTAGTGATGGATAGGAGGCATTCTCAGTGATGTCACCTCTGATCTCTAGTGATGGATAGGAGGCATTCTCAGTGATGTCACCCCTGATCTCTAGTGATGGATAGGAGGCATTCTCAGTGATGTCACCGCTGATCTCTAGTGATGGATAGGAGGCATTCTCAGTGATGTCACCTCTGATCTCTAGTGATGGATAGGAGGCATTCTCAGTGATGTCACCGCTGATCTCTAGTGATGGATAGGAGGCATTCTCTGTGATGTCACCTCTGATCTCTAATACAAATAGAAAGAAGTCTAGCACTCAACTTAAGCGGCAAAAGATTTGATTTATTTGTAGCACTCGAAACGTTTCAGTCCATAAGGACTTTCTTCAGTCACGTGCCGTTAGAAGCCCGTAGGGCTGGGTTCAGAAAGAGCAGGGATGCACAGAATGTGCAAAAAGCGCCGCCACAGCTTGCGTTATAGAGAATGGAGGTAAAATAGAGCTTAGTTAGAGTGCTGTAATGGTGGGGCAATGGCCGCACATCACGATGTAGCACCCACAAGCTGAAAGCGCTGGTGTTCGGGGTGAGGGGCACTGCCTCCAGACATGGTATCCACCACTAGTCTCTAGTGGATAGGCGGCATATTAGTGATGTCACCGCTGATCTCTAGTGATGGATAGGAGGCATTCTCAGTGATGTCACCGCTGATCCACTAAACTAACCCCTTATTTTCTTTGTCTGTAGACTGGTGATTGATACGCTGAAGGATGTGGATCAGGACAGGAAGTGTTATCGGATGGTCGGGGGGGTGTTGGTGGAGCGCACAGTGAAGGAAGTCCTCCCCGCTCTGCAGAATAATAAGGATCAGGTGAGGCTCATGCAAGAGACGTTACATGTCCAGGCTCTGTGTTTCTTGCTGCATCTGTTTGTCTTGTTCTGCAGATCATTGCATCAGCATTTGTAATCAATCTAATTTCAGATCAATAAGATTATTGAGACGCTGAGCTCGCAGCTGCAGACCAAGGGCCGCGAGCTCAACGAGTATCGGGAGAAGCATAACATCCGCCTCATGGGTGAAGACAACCAGAAGCAGCCACCCAAAGAGAATGGAGATGGACCTGGCAGCAAACCAAGCTCTGCTGGTGTCTTGGTGTCGTGATTCTCCCATGGGAGCTACCGTTTTTATCCTTTTAATTTTATTGAGGACGAATCTGGAGTCCCCTCCTGTGGTAACAAGTCACTCTCATTTTTGAGTTGTGCGCCTCATAAGTTGGGTTTCTTCTGAACATGAACTCACCCGGCACCAAGGACACTCTCATGGGTTTATGATGGGCACGACCGACCTTTGTTTTATTTTTGTTAAATAAAGTTTTTGTTGTTGCAGTTATAAGGCATCTGTAGTTTATTCCCTCTGCAGCAGACGACGGCGTCACAATATTGATGGGTGGACAGAGCATCCTGCATAGGATGGCTGCATTATCACTGTGAACAGAACCTCTCACATAAGATGTCCGCTCTCATGCGATGGATAGAACCTTCTGCAGAGGGGGACGACCCTGCCGCCATGGCTGGCACCTCCTGTACAGGGCGTCGACCCTGCCCCCATGGCTAGAACCTCCAGCAGAGGTATTTGAGTTTTTCCATACAAAAAGTGAAACTCATAAGTTATATAAAGTCATTACAAACAGATTGATGTATTTCAAGTGTTTATTTCTGTCAATGTTGATGATTATGGCTTACAGCCATTGAGAACCCAAAAGTTATTATCTCAGTAAATTAGTAATATACATTATAGGAAAGAAGTGCAGATAGTGTCTTATCTCCCAATTTAAGGGAAGATTCACCAGTAGTGTAACTGCTCACCTGATGTAAATGTTCACAAGCATATAGTGCCGGCTGCTGCAGATCCACCGGTCGACACATGACCGTAGCTGAATTGCTGAATAGGAGGATTTGTGGTATTTTCCTGAGGAAGGAGTCATATGCACTCCGAAACGCGCAGAATAAACCACTGTTCAACTGTACATTGTGTCTGATTTGGATGAGCTGACAGCGTGGATCATAACCCACAAATCCTCCTATTCAGTATCTCCGTAAATTAGAATACGTGATAACTCCAGCTTGAAAAATTATATTAAAATCCAAAATGCTGGCCTACTGAAATGTATGTTCAGTAAATGCAATCAATTCTTGGTCGGGGCTCCTTTTGCATCAACTACTGCATCAATGGACCGGTGCCAAGTCCTACTAGAGAATGAAATTTCCATCTTCAAAAAGCTTGTCGGCAGAGGAAAGCATGAAGTAGCCTGTGCTGACTTTGGTATTCATAAAACACAGTGGACCTACACCAGCAGATGACATGGCTCCCCAAACCATCACTGATTGTCACCTTGATTTCCAAATGAAATGCAAAATTTACTTTCATCTGAAAACAGCACCGTGGACCACTGATCAACAGTCCAGTTCTTTTTCTCCTTGGCCCAGGTAAGACGCTTCTGGCGTTGTCTATAGGTCATGAGTGGCTTGACACAAGGAATGCGACACTTGTAGCCCATGTCCTGGATACGTCTGTGTGTGGTGGCTCTTGAAGCAATGACCCCAGCAGGAGTCCACTACTTGTGAATCTCCCCCAAATTTTTGAATGGCCTTTTCTTAACAATCCTGTCAAGGCTGCTGTTATCCCGATTGCTTGTGCACCTTTTTCTACCACATTTTTTCCCTCCACTCAACATTCCATTAATATGCTTGGATACAACACTCTGAACAGCCGGCTTCTTTAGCAATGACCTTTTGTGGCTTACCCTTCTTGTGGAGTGTGTCACTGACTGCCTTCTGGATATCTGTCTAGTCAGCAGTCTTCCCCATGATTGTGGAGCCTACAGAAACAGACTAAGGGACCTTTGTAAACGCTTAGGAAGCCTTTGCAGGTGTTTTTTTTGTTAATTATTCTAACTTACTGAGATAATGACTTGTGGGTTTTCATTGGCTGTAAGCCATAATTATTAACTTTAACAAAATTAATCAATTGAAATAGATCACTGTTTGTAATGACTATATAATGTTTCACTTTCTATATTGAAGAACTGAAATAAATTTACGTTTTGATTATTTAATTTTGTAAGAAGCACCTGTAGGCATGTAAATTCGGCCTCTTGTTTTACCTTCTCACCTGAAATTTCAGCTGAACTTTATTGTAAATCAGCTGAGAAGAGCTCCTAAGATGCTCTGTGAGAAATCACTTATAGATTCTTGGTTAGCTCATTCTGCTGCCTGCTACTTATTGTGCCACGCAGACACACAAGATGCCAAATACTGCACAATTTTTAATGAAACCAAGTGGTAAAATGGATTTTGGCCCCAAAAAATTGATATAGAGCTATGTGACGGCACATTGTCCTGCGTGGTGAGCTGTTGGGGTACAGGCGAATTTTTGATCTTTTTCAGTTTTGATTATTATAGTCTTTCTAGCTGTTACATCACTGCTCAAGGGGAGAGAATGAAACCCTTGCAGTCTCTGTCCATTACAGGAAATCAAGCACAGAGATGGTAGGGCAAGGTGTTCTGCCATCAGCACCAAATCCACCCACGAGATACAGGCGGCCATTAAGCAGGCAGGTCCGGTGGCCGACTCTCTTCTGCCCAGGGTCTGATCCAGGGAAAAGGAACCAGCTCATTGGGGTGCAGCCTGTAAATGGATATTGGGGTGATGGCAGCATGATCAAATGTAAAACCTACAAATCAGTGAAAAACTCACGTGTGTCGCAGACATAGAGGTCGTTGCAGACGACATCACGGCTCCGTGCGAGAGTTTCTCCACCGTAAACCACTATAAAAGGACCGATAGTGGAGCAGGAATGATGCCGCAGGTTCTTGGGGGTTTCACGTTTGGCTTTATCTGAGGTTACAAGCTTAGACAACTGCTCGGACAGCGGAGAGTCAGGAAATAAATTCTCCTTGAGAAGAGAGACGTAATATTAGGAAGGAGTCAGACCAATCTAGCCGGAAATGGTAGCTAAACCTTCAAAGAACATTTGTGGTCCTCCATTATGTTTGGCAATGAAGCTCTGTCCATTGCGGCATTTCTGGCTAATACCTGGATTTTTCCTGCTTCCCACCATCCGACTAAGTCACCAGCAGCTGATTCTCTGCCTCCGAATACGAAGAGAGACCATCCATGTCTTGTGCTATGTCTGATGTCGGACTTCAGGAGGACAGCGGTGTGTCCTGATCGTGATGCAGTGTGTGATTCCTCCTCTTTGTACCTGTGGATGACACATGCAGATTTTATGGACAAGTGTGCGTCGAGCCAGGTGACCAGTACAAATGATACTTGCCGGTAAGTCTTGGCTGTGGCATTCAGATGTAGGGTGTATACGCTGGCATAACGTCTCTGTGTGCGTAGTCCACCTTCCCGGCCCACCACGCAAAGCTCGCGGTCGGATACCTTGGTGCAGGTGTGACTGCTGAGCCCCGCTGGGGGGTTACTGGATGGCTCCTCTGCCCATGATGCCCACTCCTTGGTCTTTGTATCATAGCTGCAGATGGTGGATAATCTCCGTGCACCATCCCATCCCCCAACCACACAAAGCCACCTGTTATTGAGAGCAACTGCATCGTGATGACTCCTCCTAAACATACTGTCCTGACCGCCACTGTCTGCTGTTGTCTGCTCCGGGTCAAAGGTCACAATTTCATCAAGAGGGGGGTCTTTGGGGTCAGTGGATTTTACCCCTCCGTATAGATACAGCTTGCCCTGTATTGGTGTACATGTGTGGTGGGCAAGGGCGAATCGTGTATCGTGAGCCACCGGGGTCCATTTCCACAGATCTGCTCCGGACATTACCGCTGGGGCTACAAAACACATGGAAATGCTTTACTGAGGGCAGATGACCCTTACTGAGACACACCCATTATCTACTACCCGAGACACACCCTCTAAATGATCTCTACTGAGGCATAGTCACTGAATTCCTACTGAGATAAACTCCTTAGACAATCCCTATTGAAAGACAGCCACTAAACGATCCCTGCTGAGGAATGCCCACTAAGCGATCCCACTAAACGGAAGCTGCTGAGGCATCTCCACGTAGCGATCCCTGCTGAGGTATGCCCACTAAGCGATCCCTGCTGAGGTATGCCCGCTAAGCGATCCCTGCTGAGGTATGCCCACTAAGCGATCCCTGCTGAGGCTTGCCCGCTAAGCGATCCCTGCTGAGGCATGCCCACTAAGCGATCCCTGCTGAGGCATGCCCACTAAGCGATCCCTGCTGAGGTATGCCTACTAAGCGATCCCTGCTGAGGCATGCCCACTAAGCGATCCCTGCTGAGGTATGCCCACTAAGCGATCCCTGCTGAGGTATGCCCACTAAGCGATCCCTGCTGAGGCATGCCCACTAAGCGATCCCTGCTGAGGCATGCCCACTAAGCGATCCCTGCTGAGGCATGCCCACTAAGCGATCCCTGCTGAGGCATGCCCACTACGCGATCCCTGCTGAGGCATGCCCACTAAGCGATCCCTGCTGAGGCATGCCCACTAAGCGAGCGCTGCTGATATAATCCCATTACTCCCACCGAAACCCGCCCACTAGGTAATACCTATTGAAACACAACTACTTACCAATCCCTAAAGAGGCATGCCCATTAACCCCTTAGTGACAGCCAATTTGGTACCTAATGACCGAGCCAATTTTTACAATTCTGACCACTGTCACTTTATGAGGTTATAACTCTGGAACGGATCCCACTGATTATGAGATTGTTTTTTTCGTGACATATTGTACTTCATTTTAGTGGTAACATTTCTTCGATATTACTTGCGACTATTTATGAAAAAAACGGAAATATGGCAAATTTTTAAAATTTTGCAATTTTCAAACTTTGTATTTTTATGCCCTTAAATCAGAGAGATATGTCACGAAAAATAGTTAATAAATAACATTTCCCACATGTCTACTTTACATCAGCACAATTTTGGAAACAAAATTTTTTTTTCTTACGGAGTTATAAGGGTTAAAAGTTGACCAGCAATTTCTCATTTTTACAGCACCATTTTTTTTAGGGACCACATCACATTTGAAGTCATTTTGAGGGGTCTATATGAAAGAAAATAACCAAGTGTGACACCATTCTAAAAAGTGCACCCCTCAAGATGCTCAAAACCACATTCAAGAAGTTTATTAACCCTTTACGTGCTTCACAGGTACTGAAACAATGTGGAAGGAAAAAATGAACATTTAACTTTTTTTTGCAAACATTTTACTTCAGAACCATTTTTTTTATTTTCACAAGTGTGAAAACAGAAATTTAGCCATAAATTTTGTTGTGTAATTTCTCCTGAATGCTTCACAGAAGTTTATAATGTAGAGCCGTGAAAATAAAAAATTGCATTTTTTTCTGCAAAAATGATTTTTTGCCCCCAAATTTTTATTTTCACAAGGGTAACAGGAGAAATTAGACTACAAAAGTTGTTGTGCAATTTCTCCTGAGTACGTCGATACCCCATATGTGGGGGTAAACCACTGTTTGGGCGCACCGCAGAGCTTGGAATAGAAGGAGTGCCGTTTTACTTTTTCAATGTAGAATTGGCTGGAATTGAGATCGGACGCCATGTCGCATTTGGAGAGCCCCTGATGTGTCTAAACAGTAGAAACCCCCCACAAGTGACACCATTTTGGAAACTAGACCCCCAATGAGCTTATCTAGATGTGTGGTGAGCACTATGAACCCCCAGCTGCTTCACAGAAGTTTATAATGTAAAGCCATGAAAATAAAAAAAAAAATCATATTTTTTCCACAAAAGATCTTTTCACCCCCAATTTTTTACTTTCACAAGGGTAACAGGAGAAATTGGACCCCAAAATTTATTGTGCGATTTATGCTGAGTAGGCTGATACCCCATATGTGGGGGAAGGACCACTGTTTGGGCGCATGGCAGAGCTCGGAAGGGAAGAAGCGCCGTTTTGGAATGCAGATTTTGATAGAATGGTCTGCGGGCGTTATGTTGCGTTTGCAGAGCCCCTGATGTACCTAAACAGTAGAAACCCCCCCACAAGTGACCCCATTTTGGAAACTAGACCCCCCAATGAACTAATCTAGATGTGTGGTAAGAACTTTGAAAGCCCAAATACTTCGCAGAAGTTTATAATGCAAAGTCGTGAAAATAAAAAAATTTCCACAAAAAAGATATTTTAGCCCCCAAGTTTTTATTTTCATAAGGGTAACAGGAGAAATTGGACCCCAAAAGTTGTTGTCCAATTTATCCCGAGTACGCTGATGCCCCATATGTGGGAGTAAACCACTGTTTGGGTGCACGACAGAGCTCAGAAGGGAGGGAGCACCATTTGACTTTTTGAGCGCAAAATTGGCTGTCATGTTTGGAGAACCCCTGATGTACAGTGGAACCCCCCCAATTCTAACTCCAACCCTAACCCAAACACACCCCTAACCCTAATCCCAACCCGATCCATAATCCTAATCACAACCCTAACGATAATCACAACCCTAACCCCAAAACAACCCTAATCTCAACCCTAAATCCAACACACCCCTAATCCAAATCTCAACCCTAACCTCAAACCTAACCCTAATCCCAATACACCCCTAACCCTAATCCCAACCCTAACCTTAACCCTAATCCCAAACCTAACCCTAATCCCAAACCTAACCCTAATCCCAAATGTGACCCTAATGCCAACCCTAACCCTAATGCCAACCCTAACCCTAATACCAACCCTAATCTAAACCCTAACGCTAATCCCAACTCTAACCCTAACTTTAGCTGCGACCCTAGCCCTAACTTTAGCCCCAACCCTAACTTTAGCCCCAACCCTAACCCGAGCCCTAACCCTAAATTTAGCCCCAACCCTACCCTAACCCTAGCCCTAACTATAGCCCCATTCCTAGCCCTAAGGCTACTTTCACACTTGCGTCATGTGGCATCTGTCGCAATCTGTCGTTTTGGACAAAAAACGGATCCTGCAAATGTGCCCAAAGGATGCCTTTTTTGCCCATAGACTTGTATTACCGATGGATCGCGACGGATGGCCACACGTCGCGTCCGTCGTGCACTGGATCTGTTTTGTTTTGGCGGACCGTCGTCACAAAAAAGTTCAATGTAACTTTTTTTTGTACGTCGCGTCCGCCATTTCTGATCGCGCATGCGTGGCCGTAACTCCGCCCCCTCCTCCCCAGGACATAGACTGGGCAGCGGATGCGTTGAAAAACTCCATCCGCTGCCCACATTGTTCACAATTTTCACAATGTGTGTCGGTACGTCGGGCCGACGCATTGCGACGACCCCGTACCGACGCAAGTGTGAAAGAAGCCTAACCCTAGCCCTAACCCTAAATTTAGCCACAGCCCTAAATTTAGCCCCAACCCTAACCCTAAATTTAACCCTAACCCTAAATTTAGCCCCAACCCTAACCCTAAATTTAGCCCCAACCCTAACCCTAAATTTAACCCTAACCCTACATTTAACCTTAACCCTAAATTTAGCCCCAATCCTAACCCTAACCCTAAATTTAGCCCCAACCCTTACCCTAAATTTAGCCACAACCCTAGCCCCAACCCTAACCCTAAATTTAGCCCCAACTCCTCTAGCTGCCGGCCAGCAGGTCATGGCGGCGCACTGCGCATGCACCCGCCATTTTCTTACCGCATGAAGAAGCCAGCGGGCAGGAGGGGATGCAGGAGGACCCAGGGACACCGGTAAGTATAACAGGGTCCCCGAATCCCCCTATTTCTCTGTCCTCTGATGTGCGATCACATCAGAGGACAGAGAATAACTGTCACGATTCCCCTGACCGCTGTCACCAATGGGTCAGGATTCACACCGTGACCGTCACCCCTACGTCACGGATTGAGGTGACTTTAGGCCAACAGACGGCTATCACATGTGCAGGGGGGCTTATCTTAGTTATCCCTCCACTCCACGATGTGATGAAAAACCACACACAAGGCTATTGACCTCTTAGCTTACAGCAGGGGCTTATTCTAGGTATCCCACTGCTTTCAATATACCACAAACTGCAGGGATTTATGTATATCCCGCTTACAGTTCCACTTAACACTTGCAGTTCTCTGGCGCCCCCTTACTCTCAGGTCAGATTAGGTACTGCACCCTGGGTAGTTAGTCGCCAGACAGACTGCCTGCTATGTACTGGCTATTGGGCACGCTGCAGCGACGTGATAACTACTCCCACTCAGGCAGGAACAATAATTATTAACCCCGCAGCCGCTTCAGCATCACCCAAAAGTCTGCACACTATCGGTATCACTGCCACCAGCTTCGATTAAACGGGTCCGAAGCTAACCCAACACAACGGTAACAGTAGCGTATTTCCCTTCAGAAGACAGGGTAAGATTAGAGCATGGATGAACGAACTAATATATAATAGTATATTCCATTGAAATTAATTAGGCAGTGCTTTATCAAAAATATTTTATAAAGAAGTTACAAATGAGACAATTGCAAATATGTACATGGGTAATTATAACATAAAGGGAATAAAAGAGAAAAGATAACACTCGCATGTTAAAAGCATTGCAGGCAATCAGGCTAGGGCAGTTTCCATATATCCCAGTCCATGGGATGCTGCTGGCTTCAGGAGAGGACAAGAAGTCAGGAAGAAATCTAGCAGACACCCAGCTGGGGATGTGTGCAGCCAGTTATACTTTCCAGGCTGTGACATCACAGAAAGGCTGGCTTATCCAGACCCTCCTCTCTCTACATTCTGCCTAAACTTTAAACTATTTCCTCTGATTTCTATAACTTCACTACAAAACATGTCAGAGTCCTAACATACTCATAATTCATCTCGGATTAACATGAGCATTCTAATGAGATCAAATATGTCCTATCTGGGATACATATTTACAGAGAAAACCCTACTTCTTTACCAGACGGAGTTAGAAGCCCGAGATTCATGGGATGTGTAGATACACCGAGTGAGACTACGAATATATATTTTCATGTTCCTAGCTTAAATCGTTTGCCTAATATCTAACAAAAACTAAACAAAGAATCTTTCCTGAATCTTGGAGCCACTTTTCCAGTTTGAACTAGAGAATGTGGGAGGGGTGAGGGACTTTCCTCTGAGCCCGGAATTTACGACCCCAGAGCAATAAAACCCCCTTCTAGCATACAGTCCGTAGCCCAGAGAGAAACAAGTAGAGTCAGCTAGTGAAGGGGGGGTTTAGCCCACCTCATGAGCTGACGAGCAACTAAACTTATATGATATTTCATACCATATCGTGACACCTCCCCCTTTTGGTGTGCGCTAGGGAGGCAGTACCCCACGGTATGCCTCCATGGGCACCTCAGTAGGTTCACCCTGGCGGGAGAGTCCATCTGCATTCCCATGCTCTTTGCCCGTTTTATGTTCAATGGTGAAGTCAAACTGCTGAAGGGCAAGGCTCCAGCGTAGCAACCTGCCGTTGGTTCCACACATGGCATTTAGCCAGCGCAGAGGGTTGTGGTCGGTCACCACAGTGAAGGTGTGACCGTACAAGTAGGGCTGCAAGCGCTGCAGGGCCCAGACTATGGCCAGGCACTCCTTCTCGATGGTGGAGTAGGCCACTTCCCTCGGCAAAAGTTTCCGGCTCAGGTATAACACGGGGTGCTCTTGGTCCTCCGAGTCAACCTGGCTGAGTACAGCACCAAGGCCAAACTCGCTGGCGTCGGTCTGCACCAAGAACGGTCGACTGCTGTCGACTGCTTTCAACACAGGGGCGTTGCACAGTGCAGTTTTCAACGCCTGGAAGGCCCCCTCACAGCCATCTGTCCAGTTGACAATGTGAGGTAGCTTCTTCCTGGTGAGGTCCGTCAAAGGTTTTGCCAGGCTACTATAGTGCTTTACGAAGCGCCTATAGTACCCTGCAGTGCCCAAGAAGGACATCACCTGTTTCTTGGTCACGGGAGTGGGCCAGTTCACGATCACTCCCACTTTGTCAGGCTCTGGCTTCAGGGTGTTCCCGCCTACCCGGTGCCCCAGGTAGTGAACCTCCCTCATGCCCATCTGACACTTTCCCGGCTTGATAGTCAGTCCTGCTTGGTGAATTCGCCTGAGCACCTCCTCGAGATGCTGCAGGTGTTCCTTCCAGGAGGGACTAAAGATGGCAATGTCATCCAAGTACGCCACGGCGTACGTCTCCAGTCCCTGAAGCAGGAGGTTGACCATCCGCTGGAAAGTGGCAGGGGCATTCTTCATGCCGAAGGGCATGACCGTGGACTCATACAGTCCGAAGGGCGTGATAAAGGCGGACTTCTCCTGCGCCTCGGGGCTCAGGGGAATCTGCCAGTATCCTCTACTCAAATCCATTATTGTCAGGTATTTTGCGTCAGCTAACTTCTCAAGCAGCTCCTCGATGCGCGGCATGGGGTGCGCGTCAGAGGCTGTGATGGCGTTGAGTCCCCTGTAGTCCACGCAGAACCGGGTGGTCCGGTCCTTCTTTGGCACGAGAACTACAGGTGAGGCCCACGCACTCTTTGACCGTCAAATCACCCCCAGTTGTAACATCTCATCAATCTCTTGGCGCATAATCTGCTGCACCTGGTCAGAGATTCGATAGGGTGTTCGCCGTAGTGGGGCGTGATTCCCGGTGTCCACCTCGTGGACTGCTAACTCAGTCCTCCCAGGTCGGTTGGAGAACACGACCCGGAAAGGTTCCAGTGTGGTTTTCAACTGCACCCGCTGGGGTTCAGTTAACGAGGCGCTTACCTCCACATCCTCGATGGACCCATTGGCCTTGGCTTGGGCCAGCAAGTCCAGGAGGGTGTCTTCCTCACCGTCTTCGGGCAAGCTGCAGACCGGTAGGACGAAAGGTTCACGTTCGTGATGAGCCTTCATCATGTTGACGGGAAAGGCCTTTCGCCTACCCCGAGCTTGGTCAAGCGCGACCACGTAAGGGACCGGGTTGAGCTGTTGGTGGACGACGTACGGGCCCTCCCAGGCTGCCTGAAGCTTATCCGTTGGTACGGGGACCAGCACCCACACCTTTTGACCCATGTGGTAGGTCCGCTCCCGGGCGTTCTGGTCGTACCAGTGCTTCTGGTCAGCCTGAGCCTGCGTCATGTTGTCATGCACCAACTGCGTCAAGGTCTGCATCTTGTCACGGAAGCGCATGACATACTCCACTATGGACACTTCAGAAGGGTTCGGCTCCTCTTCCCAGGATTCTCTTACCAACCCAAGGGGTCCCCGGACTCGCCTGCCGTACAGGAGCTCGAAGGGTGAGAACCCCGTCGAGGCCTGCGGAACCTCTCGGTAAGCGAACAGCAGGTGTGGGAGGTACCGCTCCCAGTCGCGCCCTTGAGTCTCAACCAGCATGCGTAGCATCTGTTTGAGGGTACCATTGAAGCGTTCACACAAGCCATTGGTCTGTGGGTGATACGCACTCGATACCAGGTGCTTCACCTGCATTCTCTTACAGAGAGCCTCCATTAGGCGAGACATAAATTGGGTCCCTTGATCAGTAAGCATTTCCCTGGGAAATCCTACACGTGAAAAGATGGCCAACAGGGCATCCGCCACCTTATCTGCCCTAGTTGACGACAGAGCTACTGCCTCTGGGTACCGAGTAGCATAGTCTACCACAGTAAGGATGTATTGCTTTCCAGAGCTGCTGGGGATGGCCAGCGGGCCCACAATGTCCACCGCGATCCTCTGGAAAGGCTCCTCTATCACTGGCAAAGGGATCAGGGGAGCCTTAATAGCAGGCCCCGCTTTCCCCACCCTTTGACAGGTGACACAGGAGCGGCAGTAGTTTGACACATCTGTCCCCATCTTAGGCCAATAGAAGTGTTGAGACAGCCGGGCCTTAGTTTTGCTGATCCCCAAGTGTCCAGCTAGCGGGATCTCATGGGCAATCCGCAACAACTCACCCCGGAATTGCTGTGGGACGACCAGCTGTCTTTCCCTCAACCACTCCTTTTGTGATTCTCCGGGTACTGTCTCCCGGTACAACCTACCTTGTTCCCAGAACACCTTCTCCTTATCAGTCTCGGAGAAGTGCGTCCCGGCAAGTTGTCTCAAACTCTCTAGGCTCGCATCTGTGTGCAGAGCGGCCTGAAACTCCTGGCTAGGGGAAGCCAGAAGCGATGTCAGGGTCCCTTCCCCACGGGAACCCTCTTGGACCTGCTCTGGGTCCACCTCTGGTTCAGTCACAGTGATGACTGAGGAGGGTCCGGAAGGCAGACAGTTATCTGCGTTCCGGGCACTCTGACTGCGGGTGACAGCAGCTACGTAGGCTGTCTCCCCGGGGATTTCTACAGTCCCATCAGCCGGCGCTGCTATGGGCTCTACCTCCCCATCCACCCCCAACACTCCAGGGGCAGTGCTACTTATGGGCCAGTTACCTTCCTCGGTGGCACTGGTCAATTTCATGGCATCACCTTTCTCACGGTTCCCATGCTTCTCCCCATTTCCTGTAGCACCGACATTTGCCCCTGCTAGGGGTTCCTCAGCCGTCTCACTCCGCAGAGCGACGTGGCTGGGCACGCCTGTACCTATGGACACATTAACCTTCACAGAAAAATCATTATCAGGTTCAGCTGGCACAGGTACAACATTTTCACCATCAATCCTAGGAAAAAACTGGTTAATAGATGCATCATTACAAGATAAAGCATGGTCAGGTAACACATGCGATTTCGCATCATCATCATCATCATCATCAGGGTTAACGTTACCCTTATTAGTAGATTGGGGAGGGGTATCAGTGACGTAGTATGCAAACATCCTCCCCAAATCAGTCCCCAACAAAACATCAGTGGGCAAATTATCAGACAGCCCCACTTCCCTCACCCCGCTCCCGGCACCCCAATCAATAAAAACCCGGGCCATCGGTAAGGGACAGCTGATGCCCCCAATCCCAGTGACAGTTAGGGTTTTCCCCGGAATGATTTCTTCAGGGGCCGCCAGTTCGGGTCGGATGAGGGTTCGTTCAGCCCCGGTGTCCTTGAGGCCTGTAGCAACATGGCCTCCCACAGTGACGGGCTGTACGTTGTCACACACCCTCCCAACCACACCACCCACCAAAAGAACTGCTGCATTAGGCCCTGGGGCCTTGGCTGGGGTGTTCTTCTGCTTGGTTGGGCAGGAGAGACTGATATGACCAGTCTGATTGCAGGTGTAACACGTGCGAGGTTCGGTGGTACGTCGGGTGCTGTTGGCCACGGGGCCAGGACCTCTGGTGTGTTGGCTGGCAGGGGTACTGGCGTTGGTTGCAGGCTTACCCCCTCTCCAGCTGGTGGTGACTGGCTTCCGCCCTTCCGATCTACGGTTGGCCTCATAGGCATCGGCAATCTGCGCTGCTGTCGTCACGTCTTTGGGTTCTCTGTCCATCACGAACTGTCGCACCTCAGCTGGGCAAAGATGAAAGAACTGGTCTTTGATCATCAGGTCTCGCAGCTGTGCAAAGGTGGTCACTGACAGTCCTTGGGTCCACTGGTCAAAGTGGGTCCCCAGTCCATGCACCACATCACTGTAACTGTCGTGTGGGCCACGTTGGAGGGTCCGGAACTTTCTACGGTACACCTCGGGAGTAAGCTGGTACTTTGCTATCAGGGCCTGCTTGATGGCCTCATAGTCTCCATCTTGTTCTTGAGGGAGGGCAGGAAACGCCTCCAGAGCTTTACCTCTCAGCCCTGGTGTCAGGTATCGGGCCCATTCATCTGTAGGCAGCTGGTACTGCCTGCAGGCTTTCTCAAAGGCCCGCAGAAACGTGTCCAAGTCTCCGTCCTTCTCCATAACAGGGAAGTGATCGAGCCGGGGTTTAGGCATCTGAGCGCTGCTGGGCTCACGGCTGGACTGGGATGACCCCTGCATTTGCAGTCGCGCCATCTGCAGCTGGTACTCCCGCTCCGCTTGGGCCTCTCGCTCGGCTTGCTGGGCCTGGGCCTCTCGCTCGGCTCGCTGGGCCTCTCTCTCGGCTCGCTGGGCCTGGGCCTCTCTCTCAGCTCGGGCCTCTCTCTCGGCTTGCTCCTGGTATTGCTGGATCAGCTGCAGACGTCTCTCTAGGTCATCTGCGGAGCATTGTTGCAGAGCCAGCTGCAGGAGGAGGTCTGCGCCCCCCTGGTTGCCAGTAGGGCCCGTATTCAGTGGTTGGACCTCTGCTGCAGCCTCATGTTCGCTGGTGCTGGCTTCTGCGGCCTCTGAGCTCTGAGATTGGTCTCCAGCGGCTTCCCATTGCACCAGATCTGCGACCAGTTGGGCTTTGTTTTTGCTTGCAAAGTCAATGTGCTGTGACTTGCATAAGGCGACAAGGGTGTCTCTGGTCTGCTGCTCATAGAAGGTTTCTCCCAGCACAACCATGGTTGCCAAATAAAAGATAGGAAAGAAAAACGAAGAGAAAGGGAGGGGATAATTACCAGTACACAATTGTCTCACAACTAAAAAGCACTGAGTTCGTTCTCCAAACTTATTTGCGCAGAGTCCTCGCAAGAACTTTCTGCAAGTTTTTAGTGAGAGGAATGATTACTCAAACCAAATCACTAATGCTCTAAGATATCCCACCGCCTTGCCACCAATTGTCAGGATTCCCCTGACCGCTGTCACCAATGGGTCAGGATTCACACCCTGACCGTCACCCCTACGTCACGGATTGAGGTGACTTTAGGCCAACAGACGGCTATCACATGTGCAGGGGGGCTTATCTTAGTTATCCCTCCGCTCCACGATGTGATGAAAAACCACACACAAGGCTATTGACCTCTTAGCTTACAGCAGGGGCTTATTCTAGGTATCCCACTGCTTTCAATATACCACAAACTGCAGGGATTTATGTATATCCCGCTTACAGTTCCACTTAACACTTGCAGTTCTCTGGCGCCCCCTTACTCTCAGGTCAGATTAGGTACTGCACCCTGGGTAGTTAGTCGCCAGACAGACTGCCTGCTATGTACTGGCTATTGGGCACGCTGCAGCGACGTGATAACTACTCCCACTCAGGCAGGAACAATAATTATTAACCCCGCAGCCGCTTCAGCATCACCCAAAAGTCTGCACACTATCGGTATCACTGCCACCAGCTTCGATTAAATGGGTCCGAAGCTAACCCAACACAACGGTAACAGTAGCGTATTTCCCTTCAGAAGACAGGGTAAGTTTAGAGCATGGATGAACGAACTAATATATAATAGTATATTCCATTGAAATTAATTAGGCAGTGCTTTATCAAAAATATTTTATAAAGAAGTTACAAATGAGACAATTGCAAATATGTACATGGGTAATTATAACATAAAGGGAATAAAAGAGAAAAGATAACACTCACATGTTAAAAGCATTGCAGGCAATCAGGCTAGGGCAGTTTCCATATATCCCAGTCCATGGGATGCTGCTGGCTTCAGGAGAGGACAAGAAGTCAGGAAGAAATCTAGCAGACACCCAGCTGGGGATGTGTGCAGCCAGTTATACTTTCCAGGCTGTGACATCACAGAAAGACTGGCTTATCCAGACCCTCCTCTCTCTACATTCTGCCTAAACTTTAAACTATTTCCTCTGATTTCTATAACTTCACTACAAAACATGTCAGAGTCCTAACATACTCATAATTCATCTCGGATTAACATGAGCATTCTAATGAGATCAAATATGTCCTATCTGGGATACATATTTACAGAGAAAACCCTACTTCTTTACCAGACGGAGTTAGAAGCCCGAGATTCATGGGATGTGTAGATACACCGAGTGAGACTACGAATATATATTTTCATGTTCCTAGCTTAAATCGTTTGCCTAATATCTAACAAAAACTAAACAAAGAATCTTTCCTGAATCTTGGAGCCACTTTTCCAGTTTGAACTAGAGAATGTGGGAGGGGTGAGGGACTTTCCTCTGAGCCTGGAATTTACGACCCCAGAGCAATAAAACCCCCTTCTAGCATACAGTCCGTAGCCCAGAGAGAAACAAGTAGAGTCAGCTAGTGAAGGGGGGGTTTAGCCCACCTCATGAGCTGACGAGCAACTAAACTTATATGATATTTCATACCATATCGTGACAATAACACATTGCTTTTTTTTTTTTTTTTTTGCGGCCGCCGGTAAACAGTCAATTACCGGCGATCGCAAAACAGGGGTCGGTAAAAACCGACCCAGATCATGTTCTTTGGGGTCTTGGCTACAAGCCGAAACCCCAAAGATCTACCGGGTGGGGAGCGCACTGCGCATGCGCCCGCCATTTTTTGGCCGGAAAAAGATGGCGGCGCCCATCGGGAGCCACGAGGAGCACCGAGGGAGACAGGTGAGTATCCGGGGGCTATCGGGGACCCCATTTCTCTGTCCTCTGATGTGCGATCACATCGGAGGACAGAAAAAGTAAATGGGAAATCTCGTGTTTGTTTTTTTTGCAAACGCCGGTAAACGGTTAATTACCAGCGATCGCAACTCGGGGTCGGTAAAAAACCCTGAATCATGTTCTCTGGGGTTTCGACTACCCCCAGCAACCGAGACCCCAGAGAAAATCCGACCCGGGGGGGGGGGGGGAATTGGGGGGGCGCTATTAACTTTTTCCACAGCACCGTTAATTAACGGCGCTGTGGTTTAAGTACCCTTAACTGCCACCGTTAAAAGGCGCATTGGCGGTCGTTAAAGGGTTAAATCCTCACCCACTAAGCAATCCCTACTGAAACACCCTCACTAAATGATCCCTAATGGGACACAATTACTAATCAAACCCTGCCAATATACACCCACTAAGTAATCCCTATATAAACACATCATCTAAAGGTACCTTCACACTAA
Source organism: Ranitomeya imitator (assembly GCF_032444005.1). Lineage (NCBI taxonomy): Eukaryota > Metazoa > Chordata > Amphibia > Anura > Dendrobatidae > Ranitomeya > Ranitomeya imitator. Next base: position 660,584,244 of record NC_091282.1, read on the forward strand.
ACAACTTCACAACGATATCGCTAGCGATCCGTGACGTTGCAGCGATATCGTTGTGTTTGACACGCAGCAGCGATCAGGCCCCTGCTGTGCCATCGTTGGTCGCTGCAGAAAGTCCAGAACTTTATTTCGTCGCTGGACCTCCTGCAGACATAGCTGAATCAGCGTGTGTGACGCCGATTCAGCGATGTCTTCACTGGTAACCAGGGTAAACATCGGGTTACTAAGCGCAGGGCCGCGCTTAGTAACCCGATGTTTACCCTAGTTACCAGCGTAAAAGTAAAAAAAAAAAACACTACATACTTACATTCCGGTCTCTGTCCCCGGCGCTGTGCTTCTCTGCACTCCTCCTCCATCCTGTGTCAGCGACGGCCATCCGGAAAGCACAGCGGTGACGTCACCGCTCTGCTTTCCAGCCGCTGTGCTCACAGTGAGTGCAGGAAAGCAGAGCGCCGGGGGACAGACAGCGGTAGGTAAGTATGTAGTGTTTGTTTTTTTTACTTTTACGCTGGTAACCAGGGTAAACATCGGGTTACTAAGCGCGGCCCTGCGCTTTGTAACCCGATGTTTACCCTGGTTACCGGCATCGTTGGTCGCTGGAGAGCTGTCTGTGTGACAGCTCTCCAGCGACCAAACAGCGACGCTGCAGCGATCCGGATCGTTGTCGGTATCGCTGCAGCGTCGCTTAGTGTGAAGGTACCTTAACCCTCACTCATCAGGGACCTTCCTGAGTGCTCCCTGAGACACGCCCATTTATTACTCCTTAATGAGACTCTCTTACTAACCTATCTCTTTTAGAAGACACATGTTCTAAGGAATTCCTAATCACTCAGCATTTTTACATGCAAACAAAAGAATTCAGAAACCCAAACACAGGGGCCCAATTCCTTACCGATGTATGTCCTGCTGTCTGCCCTCTGTCTGTGCTATGCCAGTGCATAAGGGGTTAATAAACTGTAGAAAAATCGCTCATTCACCTGATCCAGACTCATCAGTTTCATGCTGCAGTTGCATCTTGGCCACACCCACATCTCCTGAGCAACCGCTGTATATAAACCACAGCGACACTCAGATTGTACAGGGAGAATACTGAGCAAGCGGTATGGTACTGTGCAGTGCATGTAAGCAGAATAATACATATACTGAGAATTACACCCAGTATACAGGACAGGAGAAGTGGTACTGTGCAGTGTATATATACAGAATAATACAGATACTGAGAATTACCTCCGCTATACAGGACAGGAGAAGTGGTACTGTGCAGTGCATGTAAGCAGAATAATACATATACTGAGAATTACACCCAGTATACAGGACAGGAGAAGTGGTACTGTGCAGTGTATATATACAGAATAATACAGATACTGAGAATTACACCCAGTATACAGGACAGGAGAAGTGGTACTGTGCAGGGTATATACAGAATAATACAGATACTGAGAATTCTACCCAGTATACAGGACAGGAGGAGTGGTACTGTGCAGGGTATATACAGAATAATACAGATACTGAGGATTACACCCAGCATACAGGACAGGAGAAGTGGTACTGTGCAGTGTATATATACAGAATAATACAGATACTGAGAATTACACCCAGTATACAGGACAGGAGAAGTGGTACTGTGCAGGGTATATACAGAATAATACAGATACTGAGAATTCTACCCAGTATACAGGACAGGAGAAGTGGTACTGTGCAGTGTATATATACAGAATAATACAGATACTGAGGATTACACCCAGTATATAGGACAGGAGAAGTGGTACTGTGCAGTGTGTATATACAGAATAATACAGATACTGAGAATTACAACCGGTATACAGGACAGGAGAAGTGGTACTGTGCAGTGTATATATACAGAATAATACAGATACTGAGAATTACACCCAGTATACAGGACAAGAGAAGTGGTACTGTGCAGTGTATATATACAGAATAATACAGATACTGAGGATTACACCCAGTATACAGGACAGGAGAAGTGGTACTGTACAGTGTATATATACAGAATAATACAGATACTGAGAATTACACCCAGTATACAGGACAGGAGAAGTGGCACTGTGCAGTGTATATATACAGCATAATACAGATACTGAGAATTACACCCAGTATACAGGACAGGAGAAGTGGTACTGTGCAGTGTATATATACAGAATAATACAGATAGTGAGAATTACACCCAGTATACAGGACAGAAGTGGTACTGTGCAGTGTATGTACAGAATAATACAGATACTGAGAATTACACCCAGTATACAGGACAGGAGAAGTGGTACTGTACAGTGTGTATATATACAGAATAATACAGATACTGAGAATTACACCCAGTATACAGGACAAGAGAAGTGGTACTGTGCAGTGTATATATACAGAATAATACAGATACTGAGAATTACACCCAGTATACAGGACAGGAGAAGTGGTACTGTGCAGGGTATATACAGAATAATACAGATACTGAGAATTCTACCCAGTATACAGGACAGGAGGAGTGGTACTGTGCAGGGTATATACAGAAAAATACAGTTACTGAGGATTACACCCAGCATACAGGACAGGAGAAGTGGTAATGTGCAGTGTATATATACAGAATAATACAGATACTGAGAATTACACCCAGTATACAGGACAGGAGAAGTGGTACTGTGCAGTGTATATATACAGAATAATACAGATACTGAGAATTACACCCAGTATACAGGACAGGAGAAGTGGTACTGTGCAGGGTATATACAGAATAATACAGATACTGAGAATTCTACCCAGTATACAGGACAGGAGGAGTGGTACTGTGCAGGGTATATACAGAATAATACAGATACTGAGAATTCTACCCAGTATACAGGACAGGAGAAGTGGTACTGTGCAGTGCATATATACAGAATAATACAGATACTGAGGATTACACCCAGTATATAGGACAGGAGAAGTGGTACTGTGCAGTGTATATATACAGAATAATACAGATACTGAGAATTACCTCCGCTATACAGGACAGGAGAAGTGGTACTGTGCAGTGCATGTAAGCAGAATAATACATATACTGAGAATTACACCCAGTATACAGGACAGGAGAAGTGGTACTGTGCAGTGTATATATACAGAATAATACAGATACTGAGAATTACACCCAGTATACAGGACAGGAGAAGTGGTACTGTGCAGGGTATATACAGAATAATACAGATACTGAGCATTCTACCCAGTATACAGGACAGGAGGAGTGGTACTGTGCAGGGTATATACAGAATAATACAGATACTGAGGATTACACCCAGCATACAGGACAGGAGAAGTGGTACTGTGCAGTGTATATATACAGAATAATACAGATACTGAGAATTACACCCAGTATACAGGACAGGAGAAGTGGTACTGTGCAGGGTATATACAGAATAATACAGATACTGAGAATTCTACCCAGTATACAGGACAGGAGAAGTGGTACTGTGCAGTGTATATATACAGAATAATACAGATACTGAGGATTACACCCAGTATATAGGACAGGAGAAGTGGTACTGTGCAGTGTGTATATACAGAATAATACAGATACTGAGAATTACAACCGGTATACAGGACAGGAGAAGTGGTACTGTGCAGTGTATATATACAGAATAATACAGATACTGAGAATTACACCCAGTATACAGGACAAGAGAAGTGGTACTGTGCAGTGTATATATACAGAATAATACAGATACTGAGGATTACACCCAGTATACAGGACAGGAGAAGTGGTACTGTACAGTGTATATATACAGAATAATACAGATACTGAGAATTACACCCAGTATACAGGACAGGAGAAGTGGCACTGTGCAGTGTATATATACAGCATAATACAGATACTGAGAATTACACCCAGTATACAGGACAGGAGAAGTGGTACTGTGCAGTGTATATATACAGAATAATACAGATAGTGAGAATTACACCCAGTATACAGGACAGAAGTGGTACTGTGCAGTGTATGTACAGAATAATACAGATACTGAGAATTACACCCAGTATACAGGACAGGAGAAGTGGTACTGTACAGTGTGTATATATACAGAATAATACAGATACTGAGAATTACACCCAGTATACAGGACAAGAGAAGTGGTACTGTGCAGTGTATATATACAGAATAATACAGATACTGAGAATTACACCCAGTATACAGGACAGGAGAAGTGGTACTGTGCAGGGTATATACAGAATAATACAGATACTGAGAATTCTACCCAGTATACAGGACAGGAGGAGTGGTACTGTGCAGGGTATATACAGAAAAATACAGTTACTGAGGATTACACCCAGCATACAGGACAGGAGAAGTGGTAATGTGCAGTGTATATATACAGAATAATACAGATACTGAGAATTACACCCAGTATACAGGACAGGAGAAGTGGTACTGTGCAGTGTATATATACAGAATAATACAGATACTGAGAATTACACCCAGTATACAGGACAGGAGAAGTGGTACTGTGCAGGGTATATACAGAATAATACAGATACTGAGAATTCTACCCAGTATACAGGACAGGAGGAGTGGTACTGTGCAGGGTATATACAGAATAATACAGATACTGAGAATTCTACCCAGTATACAGGACAGGAGAAGTGGTACTGTGCAGTGCATATATACAGAATAATACAGATACTGAGGATTACACCCAGTATATAGGACAGGAGAAGTGGTACTGTGCAGTGTGTATATACAGAATAATACAGATACTGAGAATTACAACCGGTATACAGGACAGGAGAAGTGGTACTGTGCAGTGTATATATACAGAATAATACAGATACTGAGAATTACACCCAGTATACAGGACAAGAGAAGTGGTACTGTGCAGTGTATATATACAGAATAATACAGATACTGAGAATTACCTCCGCTATACAGGACAGGAGAAGTGGTACTGTGCAGTGCATGTAAGCAGAATAATACATATACTGAGAATTACACCCAGTATACAGGACAGGAGAAGTGGTACTGTGCAGTGTATATATACAGAATAATACAGATACTGAGAATTACCTCCGCTATACAGGACAGGAGAAGTGGTACTGTGCAGTGCATGTAAGCAGAATAATACATATACTGAGAATTACACCCAGTATACAGGACAGGAGAAGTGGTACTGTGCAGTGTATATATACAGAATAATACAGATACTGAGAATTACACCCAGTATACAGGACAGGAGAAGTGGTACTGTGCAGTGTATATACAGAATAATACAGATAGTGAGAATTACACCCAGTATACAGGACAGAAGTGGTACTGTGCAGTGTATGTACAGAATAATACAGATACTGAGAATTACACCCAGTATACAGGACAGGAGAAGTGGTACTGTGCAGGGTATATACAGAATAATACAGATACTGAGAATTCTACCCAGTATACAGGACAGGAGGAGTGGTACTGTGCAGGGTATATACAGAATAATACAGATACTGAGGATTACACCCAGCATGCAGGACAGGAGAAGTGGTACTGTGCAGTGTATATATACAGAATAATACAGATACTGAGAATTACACCCAGTATACAGGACAGGAGAAGTGGTACTGTGCAGGGTATATACAGAATAATACAGATACTGAGAATTCTACCCAGTATACAGGACAGGAGAAGTGGTACTGTGCAGTGTATATATACAGAATAATACAGATACTGAGGATTACACCCAGTATATAGGACAGGAGAAGTGGTACTGTGCCGTGTGTATATACAGAATAATACAGATACTGAGAATTACAACCGGTATACAGGACAGGAGAAGTGGTACTGTGCAGTGTATATATACAGAATAATACAGATACTGAGAATTACACCCAGTATACAGGACAAGAAAAGTGGTACTGTGCAGTGTATATATACAGAATAATACAGATACTGAGGATTACACCCAGTATACAGGACAGGAGAAGTGGTACTGTACAGTGTATATATACAGAATAATACAGATACTGAGAATTACACCCAGTATACAGGACAGGAGAAGTGGCACTGTGCAGTGTATATATACAGCATAATACAGATACTGAGAATTACACCCAGTATACAGGACAGGAGAAGTGGTACTGTGCAGTGTATATATACAGAATAATACAGATAGTGAGAATTACACCCAGTATACAGGACAGAAGTGGTACTGTGCAGTGTATGTACAGAATAATACAGATACTGAGAATTACACCCAGTATACAGGACAGGAGAAGTGGTACTGTACAGTGTGTATATATACAGAATAATACAGATACTGAGAATTACACCCAGTATACAGGACAAGAGAAGTGGTACTGTGCAGTGTATATATACAGAATAATACAGATACTGAGAATTACACCCAGTATACAGGACAGGAGAAGTGGTACTGTGCAGGGTATATACAGAATAATACAGATACTGAGAATTCTACCCAGTATACAGGACAGGAGGAGTGGTACTGTGCAGGGTATATACAGAATAATACAGATACTGAGGATTACACCCAGCATACAGGACAGGAGAAGTGGTAATGTGCAGTGTATATATACAGAATAATACAGATACTGAGAATTACACCCAGTATACAGGACAGGAGAAGTGGTACTGTGCAGTGTATATATACAGAATAATACAGATACTGAGAATTACACCCAGTATACAGGACAGGAGAAGTGGTACTGTGCAGGGTATATACAAAATAATACAGATACTGAGAATTCTACCCAGTATACAGGACAGGAGGAGTGGTACTGTGCAGGGTATATACAGAATAATACAGATACTGAGAATTCTACCCAGTATACAGGACAGGAGAAGTGGTACTGTGCAGTGCATATATACAGAATAATACAGATACTGAGGATTACACCCAGTATATAGGACAGGAGAAGTGGTACTGTGCAGTGTGTATATACAGAATAATACAGATACTGAGAATTACAACCGGTATACAGGACAGGAGAAGTGGTACTGTGCAGTGTATATATACAGAATAATACAGATACTGAGAATTACACCCAGTATACAGGACAAGAGAAGTGGTACTGTGCAGTGTATATATACAGAATAATACAGAAACTGAGGATTACACCCGGTATACAGGACAGGAGAAGTGGTACTGTACAGTGTATATATACAGAATAATACAGATACTGAGAATTACACCCAGTATACAGGACAAGAGAAGTGGTACTGTGCAGTGTGTATATATACAGAATAATACATATACTGAGGATTACACCCGGTATACAGGACAGAAGTGGTACTGTGCAGTGTATATATACAGAATAATACAGATACTGAGAATTACACCTAGCATACAGGACAGGAGAAGTGGTACTGTGCAGTGTATATGTACAGAATAATACAGATACTGAGAATTACACCCAGTATACAGGACAGGAGAAGTGGTACTGTGCAGTGTATATATACAGAATAATACAGGTACTGAGAATTACACCCAGTATACAGGACAAGAGAAGTGGTACTGTGCAGTGTGTATATAGTGTGCATCCCCCCTACTCTGGAATGCTCTACCACAACATATCAGACTCTCGCCTACCACCGAAACCTTCAAAAAGAACCTGAAGACCCACCTCTTCCGACAAGCCTACAACCTGCAGTAACCACCGATTGACCAAACCGCTGCACGGCCAGCTCTACCCTCACCTACTGTATCCTCACCCATTCCTTGTAGATTGTGAGCCCTCGCGGGCAGGGTCCTCTCTCCTCCTGTACCAGTTGTGACTTGTATTTTTCAAGATTATTGTACTTGTTTTATTATGTATACCCCTCCTCACATGTAAAGTGCCATGGAATAAATGGCGCTATAATAATAAATAATAATAATAATAATAATATATACAGAATAATACATATACTGAGGATTACACCCGGTATACAGGACATAAGTGGTACTGTGCAGTGTATATATACAGAATAATACAGATACTGAGAATTACACCCAGTATACAGGACAGGAGAAGTGGTACTGTGCAGTGTATATATACAGAATAATACAGATACTGAGAATTACACCCAGCATACAGGACAAGAGAAGTGGTACTGTGCAGTGTATATATACAGAATAATACAGATACTGAGAATTACACCCAGTATACAGGACAGGAGAAGTGGTACTGTGCAGTGTATATATACAGAATAATACAGATACTGAGAATTACACCCAGTATACAGAACAAGAGAAGTGGTACTGGGCAGTGTGTATATATACAGAATAATACATATACTGAGGATTACACCCGGTATACAGGACAGGAGAAGTGGTACTGTGCAGTGTATATATACAGAATAATACAGATACTGAGGATTACACCCAGTATACAGGACAGGAGAAGTGGTACTGTGCAGGGTATATACAGAATAATACAGATACTGAGAATTCTACCCAGTATACAGGACAGGAGGAGTGGTACTGTGCAGGGTATATACAGAATAATACATATACTGAGGATTACACCCGGTATACAGGACAGGAGAAGTGGTACTGTGCAGTGTATATATACAGAATAATACAGATACTGAGAATTACCCCCAGTATACAGGACAGGAGAAGTGGTACTGTGCAGTGTGTATATATACAGAATAATACATATACTGAGGATTACACCCGGTATACAGGACAGAAGTGGTACTGTGCAGTGTATATATACAGAATAATACAGATACTGAGAATTACACCCAGTATACAGGACAGGAGAAGTGGTACTGTGCAGTGTATATATACAGAATAATACAGGTACTGAGAATTACACCCAGTATACAGGATAGGAGAAGTGGTACTGTGCAGTGTATATATACAGAATAATACAGATACTGAGAATTACACCCAGTATACAGGACAGGAGAAGTGGTACTGTGCAGTGTATATATACAGAATAATACAGATACTGAGAATTACACCCAGTATACAGGACAGGAGAAGTGGTACTGTGCAGTGTATATATACAGAATAATACAGATACTGAGAATTACACCCAGTATACAGGACAAGAGAAGTGGTACTGTGCAGTGTATATATACAGAATAATACAGATACTGAGAATTACACCCAGTATACAGGACAGGAGAAGTGGTACTGTGCAGTGTATATATACAGAATAATACAGATACTGAGAATTACACCCAGTATACAGAACAAGAGAAGTGGTACTGGGCAGTGTGTATATATACAGAATAATACATATACTGAGGATTACACCCGGTATACAGGACAGGAGAAGTGGTACTGTGCAGTGTATATATACAGAATAATACAGATACTGAGAATTACACCCAGTATACAGGACAGGAGAAGTGGTACTGTGCAGTGTGTATATATACAGAATAATACATATACTGAGGATTACACCCGGTATACAGGACAGGAGAAGTGGTACTGTGCAGTGTATATATATACAGAATAATACATATACTGAGAATTACACTCAGTATACAGGACAGGAGAAGTGGTACTGTGCAGTGTATATATACAGAATAATACAGATACTGAGAATTGCACCCAGTATACAGGACAGGAGAAGTGGTACTGTGCAGTGTATATATACAGAATAATACAGATACTGAGAATTACACCCAGTATACAGGACAGGAGAAGTGGTACTGTGCAGTGTATATATACAGAATAATACAGATACTGAGAATTACACCCAGTATACAGGACAGGAGAAGTGGTACTGTGCAGTGTATATATACAGAATAATACAGATATTGAGAATTACACCCAGTATACAGGACAGGAGAAGTGGTACTGTGTAGTGTATATATACAGAATAATACATATACTGAGGATTACACCCGGTATACAGGACAGGAGAAGTGGTACTGTGCAGTGTATATATACACAGAATAATACAGATACTAAGAATTACACCCAGCACACAGGACAGGAGAAGTGGTACTGTGCAGTGTATATACACAATAATACAGATACTGAGAATTACACCCAGTATACAGAACAGGAGAAGTGGTACTATGCATTGTATATATACAGAATAATACAGATTGTCACGAATCCCACACCGCTGCCACCAATATGTCACGATTCACACTGTGACCGTCACCCCTACGTCACGGGTCAGGGTGACTTTAGGCCAACAGACGGCTATCACATGTGCAGGGGGCTTATCTTAGTTATCCCTCCACTCCACAATGTGATGAACAAACACACACAAGGCTATTGACCTCTTTGTTTACAGCAGTGGCTTATTTTAGGTATCCCACTGCTCTTCAATATACCACGAACTGCAGGGATTTATGTATATCCCGCTTACAGTTCCATTTGAAACTTGCAGCTGTGGCGCCCCCCTTTTCTCTCAGGTCAGATTAGGTACTGCACCTAGGGTAATTAGTCGCCAGAAAGGCTGCCTGCTATGTACTGGCTATTGGGCACGCTGCAGCGACGCGATATAAATACTCCCACTCAGGCAGGAACAATAATTATCAATGCCGCAGTCGCTATAATGACTCCCAACTACCCAGTACAAAGGTATGCTGCCACCAGCTTCGATTAGACGGGTCCAAAGCCAACCCAAAACAGTAGCATAATTCCCTTCAGAAGACTTAGGGTACGTTTTAGAGCAGAAGAACAAATCTAGTATTAAATATTATACTCCATCAAAGGTTTAAGGCAGTGTTTATAAAAACTTATTTAAAGATGTTACAATATGAGACAATTGAAAATATGTACAAGGCAATTATAAAAATAACAGGGGTTAAATGAGAAATTAACACTTACATGTGTTCAGGACATTGCAGACAACCAGGCTAGTGGGGGGTGGGGGGGGGCGTTCCCATATGTCCCAGTTCATGAGGACTGGCAGTCAGGCTTCTCAGGTAAAACTAACTGCTGGAGGCCTGGCACAAACTTATAAACCACAGCCTGTGACATCACCAACAGGGTTGGTTTACTCAGACCCTCCTATATCTTCAGCCTTCTAGTTTTCTCCAACAATTCTTATAATTTGTGTATTTTCGGTCCAGAACATGTCAGAATCATAAAACACCCAGCATTCATTTTGCATTAACATTGGCGTTCTAATGAGACCAAATTTGGGCTTGATGCGATGCATAGTTCCAGAGAAATCCATACTCTGTCCCTGTTGGAACTAGAAGCCCGTGTTTACCGTGGCGGATAGATCCGCCGGTGGACGTTAACTGTTGTGAATTCTGCTCTTGGGTTCCCTCCAGTGGTTGTTGGTGGGAATGCAGTTGTCTCTGACTCGCAGTCCTGGCCAGGTGTATCGGATAAGTACAATTCTGACTGGGATATTTAGGTGTGCAGGATCCTTTAGCCCTTGCCAGTTGTCAATGTTTCTTTGGAAGTGTTGGATCTCTGCCTGGCCTCTCCTGCTTATCTGCCAGTTCAGCAAAGATAAGTGTCTGTTTCTTTTCCTGTGGCACACATGCAGTGTGCTTATGTTCAGTACTGTTCGTTTGTTTTTCTTTTGTCCAGATTAAACTGTGTCTGTGTTTTCTCAGTCTGGTTGGTTTCACTGGAGTTGCAGATATACGCTCCTACATCTTTAGTTAGATGTAGGAAGTTTTTTGTATATTCTGCTGTGGATTTTTTGAAGGATTTTAATACTAACCGCACAGAACTCTGTCCTATTCTGTCCTATCTAGCTAGAGTGGCCTCCTGTGCTAAATCCTGTTTTTTCTGCCTGTGTATGTTTTTTCCTCTCCGACTCACCGCCAATATTTGTGGGGTGCTGTCTATCCTTTGGGGATTTTCTCTGAGGCAAGATAGTATTCCGATTTCCATCTTTAGGGGTATTTAGTCCTCCGGCTGTGACGAGGTGTGTTAGGTACACTGCACGGCTACTTCTAGTTGCGGTGTTAAGTTCAGGGTTGCGGTCAGTATAGTGGCCACTTTCTCTAGTGAAAGTTCTCATGCAGCTCCAAGGTCACCGGATCATAACAGTTAACAATATGTACTTTTTATTTTCCTATACATTACCAACATCCAATATGTGAGGCAACACCTCTCACCAAATTTAACCAATCATCAACGCCCAACCAAAATGGGAAATTCAGAGGCAACGGCCCAAAAATAAACAGACAATATAAAATTTAATAATTTATTATATAAACTCTAATAAAAATTAACAAAGGGAAAATCACATAAAACATCCGAGGACAGTGAAAATAACAAATAGGCATGAATACACACATATAATGGTATACAGGAAGCACCCATCCAATCTAATATTTAATATGCACAAAATGTAAACAATGTAGATACTGCTCAATGCCAGAATCCTATGGATAAAGTGACCATGCATATGTGCAAAAAAGGGGGGGGCAGACTAGTATATATATATATATAGAGGCCAAAAAACTTCAAATGGAAACTGCTCAATGTCAGGATCCTATTAGTAAAGTGGCAATGCATGTGCAAAATAACTATATACAACTGCCTAAATCAGGTGACTAATGCCATGGTGTGCTATTTACATATGAGCTAATGCCTCGTGTATGCTGCCTCGGGCACCCCTTTTGACAGCGCCGTCTCACCTTGTAGCTTCCTCAACAGGGGGCGTATGTGTTGGTGGTGCAGCTACCGTTCTTATATACTGGCGTCCACAGCTGCCTGCAGAATCCGAATCACCGGCGGTGTATTGCGCATGCGCCGGTCGTGGGACCTCCTCTGATAGTAACAAGGCTTCCTGCTCGTCGCGTCTGGGACGCACACATGCGTAACCATGGTGAGCGACGCAGGAAGCCAGGGAGGGGTGCCCGAGACAGCATACACGAGGCATTAGCTCATATGTAAGTAGCACACCATGGCATTAGTCACCTGATTTAGGCAGTTGTATATAGTTATTTTGCACATGCATTGCCACTTTACTAATAGGATCCTGACATTGAGCAGTTTCCATTTGAAGTTTTTTGGCCTCTATATATATATATACTAGTCTGCCCCCCCTTTTTTGCACATATGCATGGTCACTTTATCCATAGGATTCTGGCATTGAGCAGTATCTACATTGTTTACATTTTGTGCATATTAAATATTAGATTGGATGGGTGCTTCCTGTATACCATTATATGTGTGTATTCATGCCTATGTGTTATTTTCACTGTCCTCGGATGTTTTATGTGATTTTCCCTTTGTTAAAATTTATTAGAGTTTATATAATAAATTATTAAATTTTATATTGTCTGTTTATTTTTGGGCTGTTGCCTCTGAATTTCCCATTTTGGTTGGGGGATGATGATTTTTTATTTTCCTAGCCTAAATCATTGGCCCAATATCTTGCAATATTAGGACAAAGGACCTCATGTTTTACAAGGGAGATCCAACCAGTTTAAGCTGGTACAACTGTCTATGCATGTATACCGATCGTAAAAATTCCTTTAGGAGGGGCATGAGGGATTTGGGAGCTGAAAGTCAGGAATACAGCAAGAAGCCATAATAGCTCTTCTACACACACATTCAGAAACAAAGGGAGCAAGAGAGAGAGAAGGGGGGGTTAGCCCTCAGCTACAAAATCATATTATATTTCATACAATATCGTGGCACCTCCCCCTTTTGGTCTGCGCTATGGAGGCAGAACCCCTCGGTATGCATCCACGCGCACCTCAGTAGGTTCACCCTGGCGGGACAGTCCATCTGCATTGCCATGATCCCTGCCCGTTTTGTGCTCAATGGTGAAGTCAAACTGCTGAAGGGCAAGGCTCCAGCATAGCAACCTGCTGTTGGTTCCAAACATGGCGTTTAGCCAGCACAGAGAGTTGTGGTCAGTCACCACGGTGAAGGTGCGACTGTACAAGTAGGGCTGCAAGCGTTGCAGGGCCCAGACTATGGCCAGGCACTCCTTCTCGATGGTGGAGTAGGCCACTTCCCTCGGCAAAAGTTTCCGGCTCAGGTACAACACGGGGTGCTCTTGGTCCTCCGAGTCAACCTGGCTGAGTACAGCACCGAGGCCAAACTTGCTGGCATCAGTCTGTACCAAGAACGGTCGTCTGCTTGCAACACGGGGAGTTGCACAGTGCTGTTTTCAACACCTGGAAGGCCCCCTCACAGCCATCAGTCCAGTTGACGATGTGGGGTAGCTTCTTCCTGGTGAGGTCCGTCAAGGGTTTTGCCAGGCTAATATAGTGCTGAACGAAGCGCCTATAGTACCCTGCAGTGCCCAGGAAGGACATCACCTGTTTCTTGGTCCCGGGAGTGGGCCAGTTCACGATTGCTCCCACTTTCTCAGGCTCTGGCTTTGGGGTGCCTCCGCCTACCCGGTGCCCCAGGTAGTAGACCTCCCTCATGCCCATCTGGCACTTTCCCGGCTTGATAGTCAGTCCTGCTCGGTGAATTTGCCTGAGCACCTCCTCGAGATGCTGCAGGTGTTCCTTCCAAGAGGGACTGAAGATGGCAATGTCATCCAAGTACGCCACTGCGTACTTCTCCAGTCCCTGAAGCAGGAGGTTGACTATCCGCTGGAAAGTGGCTGGGGCATTCTTCATGCCAAAGCACATGACCGTGGACTCGTACAGTCCAAAGGGTGTGATAAAGGCGGACTTCTCCTGCACCTCGGGGCTCTGGGGAATCTGCCAGTATCTTCGACTCAGATCCATTATTGTCAGGTATTTTGCGCCAGCTAACCTCTCAAGCAGCTCCTCGATGCGCGGCATTGGGTGCGCATCAGAGGCTGTGATGGCGTTGAGCCCCCTGTAGTCCATGCAGAACCGGGTGGTCCAGTCCTTCTTTGGCACAAGAACTACAGGTGAGGCCCACGCGCTCTTTGACCGTCAAATCACCCCCAGCTGTAACATCTCATCGATCTCCTGGCGCATAACCTGCTGCACCTGGTCGGAGATTCGATAAGGTGTTCGCCGTAGTGGGGCGTGATTCCCGGTGTCCACCTCATGGACTGCTAACTCAGTCCTCCCAAGTCGGTTGGAGAACACGACCCGGAAGGGTTCCAGTGTGGTTTGCAACTGCAACCGCTGGGGTTCAGTTAACGAGGCGCTTAACTCCACGTCCTCGATGGACCCACCGGCCTTGGCTTGGGCCAGCATGTTCAGAAGGGTGTCTTCCTCCCCGTCTTCGGGTAAGCTGCAGACCGGTAGGACGAAAGGTTCACGTTCGTGATGAGCCTTCATCATGTTGAAGTGAAAGGCCTTTCGCCTATCCCGAGCGTGGTTAAGCGTGACCACGTAGGTGACCAGGTTGAGCTGTTGGTGGACGATGTACGGGCCCTCCCAGGCTGCCTGAAGCTAATCCTTTGGTACGGGGACCAGCACCCACACCTTTTGACCCACGTGGTAGGTCCGCTCTTGGGCGTTCTGGTCGTACCAGTGCTTCTGGTCAGCCTGAGCCTGCGTCATGTTGTCATGCACCAACTGAGTCAAGGTCTGCATCTTGTCACGGAAGCGCATGACATACTCCACTATGGACACTTCAGAAGGGTTCGGCTCCTCTTCCCAGGATTCTCTGACCAAACCAAGGGGTCCCCGGACTCGCCTGCCGTACAGAAGCTCGAAGGGGGAGAACCCTGTTGAGGCCTGCGGAACCTCTCGGTAAGCGAATAGCAGGTGTGGGAGGTACCACTCCCAGTCGCGCCCTTGGGTCTCAACCAGCATGCGTAGCATCTATTTGAGGGTACCATTGAAGCGTTCACACAAACCATTGGTCTGTGGGTGATACGCACTCGATACCTGGTGCCTCACCTGCATTCTCTTACAGAGAGCCTCCATTAGGTGAGACATAAATTGGGTCCCTTGATCAGTAAGCATCTCCCTGGGAAATCCTACACATGAAAAGATGGCCAACAGGGCATCCACCACCTTATCTGCCCTAGTTGACGACAGAGCTACTGCCTCTGGGTACCGGGTAGCGTAGTCTACCACAGTAAGGATGTATTGCTTTCCAGAGCTGCTGGGGACGGCCAGCGGGCCCACAATGTCTACCGCGATCCTCTGGAAAGGCTCCTCTATCACTGGCAAAGGGATCAGGGGAGCCTTAAGAGCAGGCCCCGCCTTCCCCACTCTTTGACAGGTGATACAGGAGCGGCAGTAGTTTGACACATCTGTCCCCATCTTAGACCAATAGAAGTGTTGAGACAGCCGGGCCTTAGTTTTGCTGATCCCCAAGTGTCCAGCTAGCGGGATCTCATGGGCAATCCATAACAACTCACCCCGGAATTGCTGCGGGACGACCAGCTGTCTTTCCCTCAACCACTCCTTTTGTGATTCTCTGGGTACTGTCTTCCGGTACAACCTTCCTCGTTCCCAGAACACCCTCTCCTTCTCAGTCACAGAGGTGGGCGTCTCGGCGAGTTGTCTCAAACTCTCTAGGCTCGCATCTGTGCGCAGAGCGGCCTGAAACTCCTGGCTAGGGGAAGCCAGAAGCGATATCAGGGTCCCTTCCCCATGGGAACCCTCTTGGACCTGCTCTGGGTCCACCTCTGGTTCAGTCACAATGATGACTGAGGAGGGTCCAGAAGGCAGATCGTTATCTGCGTTCCGGGCACTCTGACTGCGGGTGACAGCAGCTACGTAGGCTGTCTCCACGGGGATTTCTCCAGACCCATCAGCCGGCGCTGCTATGGGCTCCACGTCCCCATCCACCCCCAACACTTCAGGGGCAGTGCTACTTATGGGCCAGTTACCTTCCTCAGTGGCACTGGTCAATTTCATGGCATCACATTTCTCACGGTTCCCATGCATCTCCCAATTTCCTGTATCATCGACACTTGCCCCTGCTAGGGGTTCCTCAGCCGTCTCACTCCACAGAGTGACGTGGCTGAGCACGCCTGTACCTATGGACACATTAACCTTTGCAGAAAAATGGTTATCAGGTTCAGTTGGCACAGGTACAACATTTTCACCATCAATCCTAGGGAAAAAATGGTTATCAGATGCATCATTACAAGATAAAGCATGGTCAGGTAACACATGCGATTTCCTATCATCATCATCATCAGGGTTAATCTTACCCTTATTAGCAGATTGGGGAGGGGTGTCAGGAACGTGGTATGCAACCATCCTCCCCAAATCAGTCCCCAACAAAACATCAGTGGACAAATTTTCAGTCAGCCCTACTTCTTTCACCCCGCTCCCGCACCCCAATCAATATAAACCCGGGCCATTGGTAAGGGACAGCTGATGCCCCCAATCCCAGTTACAGTTAGAGTTTTCCCCGGAATGATTTCTTCAGGGGCCACCAGTTCGGGTCGGATGAGGGTTCGTTCAGCCCCGGTGTCCTTGAGGCCTATAGCAACATGGCCTCCCACAGTGACGTGCTGTTCATTGTCACACACCCTCCCAGCCACCCCACCCACCAAAAGAACTGCTGCGTTAGGCCCTGGGGCCTTGGCTGGGGGGTTCTTCGGCTTGTCTGAACAGTGGGGACTGATATGATCAGCCCGCTTGCAGAAGAAACACTGGCGAGGTTCGATGGTAGGTCTGGTGCTGTTGGCCACGGGGACAGGACCTCTGGTGTGTTGGCTGGCAGGGGTACTGGCGTTGGTTGCAGGCTTACTCCCTCTCCAGCTGGTGGTGACTGGCTTCCGCACTTCCGATCTACGGTTGGCCTCATAGGCATCGGCAATCTGCGCTGCTTTCGTCACGTCTTTGGGTTCTCTGTCCATCACGAACTGTCACACCTCAGCTGGGCAAAGATGTAAGAACTGGTCTTTGATCATCAGGTCTCGCAGCTGTGCAAAGATGGTCACTGACAGTCCTTGGGTCCACTGGTCAAAGTGGGTCCCCAGTCCATGTGCCACATCACTGTAACTGTCGTGTGGGCCACGTTGGAGGTTCCGGAACTTTCTACGGTAAACCTCGGGTGTAAGCTGGTACTTTGCTATCAGGGCCTGCTTGATGGCCCCATAGTCACCATCTTGTTCTTGAGGGAGGGCAGCAAACGCCTCCAGAGCTTTGCCTTTCAGCCCTGGGGTCAGGTATCTTGCCCATTCATCTGTAGGCAGCTGGTACTGTCTGCAGGCTTTCTCAAATGCCAGCAGAAAAGTGTCCAAGTCCAAGTTCTTTTCCATAACAGGAAAGTGATCGGGCTGGGGCTTCGGTATCTGAGCGCTGCTGGGCTCACGGCTGGACTGGGACGACCGCTGCATTTGCAGTCGGGCTAACTGCAGCTGGTACTCCCGCTCCGCTTGCCGCTCAGCTCGGGCCTCTCGCTCGGCTCGCTGGGCCTGGGCCTCCTGCCAGTATTGCTGAATCAGCTGCCGACGTCCCTCATGGTCGTCAGTGGGGAATTCTTCCAAGGCCGCCAGCAGGTGGGGGTCCAATTCGCCCTGATTACTAATAGGGCCGGCATCCAATGGTTGGACCTCTGCTGCAGCACCATGTTCGCTTGTGCTGGCTTCTGTGGCCACTGGGCTCTGAGAGCAGTCTAGAGCGGCTTCCCTTTGCACCAGATCTGAGACCAGTTGGGCTTTGTTTTTGCCTGCAAAGTCAATGTGCTGTGACCTGCATAAGGCAATAAGGGTGTCTTTGGTCTGCTGCTTATAAAAGCTTTCACCCAACACAACCATGGTTGCCAAATAAAAGATAGGACAGAAAAACAAAGAGGAAGGGAAGGGATAATTACCAGTACACACAATTGTCTCAGGACTAATAAACACTGAGTTCGTTCTCCAAACTTATTTGCGCAGAGTTCTCGCAAGAACTTTGCAAGTTTTTAGTGAGAGGAATGATCACTCAAACCAAATCACTAATGCTCTAAGATCCCACCGCCTTGCCACCAATTTGTCACGAATCCCACACCGCTGCCACCAATATGTCATGATTCACACCATGACCATCACCCCTACGTCACGGGTCGGGGTGACTTTAGGCCAACAGACGGCTATCAAATGTGCAGGGGGCTTATCTTAGTTATCCCTCCACTCCACAATGTGATGAACAAACACACACAAGGCTATTGACCTCTTTGTTTACAGCATAGGCTTATTTTAGGTATCCCACTGCTCTTCAATATACCACGAACTGCAGGGATTTATGTATATTCCGCTTACAGTTCCACTTGAAACTTGCAGCTCTCTGGTGCCCCCCTTTTCTCTCAGGTCAGATTAGGTACTGCACCTAGGGTAATTAGTCGCCAGAAAGGCTGCCTACTATGTACTGGCTATTGGGTACGCTGCAGCGATGCAATATAAATACTCCCACTCAGGCAGGAACATTAATTATCAACGCCGCAGTCGCTACAATGACTCCCAACTACCCAGTACAAAGGTATGCTGCCACCAGCTTCGATTAAACGGGTCCAAAGCTAACCCAAAACAGTAGCATAATTCCCTTCAGAAGACTTAGGGTACGTTTTAGAGCAGAAGAACGAATCTAGTATTAAATATTATACTCCATCAAAGGTTTAAGGCAGTGTTTATTAAAAGTTATATAAAGATGTTACAATATGAGACAATTGAAAATATGTACAAGGTAATTATAAAAATAACAGGGGTTAAATGAGAAATTAACACTTACATGTGTTCAGGACATTGCAGGCAACCAGGCTAGTAAGGGAGGGGGGGGAGTTCCCATATGTCCCAGTTCATCAGGACTGGCAGTCAGGTTTCTCAGGTAAAACTTCTGGGGGCCTGGCAGAAACTTATAAACCGCAGCCCATGACATCACCAACAGGGCTGGTTTACTCAGACCCTCCTCTATCTTCAGCCTTCTAGTTTTCTCCAACAATTCTTATAATTTGTGTATTTTTGGTCCAGAACATGTCAGAATCATAACACACCCAGCATTCATCTTGCATTAACATTGGCGTTCTAATGAGACCAAATTTGGGCTTGATGCGATGCATAGTTCCAGAGAAATCCATACTCTGTCCCTGTTGGAACTAGAAGCCCGCGTTTACCGTGGCATAAACAAAGACACTTAAAATTTAAATATTTTATTGACAAATAATTTAAAATAATTAATCAAAATTTAAACAAAGGGTATTTCATTAAAATGGTGAGGGGCAGCCAGTAAGGAAACTGGAGACTTTAGCAGCTCTAAAGTGTTTCTAAAGGGAAGGGAACATGGACTAAGTCACCTAAATCCTGATATATATCATTTCATCAGTGCATTAATATTACATGATTTTTATGATTGGTAACTGAACTGATATAAACTTATCCTTAATATAATATTCAAGTCAAGCGACCAAGGAAAAGGAAAAATTCATATACAGTACAACATCACACATTGACCAAAATTTAGACCTGTCATATGTCAGAGTGCCAAGTACTAGATATAAATACAGATATGTTCAAAATCCGCTTAAAGTGCAATAAAGACCATGTGGCCAGTGAATAAGCAGACTGCTGCAAAGTAATCATGGAAAGGATCAGTTACTTACATTGGGATTGATCCAGCTAAGGTGTGTAAGGAGGTGAAGCACAATGAGAGTCTGGGGGCGGTTACCTTCTCGGCTCTGTGCCTGGAACCATTGAGCTGTGCTGCAGGTTCCCCAGGGGACAGACTTAGAGTCTGGTACAGGAAGAAAGCCAGGCAGAGGGCGGGAAAGGCACGCAGGCAAGGGACAGAGCAGCGTGAGCAGAGATCAGAGCAGGGTGCAGCTGCGCTCCTGGAGAGAGAGAAATCTCCCGGTCAGAGGACAGATACAGGGAGATTGCCCAGACAGACGGCATCTTGTGAGTACCTGAAACCGGACTCTGCTGTGACTGGTGAGGGGCGCTTTGAGACCCATGTAGAGACATCGGCCCGTATAGAGACTGCGACCCCCTGATTCCTGGTACAGAGACTTAACAGTGCGGAGCCCCTGATTCCTGGTACAGAGACTTAACAGTGCAGAGCCCCGGATTCCTGGCTGTGCTGTAAAAGCTAAAGACTCAGAGCCTGTGCATATCACATTAACTCCCGAATCCCCAAGCAGCAGGCTTCTAGAGACTACTCAGCCCACGGACAACAGAAGGACGACAAGTGCCGCTGTTTCTCGGCGCCTACGTTGGAGAAGATGACCCTTCAAGCAAGTCCTCATCAGACTGATAAGTGTCCTTTTCTCAAGAAAATCCTGCTTAATTCTGTTACACTGTTTGACTCCCATATTTTTGCACTATTTTATTGCCAGTTATTTTCCATTGCTTCCTCCCTGCGAGGAGAACCTTATTACTGTTATTAAACCCCTCAACTGTTGGTCTGTCTGTTCCGTGGTGACATACTCAGTACCTGCATACTATTACATTTGGACAGTGCTGTTTCGCCTACCAGGCTTCTTCCATTGGGAGGGTGTCACTGGAAGAAGCCTGGTAGCCGAAACGGCGCTGATCACAGTGATCAAAGTAAAAAAAATAGTAAATCAAACCCTTTTTTATCACCCACTTAGTTAGGCAAATACATTTTTTGTATTTTATTATTTTTATTTCCATTTTTCCATTAGGGTTAGGGTTGGGGCTAGAGCTAGGGTTAGGGTTGGGCTAGGTTTATGTTTAGGGCTAGGGTTAGGATTGGGCTAGGGTTAGGATTGGGCTAGGGTTAGGGTTGGGCTAGGGCTGGGGCTAGGGTGTGGGTTAGGATTGGGGCTAGGGTTAGGGTTGCGCTAGGGTTAGAGTTTGGCTAGGGTTAGGGCTAGGGTTAGTGTTTGGGCTAGGATTGGGATTAGGGTTATGGTTGTGGTTATGGTTGGATGAGGGTTAAGGTTGAGAATAGGGTTAGGGGCGTGTTATGGTTAGAATTGTGGTTACTGTTATGGTTGGGGTTCGGGTTGTGTTGGGGTTAGGGTTGGAGTTAGAATTGAGGGGTTTCCACTGTTTAGGTACATCAGGACGTCATCAAACGGGACATGGCGCACACCATTGATTCCAGACAATTTTGCGTTCAAAAAGTCAAATGGTGCTCCCTCCCTTCTGAGCCCTGCCATGCGCCCAAATAGTGGCTTTCCCCCACATATGGGGTATCGGCGTACTCAGAAGAAATTGCAAAACAAATATTGTGGTTCATTTTATCCTGATACCCTTGTGAAAATAAAAAAAATTGGTTCCAAAGTAATTTTTTTGTGATAAAAGTAAAATGTTAATTTTTTCCTTCCACATTGCTTTAGTTCTCATGAAGCACCTGAAGGGTTAATAAACTACTTGAATGTGGTTTTGTGCAACCTTGATGCCAGTGTCACACTAGAGAGTTTTACGGATATATGAGAGGCGCAAAAACTACGCATTTGCACACGGACCAAGGATTCTCTATGGGGCAGCTCCTATCTGCCGTATATTTCGCAGCCGTATTTTACGGGCTGAGAAAATCGCAGCATGCTGCGTTTGTCAGCTAATTACGCCAAAAATCCGCCAATGAAAGTCTATAGGGGTGAGAAAAATACAGATTGCACACGGACCATCAGTGTGACTTGCGAGAAATATGCATCGGTGTTCTATAGAAAAGACGGTAAATCAGTGCATTGTACAGTAAAATTACTGTACACTGACAGGTTAGAATAGAATAGATAGAATAAATGTCTACATATATATATACTAGCTATTGAATCTATCTATTATATATATATATATATATATATATATATATACTAGCTATTGAACCCGTTCTACGCCCAGGTGGCGAGCATTTATATTAGTATATGGTCTCCATCCTGTCATGTGCTGTTCCCATCCTGCACCCCCATCCTGTCATGGGCTGCTCCCATTCTGCACCCCCATCCTGTCATGTGCTGCTCCATCCTGCGTCCCCATCCTGTCATGTGCTCCCATCCTGCGTCCCCATCCTGTCATGTGCTCCCATCCTGCACCCCCATCCTGTTATGTGCTCCAATCCTGCACCCCCATCCTGTCATGTGCTCCCATCCTGCACCCTCATCCTGTCATGTGCTCCCATCCTGCACCCCCATCCTGTCATGTGCTCCCATCCTGCACCCCCATCCTGTCATGTGTGCGCCCCCATTCTGTCATATGCTGCTCCCATCCTGCACCCCCATTCTGTCATGTGCTGCTCCCATGGTGCGCAACCATTCTGTCATGTGCTGTTCCCATCCTGTGTCCCCATTCTGTTGTAATGTGCTGCACCCATTCTGCCTGTTCCTGTTTCCATTCTGCCATATGTTGCTCCCATCTTTCTCTCTCCGGCTCTACTGCCCGAGTGCGGGTGGCTGTGCTGGGTGCGGGTGGCTGTGCTGGGTGCGGCTGTGCGTGGCTGTGCTTGGGGCGGCTGTGCTGGGGACGGCTGTGCGTGGCTGTGCTGGGGACGGCTGTGCGTGGCTGTGCTGGGGGCCACGCCAGGGCAGCAGGGTACTCGGATCTGGGCCCTTCTGTAGTTGATGGGGATGTCACGGTGGCTAAACCCAGTCCGTGGCCCTTTGAGGGGCGTCCAATAAAAGGACAACAGCTTTTAGGATAATGTTCGTGACGCCACCTATGGTATTCAGTCAGGGTGACTGACGCTGCTTTAAGGGGTCCGCTGGGGTGATGTTATGGCAGCTACATGGTATACCTTCCCACAGGTGAAGTGTATCCCCAGAGCTTCCCAGAGTGTAAATGATGGATGGTGAGAGGCGCAGTGAATAACGAGGACACAAGGGTGCAGTCTCTTTACCTTTACTGAAGGCTTTAGCATCCACAGTCCAGGGTAGGGACCACAGGGTAGGCAGAGTCCGGCCGGTCAGAAGGCAAATCCAGAGTCCCCTTATCCAGGTGGAAATCAGTAGCCTTCCTCTAGCGGACAGTAATACAGTAGGTCCCTACTTGTATAAGCTCTAATAAGGTCCTCACTGTTGTTACTCCTTTCACTGTTCCCCAGCAAGGAACTCTCACTAACTTCCTCCCCATCCCACCAGTTTTACCCAAGTGTGAGGAGTGGCCTAGTAGATAGAACCTTTGCTCCCCCTGGTGGTTGGAGTGTGAAGTGTATGTAATGGTTGTGATACCTGGACAGAAGATCTCCTTCATTGCCTTCAGACGTAACATCACTCCCCCTGGTGGAAGAATAACATTACTGCAACGAACCAGGACTCTGGGGCACTGCATGAGCACATTATACAGTATGAAACACTATTTGGGGCCATTATACAGTATGGAGCATTGTGTGGGGCCATTATACAGTATGGGCATCGTGTGGGGCCATTATACAGTATGGAGCACTATGTGGGGCCATTTTATAGTATGGAGCATCTTGAGGGGTCATTATAGTGCATGGAGCACTATGTGGGGCCAATTACAATTTATGCAGGACTATTTGGGGGATATTGCACTGTATGGATGACTATGTGGAGCCATTGTACTGTATGGAGGATGTTATGTGCCTGTTAAACTGTATGGAGGGCTGTGTGGGGATTACAGTTGGAGAATCATACTGTGATGGGGTCACCATTCTTTGTTGGGGGAACTGTGGGAGGGGGGGTACAGTAGGGCCATCATACTGTGCCTGTGGAGGAGTTCACTGTGGGGGTATCATACAGTGTTTGGGGGCACTTTTGTTTGCATCATACTTTATCTATTTTCTTCAAGGTTTTTTTTATCCTTTGTTATACATATTTATATTAGGCCATTGGGCCATATACTTTTTACTGCTGTTACATAACATATTATTCCACTATAATTCCAAAAGTTAATAGTTTTATGTGATAAGGAAAAACTTCCTCAATTGTAGACATTTTTTTAACAAATATCAAGGTTGGCCTGCAACTTTCTGCAGGCTTTTAACTTTGGCCCTATTGGTATTTGAGTTTGATATCCCTGCCTTAAAGGGTTTGTTCTCATCATGATAATGGGTTACAATTGCAAAGAGGTTGTAAAAATAAACAACTTTTCAATTTTACTTTTGATTAAAAATCCTCTCCATTCTCAAGAATAGACTTTCACTACAATTGGTGGACGGTATCTAAGGCTTGGAGTACAGCGCTTACAAGCTCTTTGATATTGACTCTATAGTGCGCTAATGTATGAGTTGTCTTTCTAATCTAAAACCTCAGTATTCAGGGCACTTTGAGAAAAATAAGTGGGTTTTGGATTGCAGTTTGGGCACTCAGTCTCTAAAAGGTTTGCCATCTCTGTCCTAGAGGAACATTAAGTTTAAGGTCCCTTCTTGGAAATTGGGTCCCAGGTTCATCAGTCCTTATAAAATTGTAGCTGTCATCAATCCTGTAGCATTCTGCCTTGCCACCCACCTTTTGGATTCAGAATGTGCTTCACCGGTCTCTGCTCAAAAAATACATTTTGTCCTCTGAACCATGATCACCACCTCTATCTCTGGTCGTTGTTGTTGGTAATTTGGAGGTTCAGATAGCCAAGATCATGTATTCTCACTTGGTTCTTTCGTCTCTTCAGTATCTGCTACACTGGAAGGGATACCGTTCTGAAGAGAGAATGTGGGTAACAGAATCTGATGTCCACGCAGTCAGGTTGTTCCGGGCCTTTCACACAACACACCCTGAAAGACCCAACCCTGAGGTTCCGGAAGTTCCTTGTAGAAGGGGGGGTACTGTCACAGGTTTACCACAAAAGAGGGGGACCAGAAGACCGCATCATCTGATTTCCCATACTCTTGCACTGATTAGAAGCACTTCTCCTTCCTATTAAACGGTGCAGGTTTCTATTAGTGTAGAAGTCGGCTGTTGGTAGAGATGTTTGGAGTGTTGATCTGTAACTGTTGGGTCTGTGTGCAAATCCTAATTAGGTTTTCCATCCTTTTTCTCCCAGGTGTACCTCTCTGTTGCTCGTGAGTGCATATTTGTATGTTTTGTATTTCATTTATCCCTGTATATCCTCCCTTGTTAGTATGGTTTGCGCATATACATGCACTATTACTCCCTGCTTCCATGGGTAGGGGAGGGTGACAGACTGGGTTAATTCAGGCGTTCAGCAAGGTACGTGGCCCCGACGTCTTCACCATCAGAAGTAATCCAGGGAGCAAGGATAGCTAGGGCGCCCCTAGCGTTAGTGACAGGGAAGAAGCCCCTGGCCCGAGTATTCTGACAACAGAGTTATGACAGGTACATTACAGTGTATGTATGAAGGACAGGAGAAGTGGTACTATTCAATGTCCAGAAAAAGAGAAAATACTGAGAATTTCTTTTCATATTGTTAAAAGGCAGCACCACTGGTGACCACTGGGTGGCATACATGTCCAGCCCATGTCTTTGTGTCGGCCTGGCGGTCTACTGAAGTTGACCAAGCTTTTCTAGCAGCTGTAGAGATGAGACCCTGACTATTGTGGAGGGTCGAACCAATAGGCTGCAATTGATTCAGCTCAATATATTTTAACATATTATTATTGTATATGAATATTTTATCGCTTAAAATTGCTTGGTGTTATGTTGACTAACTGCTATTGTAATGTATTAAGCTTATTGTAATGTGTTCTTATCAGTAGCAGCAAAAACCATATAATTTACTGTTTTTTGTAAAATTTATTAATCATAAGATCCTGTTATTCAGTCCTTGTAGTTTGACCAAGAACTCCTCCCTGATAGCATGATGCCCCCACAACTCTCTCACACACACAGTATGATGGACCCCACAGTCCTCTACACATAGTATGATGGACCCCATAGTCCACAATATGATGGGCCCTACAGCCTTACACACAGTATCATGCAGCCCACATTCATCAGATATAGTATGATGGACTCCACAGTCCTCTACACATGGTATATTTGACCCCGCACATAGTATGATGGACCCCAAAGTCCCCCATAAATGGTATGATGGACCCCACTGCCTCACACACAGCATGATACAACCACAACTCTCCCACACACAATGACGTACCTCAGAGTCCTCTACACATAGTATGATGGACCCTACACCCTCACACACTGTATTCTGCACCCCACAGTCTCCACACATAGTATGATGGACCCCATAGCCTTACACACATCCTAATGGACCCCACAGTCCGCCACACATAGTATTATGGACTCCACCATCCCCCACACATAGTATGATGGACCACACAGCCTCACACACAGTATGATGGATCTCATAGTCCACCACACGTAGTATGATGACCCCACGGTCCCCCCCACACACAGTAAGATGGACCCCACAGTCCCTCACACACACTATAATAGAAACCACAGTCCTCACACATAGTATGATGGACCCCACAGTCCCCCACACGCAGTATGATGAACTCTAGTTCCCCACTGTAAAAATAGACCCCACAGTCTCCCACATACTGTACGATGGACCTCACAGTCTCCTGCACACTGTACGCTTGCCCCCACAGTCTCCCACACACAGTATGATGGACCTCACAGTCTGCCACACACAGAATGATGGACCTCATAGTCACCCATACAGTATGATGGACCTCACAGCACCCACCACAGTACAATGGACCTTACTCCCCCACACACAGTAAAATGGACCCACAATCCCACACACATAGTATGATGACAAACACAGTATGATGTCCCAACAAGTAACTAAAAGAAAATACTGATCACGCCCCCTTCTCATCTTTGCTGTGTGCAGACTGAGGTTCCTTGATGCAAGTGCGATCTAATAAAACCATTGCACTTACTGAGCCGAGTCCTCATCGCACAGGCTGACTGGTGGAGCAGGGAGCTGATGGTGTCTCCACCATTGTATTAATACTCCACTGTTATCAGCCCCATTGGCTGTCCCAGTCCATGTGCCAGACAGGAATAGTTAAAAGGCCAGATGTGGCCCATGTGACGGAGATTTTCCAGGTATCAATTGGAGGAATAGTCAGAATATTCTCATCCTGTAGATTTTTTGCTCCGGCTGTATACTGTGTTATCTCAGGGCCATAATGATAGGTTAATAAGTTCGCCTTCTACATAACTCCCCCCTTTTTCTTTCTGCCACCCCTCCTAAACTTTGCACAATGCTCCTCTATTTGACTTGGGTGACGGTCCCTTATAATGTTTGAATATAAATATTTTCAAAATTGCAATCTGGTTCTGTGAAAATGAGATCCCCCACCCCCACTAACAACCTGTCTGCTTCACTTCGCCATAATTTAATATTAATACCAGGACAATCTTTTATCCATCGTTTATAAGTGTCTGTTCTCCTCCTCATGTGATAGCAAATTTAGCTGGTGTTACAGATCTCATATAGGAGGCAACCCAGCTGTCCTGAAAACCCTGCATAGCAGATCTGGCATTCAGTAGCCCAGGAGCTGTATTTGACAGCCTTGACTAAAGGGCAATGTACAGTTAGGTCCATATATATTTGGACAGAGACAACATTTTTCTAATTTTGGTTATAGACATTACCACAATGAATTTTAAACAAAACAATTCAGATGCAGTTGAAGTTCAGACTTTCAGCTTTCATTTGAGTGTATCCACATTAAAATTGGATGAAGGGTTTAGGACTTTCAGCTCCTTAACATATGCCACTCTGTTTTTAAAGGGACCAAAAGTAATTGGACAACTGATTCCAAGGCTGTTTCATGGACAGATGTGGGCAATCCCTTCGTTATGTCATTCTCAATTAAGAAAATAAAAGGCCTGGAGTTGATTTGAGGTGTTGCATTTGGAAGGTTTTGCTGTGAAGTAAACATGTGGTCAAAGGAGCTCTCCATGCAGGTGAAACAAGCCATCCTTAAGCTGCGAAAACAGAAAAAACCATTTGAGAAATTTCTACAATATTAGGCTAGGGTCACATTGCGTTAGTGCAATCCGTTTAGCGCCAGCGCTAGCGGATTGCGCTAACGGAATGTTTTCTATGGGACTGCGGTCGGGGTCGTGGTAACGTCCCCGCTCTCGCAGATCCCCAATCTGCGAGAGCGGGGAACGGACCGCGGGCGCGCCTCGGACGCTGCAAGCAGCGTCCGCGGCGCGCCAGGAGTCCCCGGCGCGTCGCTAGCGCGTGCCGAACATGGCACGCGCTAGTGAAGCGCGTTCCCATTAGCGTGAATGGGCGCGTTAACGGCCGCGTTGCACGGCGTTAATTTCGCCGTGCAACGCTGTCCGTTTAACGCGGTCCCATAACGCAATGGGAACCCAGCCTTAGGAGTGGCAAAATCTACAGTTTGATACATCCTGAGAAAGAAAGAAAGCACTGGAGAACTCATCAATGCAAAAAGACCTGGGCGCCCACGGAAGACAACAGTGGTGGATGATCGCAGAATAATCTCCATGGTGAAGAGAAACCCCTTCACAACAGCCAACCAAGTGACCAACACTCTCCAGGAGGTCGGCGTATCAATATCCAAATCTACCATAAAGAGAAGACTGCATGAAAGTAAATACAGAGGATTCCCTGCACGGTGCAAGCCACTCATAAGCATCAAGAATAAAAAGGCTAGACTGGACTTTGCTAAAAAACATCTAAAAAAGCCAGCACAGTTCTGGAAGAACATTTTTTGGACAGATGAAACCAAGATCAACCTCTACCAGAATGATGGAAAGAGAAAAGTATGGCGAAGGCGTGGTACAGCTCATGATCCAAAGCATACCACATCATCTGTAAAACCCGGCAGAGGCAGTGTGATGGCTTGGGCATGCATGGCTGCCAGTGGCACTGGGTCACTAGTGTTTATTGATGGCGTGACACAGGACAGAAACAGCCGAATGAATTCTGAGGTATTCAGAGCCATAATGTGTGCTCAGATCCAGCCAAATGCAGCCAAACTGATTGGTCGTCGTTTCATACTACAGATGGACAATGACCCAAAACATAAAGCCAAAGCAACCCAGGAGTTTATTAAAGCAAAGAAGTGGAATATTCTTGAATGGCCAAGTCAGTCACCTGATCTCAACCCAATTGAGCAGCATTTCACTTGTTAGACTAAACTTCAGACAGAAAGGCCCACAAACAAACAGCAACTGAAAACCACCGCAGTGAAGGCCTGGCAGAGCATCAAAAAGGAGGAAACACAACGTCTGGTGATGTCCATGAGTTCAATACTTCAGGCAGTCATTGCCAACAAAGGGTTTTCAACCAAGTACTAAAAATGAACATTTTATTTAAAATTATTGAATCTGTCCAATTACTTTTGGTCCCTTTAAAAACAGAGTGGCACATGTTAAGGAGCTGAAACTCCTAAACCCTTCATCCAATTTTAATGTGGATACCCTCAAATGAAAGCTGAAATCTGAACTTCAACTGCATCTGAATTGTTTTGTTTAAAATTCATTGTGGTAATGTCTATAACCAAAATTAGAAACATGTTGTCTCTGTCCAAATATATATGGACCTAACTGTAGTTGTTATTCATTTCATCAGGACCAACTATAACTAACGATAGGTCAGCTGAGAATGGTATATGCTAATAACACAGAGCACCCCCTACTGGTGACTACTTGTTGAAATAGTATCATACAGGGATGTCATATGAGGTTCGTCTGTTGGGTTAATAATAGGAAAAAAAGATTTATTACCGCCTCCCTCAACATCAGTTCTGCAGGAAGATGTGGACGAACAAAAAACTTTTTTTCTTATACTCTATTAATATATATTTTAAGAGGATCTGTCACCATGCAAAGTGCATACATTATTAGGTAAATCTCTGTGACCTGAGGAGTCTGGTTCATTCCTCAGTGTACTTCCTCCCCTTCTGCTGAATCTCTGCCCACCTATCAATTGACAGCTCCTTAGTATCCCTTCCCTCCTGCTGCTGACTCTCTGCCCACCTATCATGACTGATAGCTCCTCAGGGTTCCTCCTCCCCTGCTGCTGAATGTCCTTCCATCTATCTTGATTGATTATATCCACAGAACTCCTTTTAATTTATCTTTGATACGTTCACTAGCTGACCCGTGGATCTGCTGCAGCTATCTCTTCAATATCTACATGCTTTACCAAAAGCCTGAATCAGGTTAGTAAAATCTAAGTGTATGCTTTATATATCCACCGGATAAGATCCTATCTGCGCTGATCTCTCCTGCAGTTTTATCGAGGGTTATATATTAGTAATGCCCTGAAACAGGGAGGAGCAGTGCTATAAAACCCCTGTAACAGGTAAATACTAATGGAGGACATTATGATGCATGAAGGACTGGGAGGTGACACAATGTTACAGAGAAGCTCTTCATTATTTCTTCTCTCTGCTACACCCATGCCCACTTAGCCTAAATGACCAGCTCCCAGTATCCTTCCTCCATGGTGCTGCGGAATCTCTGCAGCCACCTATAGTCTGATTGAGAGTTCCTTAGTGTCCCTCCTCCCCTGCTGCTGAATTTCCACTCACCTAACTTGATTTACAGCTCCTCAGTGTCCCTCTTCCCTGCTGTTGCTGACTCTCTGCCCACCTAACCTGATTTACAGCTCCACAACATCCCTCCTCGCTGCTGCTGAATCTCCACTCACCTACCCTAGTAACAGCTCCTCACTGTCCCTCCTGGTTAATCGTGTAACGGGAGTGGTGGAAACACATGACCACCTGATGGTGGGGTTAGGCTT
This sequence comes from Ranitomeya imitator, assembly GCF_032444005.1. Lineage (NCBI taxonomy): Eukaryota > Metazoa > Chordata > Amphibia > Anura > Dendrobatidae > Ranitomeya > Ranitomeya imitator. Next base: position 660,615,552 of record NC_091282.1, read on the forward strand.
GGCTCCCGATGGACACGCTACTGCTCTAGGGCTTGCCTTGGACGCATGGCAGCTGACCAACAAGGGACAGGTAGCTGGAATGGCCCAATAGGAGAGTACGGCTAATGTACAGACTGGCACGGCAAGTGCAGGCGGGTCCTGCTGGTATACAGACTGGCACAACAGGTGAAGGCGGGTTCCGGCTGAAATGCAGACTGACAAGGCAGGTACTAACAAGGAGGTTAGGGATGGGTGGACAGGAATTAGCAGAACAAGCGGATACTAGTGGACAGGGACCTAAGAACTAGCAAGCGTGTTGAAAACAGACGTTGCACAGGCACCTTCATGCAGGTGAAAGTGCCTTAAATAATAAGTGTCTCCCAGCTATTGGCTGGGGAAACCTTAGGATGGTGCACATGGCCCCTTTAAGAAGGATAATAAATATGTCTAAAAATGAACCATACGGCGCTGCTTAGTTGCTTCAAGTGAATAAGCAGCAAATATATGGACAAAATCACTCCCAATCGACCCAGAAGTGGTTAATCAAAGAAAACTATATGTGATATTTGCGCTAAGTTCACCTATATGAAGCCATAAATAGTTAAAATACTGGGAAATGTCCTAAACAAGGTTCCCCATACAGGACTGTGATTAACAAGATGTGTTTACCTTAATATCAAAGAAAAGGAAATCTGTGTCTAGTGCTGACATGCGGAAAGGTCCTTCACTCATGCGCTGAAAGGTTGGTATCTGAAGCCTTCTCTGAATCTCTGTTCCGATAATATCCAATATGTTGTAGTATAGGAGACGCTGTCCCAGCCGGTGACTAGCGTACTCCCTCAGAGCTTGGTAACTGCCATTGCCCCTTTAAGAAGGAGGCAGTGTGCGCATCTTAAGCACAGTGCCTGGGGATCTGTGCACAGTGTGATGACCCTGGGCAGCGGCCGGAGAGGAAAGAGTAAATGCGGGACAGGAGCCGAGGAGGTGAGTCTGTGTCCCTGGAGAGATGGGTAAGATGCAGGGATGCTGGCACTATAGTACCTCCCCCTTTACGCCCCCTCTTCAAGCCTGCAAGATATCTCTCCAGGAGGAAAGGGGCATGGATGTTCTCCCTGTGCTCCCAGGACCTCTCCTCAAGACCGAACCCCTTTCAATCCACAAGAAAAAAGGTTTTTCCTCTTACCCGCTTGGTGGACAGAATGTTCTCTACCTCGAAAACGTCCTCAGTGCTGTTGGTACCAGGATCTTCAAAGAAAGGACTGAGGATGACAGGTTTGAGGAGAAACACATGGAATGAATTGTGAATCTGTAAAGAGGCCGAGAGTTTGAGCTTCTAGGTTACTGGATTAATCTGTTTTAAAACCACGATCGGACCAAAGAAGAGAGGACCTATCTTATACAAGGGTATCTTGAGTTAGACGTACTTAGATGACAGCCAAACCATGTCCCTAGGAAGAAACAGAGGCAAATCCAGACGTCTCTTGTCTGCGTGTCTTTTCATCTGCTCAGAGGATTTCAATAATGTGGTCTTGGTGTTCTCCCAGATCTTAGAAAATCCCTTGATGAGGGATTCAGCAGCAGGAATGTCGGAGGTAGTAGAAACAGGAAACGGAATATTGGGATGCTGACCGTAGACCACAAAAAGCGAAGATTCAGCAGAGGATTTGCAGCGCCCCAGAGACCTGGTCGTTGCAGTATAGCGCTCTGCCACTAAGGGGAGCAGTGATACGTCTGATAGCACTAAGGAGTTTTCCTGACCAGGTATCACCAGAACACATTACACTTCACACTCCGGCCACTAGGGGGAGAAAAAGGCTTTATTTATTGGGCCATTCCTCACACTGGTAAAACTAGGGGCTGGGGAGGAAGTTAGTCAGAAGCTGACTGGGTTGGAACCAGGCAACATCCCGTGGCAGGGGGTGTTGCAGGAAGAAGGCACAGGGGGGTCCCTGTCAGGCGTGGGAACCTGGCAGGTGCCTAGCGAACAGAACAGAACGTAACGGAACCGCGCCTGCACACCCTGCGGCGGTATCCAGGAGAGAGACACGAAGGGAAGGATATTGTGGAAACGTGGAAACGAGATCAGTACAAAGGAGAGCCAGTAAGAGTCGTGCCGAGAGAGGAAGGCAACATCTTACTGAGGCGCGTAGTCGGTGGCCGGATCACCGTAGGAGTAACTGACTTCAGGCCTTACTTCAAATTCCGCTGGACAGTTGATTATAGGTTGGCTGTCTACCTTCTATACCTATGAAGACATAGGGGGCAACATTGGGAGAGGGGCGTCTCTAGGGTCCCGGAAGACCTCCAAGCCTTCCCGTCAAACGGGTGGCATCCTAGCCATATCATATTTGGGGACGTTAGAAACTAGCAACATCTGGAACCAAAGAACGAGAGAGAGAGAAAGCTGTAGAGAACGAACGAACGAGAGCAGCAGTTGTGAGGACTATTCCGAATGCTCAGCAGGGTAGGACTACAACACACAGGCGCTATTGGTAGGCAACGATTTCCATCTGCGAGGGAAACTCTGGATGTGCCCATCGGACCGGCCGGTCTCTGATAGCCTGGTTGAACGTGCTCTGGACTGAGTATATTGAAGCCTTCAGTAAAAAGGTAAAGAGACTGCAACCTTGTGTCCCCGTTATTGCCTGCACCTCACACCATCACCATCCACCTTACTGGGAAGCCCTGGGGATATACTTCACCTGTGGGAAGGTACACCATCCAGCTGCCATTCCATCACCCCAGTGGACCCCATAACAGCGTCGGTCACCTTGACCGAACACCACAGGTGGCGTCACGAACCCTTGACAGACTGTACCAAAACCTTTATTGGACGCCCCTTAGCAGGGTCACGACCGGGTCCAGTCACCGTGACAACCGCATAACCGAGCAGAAAGGACCGGTACCGAGTGACTTGTGGCCCTGTGTCTGGGGGCGCTCCAACTTGGCGTCACGAACAGGATCGTACTTAAACCTGAAGAATTGGGTCATGTGTGCCTTGGAACTGTGATTGAGACGTGTTGGAATTGTGATTTACTGCAAGGATTGTGCATTGCTATTGACGCAAGATTCCTGCCAAAACTGCCGCCATTGCCGCGCCATGAGGAGCGCAGGAGAAGAAGGAGGGCGTGCCATGGGAGGAGACTATCAAAGTGGCGCCAGAAGTGCTGACCGCCCCCTCCGATTGCTGTTGCGGGAGGAAGATCTGCCCCGAAGGAGAGGAGAACCGCCTCCTGATTTGCAACGGCGGGAACCAAGACAAGAAGGAGCTCCACCCCCAGGAAATGGAGGAGCAGCGTGTGAGTGCCATTGCGGATCCCGGAGAAGGGATGACGACCAACGGGTACCTGAGCGACGAAGGAGTGATCCTGGATTGCTCCCGTCAGCCGGAGGGGGACCCGGACTCGAATCTGCCACGGCTGGAGGACTCGGACTTCTTGGGGTCGCAGGCGGAGGAGCCGAGTCAGCCTATCCCGAGCGTGGAGCCAGTCGATGCGAAGCTATGGAGATCGGAACCACCACCGAGAGCCGTGTCGGGAGAACCGCAGTTCGAGCCACAGCCGACTCCAGTGTCCTCATCAACGTAACCGATCGGCATCGGTGGAACCACATCAGACGGAGGTATGGGAAGCGCCCCTGCCCTCCTGACCGATCCGGCTCCCGTGACCATTCCCCATCCTGATGGTGACCGATTCCCTGCGCCTGAACTGGTGGTTATAGCCCCCGCCACCATGGAGAAGCTGGTGCCTCCGCTACCGACAACTATGGGGACACCACTGTGCGTAAGCTCCGAGGGGGTGATCTTCCTATGGGATAACCCGAGGATAGAGCCAGACGGGACCAGACAGGAGGGCCTCAGCATCGCTGCGCTCATTTGGGAACAATATAAACAATGCCTGATTTTACACTGGAAAGACCGAAAAGAGACAGAACAAAGTGACCCACCGAAAGTACCAGAACCAAAGAGAGGATGCCGTAAAAGAAGTCCGGTAAAGCGGGGAACTGTGGTAGCCTTTTACCCGAAGCGAGGTTGGGGCTATATACAGGAACCAGGGCTACCGACAGAAATCTTCTTTACTAGCTACAATGTGAAGACCCCACACCGTGATAGATGGGATAATCAACTGCTGTATCCAGGGGATCAGGTGACATACACCCGCCATCGGAGTGCGCAAGGGTGGTGCGCCCAGAATGTTTACCGATGCGAGCCGGTAGTGGTGCCACCTGCTGTCCTGACTGCGACTAACCCGGACTTGACGAATTCCACCCCTGTCACCACTGTGTGCATCATTGCTGCTACAGAACTTGCAACCAAAGCTGACATTCGGATCCAGACACCGGGTGACCTGGCCGCACCCGATCGACGAACCCATGACAATGACACTGCAACAGGCGAGGACACAGATCCGGAACTTCCGCGGCCGGGAAGAGTCCTCGACCGATGGATGCCTTGCAACCTCCTATAGAAATAAACCTCGAAGACCCGACATAGTAACATAGTAACATAGTTAGTAAGGCCGAAAAAAAAACATTTGTCCATCCAGTTCAGCCTATATTCCATCATAATAAATCCCCAGATCTACGTCCTTCTACAGAACCTAATAATTGTATGATACAATATTGTTCTGCTCCAGGAAGACATCCAGGCCTCTCTTGAACCCCTCGACTGAGTTCGCCATCACCACCTCCTCAGGCAAGCAATTCCAGATTCTCACTGCCCTAACAGTAAAGAATCCTCTTCTATGTTGGTGGAAAAACCTTCTCTCCTCCAGACGCAAAGAATGCCCCCTTGTGCCCGTCACCTTCCTTGGTATAAACAGATCCTCAGCGAGATATTTGTATTGTCCCCTTATATACTTATACATGGTTATTAGATCGCCCCTCAGTCGTCTTTTTTCTAGACTAAATAATCCTAATTTTGCTAATCTATCTGGGTATTGTAGTTCTCCCATCCCCTTTATTAATTTTGTTGCCCTCCTTTGTACTCTCTCTAGTTCCATTATATCCTTCATGAGCACCGGTGCCCAAAACTGGACACAGTACTCCATGTGCGGTCTAACTAGGGATTTGTACAGAGGCAGTATAATGCTCTCATCATGTGTATCCAGACCTCTTTTAATGCACCCCATGATCCTGTTTGCCTTGGCAGCTGCTGCCTGGCACTGGCTGCTCCAGGTAAGTTTATCATTAACTAGGATCCCCAAGTCCTTCTCCCTGTCAGATTTACCCAGTGGTTTCCCATTCAGTGTGTAATGGTGATATTGATTCCTTCTTCCCATGTGTATAACCTTACATTTATCATTGTTAAACCTCATCTGCCACCTTTCAGCCCAAGTTTCCAACTTATCCAGATCCATCTGTAGCAGAATACTATCTTCTCTTGTATTAACTGCTTTACATAGTTTTGTATCATCTGCAAATATCGATATTTTACTGTGTAAACCTTCTACCAGATCATTAATGAATATGTTGAAGAGAACAGGTCCCAATACTGACCCCTGCGGTACCCCACTGGTCACAGCGACCCAGTTAGAGACTATACCATTTATAACCACCCTCTGTTTTCTATCACTAAGCCAGTTACTAACCCATTTACACACATTTTCCCCCAGACCAAGCATTCTCATTTTGTGTACCAGCCTCTTGTGCGGCACGGTATCAAACGCTTTGGAAAAATCGAGATATACCACGTCCAATGACTCACCGTGGTCCAGCCTATAGCTTACCTCTTCATAAAAACTGATTAGATTGGTTTGACAGGAGCGATTTCTCATAAACCCATGCTGATATGGAGTTAAACAGTTATTCTCATTGAGATAATCCAGAATAACATCCCTCAGAAACCCTTCAAATATTTTACCAACAATAGAGGTTAGACTTACTGGCCTATAATTTCCAGGTTCACTTTTAGAGCCCTTTTTGAATATTGGCACCACATTTGCTATGCGCCAGTCCTGCGGAACAGATCCTGTCGCTATAGAGTCCCTAAAAATAAGAAATAATGGTTTATCTATTACATTACTTAGTTCCCTTAGTACTCGTGGGTGTATGCCATCCGGACCCGGAGATTTATCTATTTTAATCTTATTTAGCCGATTTCGCACCTCTTCTTAGTTAGATTGGTGACCCTTAATATAGGGTTTTCATTGTTTCTTGGGATTTCACCTAGCATTTCATTTTCCACCGTGAATACCGTGGAGAAGAAGGTGTTTAATATGTTAGCTTTTTCCTCGTCATCTACAACCATTCTTTCCTCACTATTTTTTAAGGGGCCTACATTTTCAGTTTTTATTCTTTTACTATTGATATAGTTGAAGAACAGTTTGGGATTAGTTTTACTCTCCTTAGCAATGTGCTTCTCTGTTTCCTTTTTGGCAGCTTTAATTAGTTTTTTAGATAACGTATTTTTCTCCCTATAGTTTTTTAGAGCTTCAATGGTGCCATCCTGCTTTAGTAGTGCAAATGCTTTCTTTTTACTGTTAATTGCCTGTCTTACTTCTTTGTTTAGCCACATTGGGTTTTTCCTATTTCTAGTCCTTTTATTCCCACAAGGTATAAACCGCTTACACTGCCTATTTAGGATGTTCTTAAACATTTCCCATTTATTATCTGTATTCTTATTTCTGAGGATATTGTCCCAGTCTACCAGATTAAGGGCATCTCTAAGCTGGTCAAACTTTGCCTTCCTAAAGTTCAGTGTTTTTGTGACTCCCTGACAAGTCCCCCTAGTGAAAGACAGGTGAAACTGTACAATATTGTGGTCGCTATTTCCTAGATGCCCAACCACCTGCAGATTTGTTATTCTGTCAGGTCTATTAGATAGTATTAGGTCTAAAAGTGCTGCTCCTCTGGTTGGATTCTGCACCAATTGTGAAAGATAATTTTTCTTGGTTATTAGCAGAAACCTGTTGCCTTTATGGGTTTCACAGGTTTCACTTTCCCAGTTAATATCCGGGTAGTTAAAGTCCCCCATAACCAGGACCTCATTATGGGTTGCAGCTTCATCTATCTGCTTTAGAAGTAGACTTTCCATGGTTTCTGTTATATTTGGGGGTTTGTAACAGACCCCAATGAGAATTTTGTTACCATTTTTCCCTCCATGAATTTCGACCCATATGGACTCGACATCCTCATTTCCTTCGCTAATATCCTCCCTTAAAGTGGACTTTAGACAAGACTTTACATAGAGACAAACCCCTCCTCCTCTCCGATTTTTACGATCCTTTCTAAACAGACTGTAACCCTGTAAGTTAACTGCCCAGTCATAGCTTTCATCTAACCATGTCTCGGTTATTCCCACTATGTCAAAGTTACCTGTAGATATTTCTGCTTCTAGTTCTTCCATCTTGTTTGTCAGGCTTCTGGCGTTTGCGAGCATGCAGTTTAGAGGATTTTGTTTTGTTCCAATCTCTTCGCTGTGGATTGTTTTAGAAATGTTCTTACCTCCCATCTGAGTATGTTTTCCTGGGTCTTCTTTGTTCAAGTCTAATGTTTTTCTTCCCGTCCCCTCTTCTTCTAGTTTAACCTTACATAGTTAACTGTTGCCTGCTGTTGTCCAGGGTTAACTCCTAGGGATCCCTTTGTTTACCCGGGATCCCTATTGTTTTCTCCTGTTTTGCTACTGTTGCACAAGTTATCATTGTTTTAAAGACTGCCGGATCATGGACGGTGAATGATTCAGAACTGCCTTGTAAATAGTTTGCACCTTCTTAAAGGTGCTCCCTACTGGTTTTATAAGTCAGAGAAGACTTTGCGAAGACCTGATGCAGAAGGACTTGCTGATTGCAAACTTGCTGCTGAAAGAGAGTCTGCACCAGAGACTTGGGTCCCTCTTAAAGGGAATGTTTGACGATTACTTTCATAGAGGTTGAAACGTTAATAATGTTGGAGAATTTAGATAGTTAATGAGGTTGGTAAAGATTGAGGACAGGAAAGCCTGGAAGTGAACCCGTAGGGGTTAGAGAGAGGGTCCTCTTGAGAAACGTAGAAAGATGGTTGGTACAATGACAGTAGGCCCAGCCAAGGAGCTAGGCGGTCCTGCATTGGGGAAGTTAGAATGGAAAGAAACGAGTTATGTAGCATTTTATAGTAGGCCTTTAGTGGATTCAGCGAACACGCCCTTAAAGGAAGAGTTAGTTATTTGTTCCAAAAGTTTGCACTTAAGTAGAATACCCGGCTGGGTACCAAAGGTTGTTTATAATATAAATGTTATTTAAAACTATTTAATCTTGTTATTGTTTGCAACGTTTAAGCGCCCTCACCTCCCATAAAGGGAAGCACCTTTTCTATTTACTTGATCTTAGCATTCAAAAATTTTTGTATGTCTTGCACTGTATTATATTGTTGTTCTTCTTTCCCAGTCCAGGAGTACTGGATTTAACCGGGGGGGAGTGCAGCGCCCCAGAGACCTGGTCGTTGCAGTATAGCGCTCTGCCACTAAGGGGAGCAGCGGTACGTCTGATGGCACTAAGGAGTTTTCATGAGCAGGTATCACCAGAACACATTACACTTCACACTCCGGCCACTAGGGGGAGAAAAAGGCTTTATTTATTGGGCCACTCCTCACACTGGTAAAACTAGGGGCTGGGGAGGAAGTTAGTCAGAAGCTGACTGGGTTGGAACCAGGCATCATCCCGTGGCAGGGGGTGTTGCAGGGAGAAGGCACAGGGGGTTCCCTGTCAGGCGTGGGAACCTGGCAGGTGCCTAGCGAACAGAACAGAACGTAACAGAACCGCGCCTGCACACCCTGCGGCGGTATCCAGGAGAGAGACACGAAGGGAAGGATATTGTGGAAACGTGTAAACGAGATCAGCACAAAGGAGAGCCAGTAAGAGTCGTGCCGAGAGAGGAAGGCAACATCTTACTGAGGCGCATAGTCGGTGGCCGGATCACCGTAGGAGTAACTGACTTCAGGCCGTACTTCAAATTCCGCTGGACAGTTGATTATAGGTTGGCTGTCTACCTTCTACACCTACGAAGACATAGGGGGCAACATTGGGAGAGGGGCGTCTCTAGGGTCCCGGAAGACCTCCAAGCCTTCCCGTCAAACGGGTGGCGTCCTAGCCATAACATATTTGGGGGACGTTAGAAACTAGCAACATCTGGAACCAAAGAACGAGAGAGAGAGAGAAAGCTGTAGAGAACGAACGAACGAGAGCAGCAGTTGTGAGGACTATTCCGAATGCTCAGCAGGGTAGGACTACAACACACAGGCGCTATTGGTAGGCAACGATTTCCATCTGCGAGGGAAACTCTGGATGTGCCCATCGGACCGGCCGGTCTCTGATAGCCTGGTTGAACGTGCTCTGGACTGAGTATATTGAAGCCTTCAGTAAAAAGGTAAAGAGACTGCAACCTTGTGTCCTCGTTATTGCCTGCACCTCACACCATCACCATCCACCTTACTGGGAAGCCCTGGGGATATACTTCACCTGTGGGAAGGTACACCATCCAGCTGCCATTCTATCACCCCAGCGGACCCCATAGCAGCGTCGGTCACCTTGACCGAACACCACAGGTGGCGTCACGAACCCTTGACAGACTGTACCAAAACCTTTATTGGACGCCCCTTAGCAGGGTCACGACCGGGTCCAGCCACCGTGACAACCGCATAACCGAGCAGAAAGGACCGGTACTGAGTGACTTGTGGCCTTGTGTCTGGGGGCACTCCAGATTCACTCACATGCTTGTTGTAGGGGGATTTTCCCAAGGCATGAGGTGGGCATTGAAGTGCCGCAGGAAGTTGGTCAAGATCTGACTGACCCGCTGTACCCGACCATTGAATTGAGGATGGTAGGCAGAAGGGAAATCCAATGTCACGGGGCTACCGTGACAGATATTTTCCAGAGAACCGCAGCGCTCTGGGCCTCATTCACACACGATGAACAGAAGCTGTTCTCCTGAATTCTGACCTGGCTGTCTTGTGCCAGCAGGGCAGGAGTTAAACCTAGTTGCTGAAGTTGCTGAGAGCTTGGTCTCTCAGCTGAATTGGTTTCTGTAATCTCCTCTCCTATATAGACTCAGCTTTGACTACAACTGTTGTCAGTGATCAGTTCTGCTGCCTGGCTTGAAGTGGGAAGGAGCGTGGTGTTGGAGCTTGGACGTTTATCTACAGAGATTGTTGTCTGCTGTTTTGATTGCATGTTTAACCTGTTTTCCTTCCTAGTTTCCCCCCCCCTTCCCTTCTCTGTGTTTCCTCTGTGGCTGTGTGAGCATTTGGTGAGTTTGAGATTTTAGTTACCTTGTCTGTATACCCTGTTTACTTGTCATATTTATACACTGGTGCAGTCCTCCTCCCTGGGGGGGAGAGGGGGCCACTGATAGGGCCTGCACAGGAGACAGGGATACGCTGGTGGCTCAGGCCTCCTAACCATTATAGGTACCCCTGAGATAAGGGAAAGCCAGGGCCCCTTTATAGTGGCAGGGACAGGTGCGGGTCCCAGTACGCCATCCTGCCCCTTTATCGCCATAAACGGCGTGACAGTATCACTGACCTATAAAATTTTCTTGGTCCAATATGGACCCCATTGCTGCTTTAGGCCGGTTTCACATTTGCGGTTGTGTCCGCAGCGTTTCTTCCACATATATCCGCATGCGTTGTGTATTCCTATATTTAACATTAGGGACGCATGCGTCTGTGATCGCTTGCTTTTGGCCGCATTTGACGACGCATGCCTCGTTTTGTCGTCTGCGGTTTTGCGCGGAAATGCAACATGTAGTAATTTTTAGAGGCATCAATTTGCCGCCTATAAACGTATGTGGTCGATTGCGTAAGGAATGCGCCAAAAAAACGCATTGCTGTCTATGCAAACGCATGCGTTCACAAGCACATGCGTTTGCTTGCGTTCGTAAAAGCATGCATTGCACCAGAGAAAAACATGTCTAGACACTGATAAGCCACCCCCCCACATACTAGGTGATAAAGGGAGGGAGTGGACATTTGCAGGTCACTACTCAGCAGACACTGAAGCAGACGAGACACAGGCTACATCCTTGGAGGAAAACAAGACACTGAACAATGTGAGTATATCCTAGCCAATGCCTTTATTTTCTATTTTCTGCCTCTACATGTCCTAATTTCTGCCATTTCTTTCTTTCTGCAGGCATCAGAATGTCTTCTTCTTCTGATGAGGATCAACGTCCTGGGCCTTCCGAAGTAGAACATGTCAGTGAAGTGAGTACTCACCTCCTCAGATTGGTAAGTATTCACTGTCAAATCTACACATATGACAATCTTTTGTTTTTCATTTTTTTTAGAGCACTTCTTCTACTGCGGCAGAGACTGGGCAGGAGCAGCGGAGTCACGGTCGGGTGGCAAGGCGGCAGCGGGTACGTATACAAGGCTGACTGCTGTATCCTCACTGTTGTATTCTTTAATCTTCCTTTCTGTACTTTACTCTTTTTAATTCTCTTCATGACTCCTTTTTTATCTTGACTTTCCTTATTCATGCCATTTCTCAGCCTCTGTTTTCTTTCTTTTCCTTATGTTAATGTATCCAACATTAATGTCTTTATTTAATTTTTAGGTTCCGGAACGGGATGAAGACCTCATAGAAAATGACCTCCTCATCTCCCTGGTTCAGGAGCGAGTCCCGTTGTGGGACACCCGGGATCCACTGCACTCAAACAACGTAACGATCCGGCGCCTATGGATTGAGGTGGCCAAAGTGATGTAGGATGGCTGGGACAACGCCCCGACTCGGGTCCGAAAAGCATTTGGTAAGTATTGCACTGCAGTGTGAAGCAGCAGAGACCTTGGCCGTGCTCACTCAACTGTGTGTGATGACAGAAACTCTCAGGAGTTTCTCTCATCACACACAGTTGTGTGAGCATGGGCAAAAGTCCATTTTCTGACCATTTTTTTTTTCTTTAACAGTGGCCAAAGTCAAAACACGTTGGCGTTCGATCAAGGACCGCTTCAACAAGGACCTGCGTCAAGAGAGCCGTGTTCCCAGTGGTTCAGCAGCAAGGATCCGAAGATATAAATACCATCGTGTTCTGGCATTTTTTAGACCGGTCCTTGCCCAGAGAACGTAAGTATTTATCCCGTGCTTTAGGTTGTGTTGTATTGACATAATCTGTATGTTTCTATTCCACAGGAGTTGTCGTCTGTTTAATTTTTGGTATTAATTTATTTTTTCCTTTTTTCACAGCACATGGAACACTACTGTTGGCCCAGGTTCTGGAGCGGTCCTTCATCAAACAGCCACGGACCCGTCCCAGCTATCCAGCAGCGCTGCAGCAAGTGGGCCTGCCACACAAACTGGAGACCAGGAAGCTGGTCCATCAGGTCTTCCCCTTTCCCAGTCCTCTGCCACTGCCTCTTTTTTTGGGGGGCTTCTCCCGACAGCGGCAGAAGGCATCGGACAGGTCCCTCATGCCCGACTTTTGCACTTGAGCTCGGTTTTTCACAAAGGACTCAAGGCTTTGGATGACCGAATGGATATTTCCCTTACCCACATGAATACACGTATCCAGGAGGTCACCAAAAGCCTTGACCAAGTAAAAGCCGACCTCCAGAGGCCAGCACATCATTTTTTTAACCAAATTGAGCAGGGCATGTCGGAACACTTAACTCCTGACCTCCAGCTTAGTGTCATGCAGGCCTGCAATGCTGCTTACGTGCAGGCTATGCAGCAGAGTCGGTATTTTCAGCAGACAGTGGCGGCATATCCACCTGTGCCTTCACTGTCACGATTAACCTCAATGCCGACCTCTGCTGCATACCACTGCACGGCCACCTCTATTCCTAGCACTGCCGGACACCAGTACAGCACCACCACCATGCCAAGTGCTGTTGGACAGCCTACCGCCACCACCATGACAACCGCTGCTCCTGCTTGGACCTCCTCCACTGACACCACGATGCAGCAGGACCCTGGCATGGCCTTCCGTACTGCCACGGTGCAGCAGGACCCTGGCATGGCCTTCCATACCGCCACCACCACGATGCAGCAGGACCCTGGCATGGCCTTCCGTACCACCACCACCACGATGCAGCAGGACCCTGGCATGGCCTTCCGCTCTACAAGCACTATGGACTCTGGCATGGCTGCACGCTCTACGAGCACTATGGACACTGGCATGGCTGCACACTCTACGAGCACTATGGACTCTGGCATGGCTGCACGCTCTACGAGCACTATGAACTCTGGCATGGCTGCACGCTCTATGAGCACTATGGACTCTGGCACAGTGCAGCCGGACCCTAACAGGTCACCCACCACGACCATGCCACAACAAATGAGTCCTCCGAGGCTTCCCAGAACCCGGCAATCACAGAAAGGAAAAAAAACAAAAAAACAGCAAACACTTAGTATTCCTCCCCCTTCACCTCCCAGTGTGTCTGTAATGTCAGGTTTGTCTCACCCATCCAGTGCGTCTCAAGCCTCTCATGTGTCAAGCCCTATCTGCGAACTACCAGACCCCTCAAGTTTCATTGCCCCTTCTCCTTCCACCTCTGCGTCGTCCACTGTTAACCAGGCCTTACTGCTTCACACCCCCCGTTTACATCACTCTACCCCAAGCAGGCGCAGTTAAATTAAAAGTTTATGTAAAAAAAAAAAAATAATGTTGTTTTGCCCCCAATTATGTGTGGTTTATTGTGTCTTTCGCCGCCGTCAACACTCACTGTGCGCCGAACACTTAATTTTTTGGCCATATCATAGCTCCAGTAGTTAGCAAATAAATGACTGCAGCTTTGTGTGTCTTTAGTATAGAGATATGAGGGCCAAAAAACTAATTCATGTATTACCTCCATAATCTCGTACTTTAGTCTGTGACTAGTGTTGCAGACTGAAGAGAAAATGGCGGAAATACAATGCAGACCTATACTCAACAGGTCAGGTGTCCAAAAACTCATTAGTTAGGACACCTGACCTGGTGAGTAGAGAACTGCCTTGTATAACCTCCATTTTCTCATCTGTGTACGTAATATTCCACATAAAGTGAAGGGACGATGGTGGTCATAAACACGGCATATCTATGCTTATCTGTACATGTGTCAGAAATAGTGAATTCATGAGGCAGTTATATGTGCATCATGAATTCATTATTTCTGACACCTGACTTGATGAGTATAGATCTGTTTTGTATGACAGTCATTGTCTCTTCAGTCTGTGTCCAATGGATACTGCAAAGCAGAACAGAGTCAGGACGCAATAACGTCAACAACCTTCCCACTAAAGCAACATGGCTGCTGTCACAATAGCAGTATGTGGTCAGTGTTTTATATCGGTATTTGTAAGCCAAAACAAGGAGTGAAACAATTAGAGGTAAATTATAATATTAACATAACTAGCACCTCTGCCTTTATCACCCACTCCTGGTTTTGGATTACAAATACTGATATTAAACACAGACCAAATACTGCTAGTTTGAGGACAGCCTAGGTTTGTAGAGGAAATACATAGGAGACACGGTCAAGACAGCAAAAAATAAAGTTTATTAATGAGAAATATTATTAACATTTAAAAAAATTACTGGTACAGATAACAATTACAACAGGACATTTACACAACATTGTCCTGCCATGATACACGTCCAATATCAGAATCAAAAAAGGCGGCAAATTGGTCCCGCATGTGACTAACTTCAGCAGTTGACCGCAGCGGGTGATGATGGTAATCGGGCAGTGGGTGTGCAACTGGTTCATCCAGTTCAATGTTGGGTCGCTCCTTAGCCATTATGTAATTGTGCAGAACCACGCAGGCTTTGACCACCTCGTCGACTGTCTCCATTTTTAGATTAATGGCTGATGCAAGAATGCGCCATTTTGAGACTAGAATGCCACAGGTACACTCTACTGTTCTTCAGGCCCTGGTCAGTCTGTAGTTAAAGATCCTTTTAGTGTGGTTAAAGTCCCGACTGGAATATGGCTTCAGTAGGTTTTCACACATCTGAAAGGCCTTATCCCCAACCATAACAAATGGTATCGGTGGACCTTGAGTGTTGGGAAGAGGTCGTGGCCGTGGAAAATTAAAATTTTTGCCATACACACGGCGGCCCATATCAGAGTTCGTAAAAGTCTGGGAATCGTTGCCACGGCCAAAAGCTCCAATGTCCACGGCGATGAAGTGACAGTCTGCATCGGCTATTGCCATGAGCACAACAGAAAAACATTTTTTGTAATTGAAGTACTCCAATCCTGTTCTGGCTGGTTTGATAATGCGGATGTGCTTTCCATCAACCGCTCCCAAACAGTTGGGGAAATCACACACACTCCAGAATTTTTCCGTAATTTCAAGCCACATGTCCAAGGTGGGTAGGGGTATAAACTCATCCCGGAGAACATTCCACAAAGCCCGACAGGTGTCCGCAACTATTCCAGACAGGGTGGAAATTCAAAGCCGGTATTGTAAGTGGAGGGATGATAAACTCTCTCCAGTTGCCAGAAATCTGTAAGAAATGTTATTTTTTTTATCTATTCTATTTATGGTGTGGTTACGCTAAAGACAGAAAGGAAAATACCCAAAAAATACATGTCAGAACACCCAATATTTGGACTGTCATTGGTTTGGATTTGGAACGTACCTTAATGTAACCAGCAGACGTTCCTCTGGTGGAATCGCTCTACGGAGCTGGGTGTCCTGTCTCCGTATGGTTCCTTGGACACGAGCAAGCAAATCCCGGAACGAGTCTTGCGACATCCTTGTATATTCATGGAATTTCTCCAGGTTGGCATTAAGCTCGCCATACAGCGTGTGATAGGCTCCACGTCTCTCACGTAATTCAATAATGGGGTGTCTCCAAAAACACCTACACCGTCTCCTTCTCAATCTTTCGTGATTTCTGTCTTGCTCCCAAGCAAACGCACAGGCAAGAAACAGCTTCATGCTTAAATCCAGGTTGAAATAAAAGCTCTCCATGCAAAGATCCATTATGACACAGCATACAGGAGAAAAATCTGAAGATTTCAGCTGTTCAAGGTTCTATATATAGAGATCCCATTATACACGCCCTCTGTAGTCCCATTGGCGCTGTCTGGTTATCTAGATATTTCTCCTGTTAACTTTTTCACCCTGCGCACCAAAAACGCAAACGCAGGAAAAAACGCATAGAAACACGTACAAACGCGGCGTTTTTTAACCGTATGCGTCTAAAAAACTTATTTGTACGTGTTTCTATGCGTTTTTTCCTGCACTTGCGGATGCGGATTAAACGCTGCGGATCCTACCGCAAATGTGAAACTAGCCTTAGCTGGACAATTGCAGCAACTCAGTCTAGAGGTGGCTGACCTCCGCTCGGTGGTTGTACAGCGCACTCCAGTGGCCACTGCAGGGGTTGCTACACCTCCACAAGCTTCACTAGAGCCTAAAATTGCATTACCTGACAGGTTCTCTGGGGGGCGCGACAAATTTGTTACATTCTGGGAGGCCTGTAAATTATACTTTAGGTTGCGTCCTCACACTTCAGGTTCAGAGGAGCAGAGGATTGGAATTGTAGTATCGCTCCTACAGGGTGATCACCAGGCCTGGGCTTTTTCACTTCCCGCTGATGCTTTGCCGTTACAGACTGTGGAGGAGTTTTTTTGAGCCTTAGATCAAGTGTATGATGATGCTGACCGCGTCTCCCTCGCTGAGTCCGCAATACGCCACCTTCGGCAGGGAGACTGGCCAGTAGAGGAGTACTGCTCTGAGTTTCGGAGATGGGCTACTGACACAAAGTGGAATGACCCTGCACTCCGCAGTCAATTTTATCAGGGACTATCTGATAAGATAAAGGATGCCTTCGCCCTACAGGGACACCAACCACACTGGAGGCAGCTATGTCTCTTGCGATCAGTGTGGACCGCCGCCTGCGCCAGAGACTTAATGAATCGCCGTTATTCAAGGGTAACTCAGATTTGGATTTACCAGAACATGAGTCTCTTGGGGAACCTATGCAGTTGGGTGGCGCTTCTTGTTCTAAAGGGGCTACAGTATTACGGCGTAAGGGAGGTGCATGTTTTTTTTTGTGGCAGAAGGGGTCATTATGCGAATGTGTGTACTTCTAGAAGACAACCACTGGAAAACTATTGAGCCCGGGTTGCGGGGAGGTTGGCAACTCGGGTGTACATGTTTCCTCCATAGGTAAGCCACAATTTTTCTTACCAGCCGAGATTAGTCTTGATGAAAGTAGGCTCATAATCTCTGCCTTCCTGGACTCTGGGGCAGGGTTTAATTTAATTGATGCTGGGTTTGTTCAGACACAGGGGCTTAAAACTCAAGAGTTGTCTAGACACATACCTATAATTGCTATTGATTCTGCACCTTTGAGCCAGGGGGCTTTCACTCAGATCATCCATGGGGTGAGCCTACAAATAGGGGCGTTGCACTCCGAGTAAATAGATAGTTATGTGTTGGGGGGATTGCCGTCACCTGTAGTTCTCGGTTTACCATGGCTCACGTTACACAACCCGGTGTTAGACTGGCAGACTGGGGAGGTTACTAGATGGAGTGAGTTTTGTCAGGAACATTGCCTGGGCACTCGGCTGGCCGGGTTGAGTTCTCAGGTTCTGCCAGAGTTCATCTCAGATTTTGAGGATGTATTCTCTGAGGAGGGGAGTCAAGAGCTACCTCCACACCGCCCTTATGATTGCGCCATACGTCTCATTCCTGGTGCTAAACTGCCTAAGAGTAGGCTATACAACATCTCTGCCCCAGAGAGACAAGCCATGAAGGACTATATCACGGAGAGTCTGGCCAAGGGTCATATCAGACCCTCATCATCACCCATTGCTGCTGGGTTCTTCTTTGTAAAGAAGAAGGACGGGGGTTTACGCCCATGCTTAGACTTCCGTGAATTAAATCAGATTATGGTCCGGGATTCTTTCCGCTCCCTCTTATTCCGGACCTCTTTAATCAAATTGTGGGGGCTAAGTGGTTCTCCAAATTAGACCTCGGGGGCATATAATCTCATTCGGATGAAGGAGGGGGATGAA
This sequence comes from Ranitomeya imitator, assembly GCF_032444005.1. Lineage (NCBI taxonomy): Eukaryota > Metazoa > Chordata > Amphibia > Anura > Dendrobatidae > Ranitomeya > Ranitomeya imitator. The sequence goes on from NC_091282.1 coordinate 660,633,451, forward strand.
TGGAAGACGGCGTTTAATACTCCAGAGGGACATTACGAGAACATGGTTATGCCTTTTGGGTTATGTAATGCTCCTGCTGTGTTTCAACACTTTGTCAATTATATACTTAGTCACCTGATTGGTAGGTTTGTGGTGGTATATCTCGATGACATCTTAATTTATTCTTGTGACCTCGAGTCTCATCGGGCTCATGTAAGGCAGGTCCTTCAGGTACTCTGAGACAATAAACTATGTGCCAAACTTGAGAAATGCATGTTCGTGGTCAAAGAGATTCCGTTTTTGGGTTATTTCTTATCCTCCACAGGATTTCGTATGGATCCGCTAAGGTCAAGACGGTCTTGGAGTGGTAGCGTCCTGAGGACCTTAAGGCCTTGCAGAGGTTTTTAGGTTTTGCAAACTACTATCGCAAATTTATTAAAGACTTTTTAGTAGTAGCCAAATCTTTAACAGACATGACCAAAAGAGGCACGGATTTCTCTGTCTGGTCCAGTGCGGCCTGCCAGGCTTTCGAAACTTTGAAGAAGTGTTTTTCCACAGCACCCATACTAATACAGCCTGACATCACGCAGCCATTTGTGGTAGAGGTGGATGCATCTGAGGTGGGGGTGGGAGCTGTATTGTCACAGGGAATTTCTCCGAGTAAGTGGCGTCCATGTGCATTTTTCTCGAAAAAATTATCTCCTACTGAGAGGAATTATGATATTGGTAACAGGGAGCTGTTGGCAATTAAATGGGCATTTGAAGAATGGCGCCATTTTTTGGAGGGAGCACTTCACCCTGTCATGGTGATCACAGATCACAAAAATCTGTTGTATTTAGGATCTGCAAAGCGTCTCACTCCTAGGCAAGCTAGGTGGTCTCTGTTCTTCGCCAGGCTCAATTTCTACATTACGTATAGGCCAGGAAGCAAGAATGTCAAGGCTGATGCGTTATCCTGTTGTTTTCCAGGGGGTGGGGATAATTGTGAACCAGGTCCTATACTGCAGAAGGGTGTAATTGTCGCCGCAATTAATTCGGATCTTGAGAGAGAGGTGTTAGAGGCGCAGGGGGACGCCCCAGCAGCCTGTCCTTTAGGTAAACTTTATGTTCCTGCTAATCTTCGTCTTAGGGTCATCAATGAACATCATGATTCGGTTTTGGCTGGACACCCTGGAAGTAAAGTTACCACGGACCTTCTCACTCGGCGTTTTTGGTGGTCTGGGGTAAATCATGATGTACAGGAATATGTCGCTGCCTGCAGTGTGTGTGCGCGTTCCAAGACCCCTCGTACTCGCCCGTCTGGATCTCTCCAACCTCTAGAGATTCCCAATAGACCTTGGACCCATTTGTCAATAGACTTCATCACCAACTTACCGGTTTCTGAGGGTAATACAGTTATTTTAGCCGTAGTTGACAGATTTAGCAAGATTTCACATTTTATTGCTCTTCCCGCGTTACCTAATGCCAAGACTCTGGCATAGATCTTTATCAAGGAGGTTGTGAGATCGCATGGTGTTCCTTCAGATATTGTGTCAGATCGTGGGGTGCAGTTTATTTCTAAAGGTACCTTCACACTGAACAACTTAACAACGATATCGCTAGCGATCCGTGACGTTGCAGCGTCCTGGATAGCGATATCGTTGTGTTTGACACGCAGCAGCGATCTGGATCCTGCTGTGACATCGTTGGTCGGAGCAGAAAGGCCAGAACTTTATTTCGTCGCTGGATCTCCCGCAGACATCACTGAATCGGCGTGTGTGACGCCGATTCAGCGATGTCTTCACTGGTAACCAGGGTAAACATCGGGTTACTAGGCACAGGGCCGCGCTTAGTAACCCGATATTTACCCTGGTTACCAGTGTAAGTGTAAACAAAAACAAACACTACATACTTACATTCCGGTGTCTGTCGCGTCCCCCGGCGTTCTGCTTCCCTGCACTATGTCAGCGCCGGCCGGCCGTAAAGCAGAGCACAGCGGTGACGTCACCGCTGTGCCTTACAGCCGGCGCTTACACAGTGCAGGGAAGCAGAACGCCGGGGGACGCGACAGACACCGGAATGTAAGTATGTAGTGTTCCAAGACCCCTCGTACTCGTAAGGGCCGCGCTTAGTAACCCGATGTTTACCCTGGTTACCAGTGTAAATGTAAAAAAAAAACACTTCATACTTACATTCCGGTGTCTGTCGCGTCCCCCGGCGTTCTGTTTCCCTGCACTGTCAGCGCCGGCCAGCCGTAAAGCAGATTACAGCGATGACGTCACCGCTGTGCTTTACGGCCAGCCGGCGCTCATAGTCAGTGCAGGAAAGCACAGCGACGGGGGACAGACACCGGAATGTAAGTATGTAGTGTTTGTTTTTTTTAACATTTACGCTGGTAACCAGGGTAAACATCGGGTTACTAAGCGCGGCCCTGCGCTTAGTAACCCGATGTTTACCCTGGCTACCCGGGGACTTCGGCATCGTTGGTCGCTGGAGAGCTGTCTGTGTGACAGCTCTCCAGCGACCACACAGCAACGCTGCAGCGATCGGCATCGTTGTCTAGATCGCTGCAGCGTCGCTAAATGTGACGGTACCTTAAGTTTATTTTTTTCCCCTTACTGTTGGGGTTCCTCAAGGATCAGTCCTAGGCCCCCTCCTTTTCTCTTTGTATACTGCCCCTATTGGACAAACAATCAGTAGATTTGGTTTCCAGTACCATCTCTATGCTGATGACACCCAATTATACACTTCTTCTCCTGTTATCACGCCAACCTTTTTAGTAAACACCAGTGATTGTCTTACCGCTGTCTCTAACATCATGTCCTCCCTCTATCTGAAACTGAACCTGTCAAAAACTGAACTCCTCGTTCTTTCTCCCTCTATTAACCTACCTTTGCCTGACATTGCCATCTCCGTGTGCGGGTCCACCATTACTCCAAAGCAACATGCCCGCTGCCTTGGGGTCATACTTGATTCCGAGCTTTTATTCACCCCCCACATCCGATCACTGGCTCGCTCTTCTTATCTGCATCTCAAAAACATTTCTAGAATTCGCCCTTTTCTTACTTTTGACTCTTACTGTTTCACTTATTCATTCTCGTCTGGACTATTGTAACTACTAATTGGCCTCCCTCTTACAAGACTCTCCCCGCTCCAATCTGTCCTGAATGCTGCAGCCAGGATCATATTCCTCACCAACCGTTACACCGATGCCTCTACCTTGTACCAGTCATTACACTGGTTACCCATCCACTCAAGAATCCAGTACAAAACTACTACCCTCATCCACAAAGCACTCCATGGCTCAGCACCAACCTACATCTCCTCTCTGGTCTCAGTCTACCACCCTACCCGTGCCCTCCGCTCCGCTAATGACCTCAGGTTAGCATCCTCAATAATCAGAACCTCCCATTCCCGTCTCCAAGACTTTACACGTGCTGCGCCGATTCTTTGGAATGCACTACCTAGGTTAATATGATTAATCCCCAATCCCCACAGTTTTAAGCGTGCCCTAAAAACTCATTTGTTCAGATTGGCCTACCACATCAACGCATTAACCTATCCCTGTGTGGCACATTAAAAAAAACATAATCAGGTTCCTCGCAACATGTTCTCATACACTTTATGCAGTTATTAGCCCTCTGTGTCTGTACTGCTACATACTTAGGCAGTTAACTGGTTCATGCAGCTTTACATGAACACCTGAGCCTTACACTGTGGCTGGTCCGAATAACTAAAGCAATTGTTACCATCCACCTCTCGTGTCTCCCCTTTTCCTCATAGTTTGCAAGCTTGCGAGCAGGGCCCTCATTCCTCTTGGTATCTATTTTGAACTGTGATTTCTGTTATGCTGTAATGTCTATTGTCTGTACAAGTCCCCTCTATAATTTGTAAAGCGCTGCGGAATATGTTGGCGCTATATAAATAAAATTATTATTATTATTATCATTATTATAAGTTTTGGAGGGCTTTTTGCAGCTGGCTGGGGATTCATTTGTCGTTTTCTTCAGCTTTTCATCCTCAATCCAATGGTCAGACAGAACGTGTAAATCAAAATCTTGAAACTTATCTCAGGTGTTGCATTTCAGAAAATCAGGAGGACAGGGTTAAGTACTTACCGTTGGCAGAGTTTGCAATAAACAACCATACTCATGAGTCTACTGGTAAGTCCCGGTTTTTCGGGGCATATGGTTTTCATCCTCAATTCAGTTCGTTTAATAGGAAGGATTCCTCAGGGGTTCCTGAAGAGGAGAGGTTTTCTTCGTCCATCACGTCCGTATGGCAAGGGGTTCTTGATAAATTAAAGAGGATGAGTTCCAGATATAAGAATGCGGCTGATCGGAGACGTATGAAAGGTCCGGACCTATGTGTGGGTGATTGGGTTTGGTTGTCCTCAAAGAATATTAAACTGAGAGTTCCCTCGTGGAAATTGGGCCCTAGGTTTATTGGCCCTTATAGGATTGTGGCCGTCGTCAATCCTGTTGCATTTCGGTTGGCTTTACCTCAGTCGTTTAGGATCCATAATATTTTTTATCGCTCATTACTCAAGAGGTTTGTGGCATCACCTAATCCATCACCTTTACCTCCCTCTCCGGTCCTGGTTGATGGAAATCTTGAGTTCCAGATAGCCAGGGTCATGGATTCTTGATTTGTTCACCGGTCTCTACAGTATCTAGTACATTGGAAAGGGTACGGTCCTGAGGAGAGGATATGGGTACCTGCAGCCGATGTCCATGCGGTTAGGTTAGTCCGGGCATTTCATACAGCTCATCCTGAGAAACCTGGTCCTGAGGTTCCGGAGGTCCCTCGTAGAAGGGGCGGTACTGTCACGGGGCTACCGCGACAGAGAGGTTCCAGAGAACTGCAGCGCTCTAGGCCTCATTCACACACGATGAACAGAAGCTCTTCTCCTGAATTCTGACCTGGCTGTCTTGTACCAGCAGGGCAGGAGTTAAACCTAGTTGCTGAAGATGCTGAGAGCTTGGTCTCTCAGCTGAATTGGTTTTTGTAATCTCCTCTCCTATAAAGACTCAGCTTTGATGACAACTGTTTCAGTGATCAGTTCTGCTGCCTGGCTTGAAGTGGGAAGGAGCGTGGTGTTGGAGCTTGGAGGTTTATCTACAGAGATTGTTGTCTGCTGTTTTGGTTGCATGTTAAACCTGTTTTCCTTCCTAGTTTTCCCCCCTCTTGCCTTCTCTGTGTTTCCTCTGTGGCTGTGTGAGCATTTGGTGAGTTTGAGATTTTAGTTACCTTGTCTGTTTACCCTGTTTACTTGTCATATTTATACACTGATGCAGTCCTCCTCCCTGGGGGGAGAGGGGGCCACTGATAGGGCCTGCACAGGAGACAGGGATACGCTGGTGGCTCAGGCCTCCTAACCATTATAGGTACCCCTGAGATAAGGGAAAGCCAGGGCCCCTTTATAGTGGCAGGGACAGGTGCGGGTCCTAGTACGCCGTCCTGCCCCTTTATCACCATAAACGGCGTGACATCCGAAGTGACATTCAGTAGTTTTATTGTATTTTTCCAGAAGTGAGAAGTAAACTGGAAGCCTCTGTCTGAGACAATATAAAGTGGTAATCCATGGAGGCTGAAAATATGTAAAATAAACTACTCTGCAAGCATCAGAGCAGACAGGAGACCGGGTAGTGGAGTCCATCCAGATGATGGGACACCAGGCCGAAACTGAAAAGTCAGTGATGAAATCCATCACAATATGCTGCCAGGGAGCAGATGGTACAGGCAAACAAAGTAGCCAACCGGTTGGAAGCTGTTTTGGAGCTTTGTTCTGGGCAAAAGAGGGACAGGCAGAGACGAAATCTGCAATATTCCTGCACAGGGTCGACCACCAGTAATGTCCGGAAATGAGGACATCATATCCGGCATTCCCAGCCATCTTAGACAAGTGACCCCCAAAAAAGAACCCGCTTCCTGTCTGGTTCAGCAACGCAAGATTTTCAGGATGGGATTCATGACATATCCAACGGAGCGACTGTAATTATTTTGAAGGGTTCGATGATGTATAGCGGCTCTTCCTGCTGATCGGAAGACAGAAAAGATCTACATAGTGCGTCCGCCGTGACTTTTTTATCAGCCGGCTGTAAAGGGAGAATAAAGTTGAAGTGGGTGAAGAGCAGAGACCATCTGGCTTGTTGTCTATTCAGCCGCTGTGCAGACTGCAGGTAGGCCAGTGTAAATTATCATCAGGTGCATCGCTCCTTGAAGCAGGAGCCGCCACTCCTCGAGAGCTAATTTAATCACTAACAGTTCTCGATCGCCAATCGAGTAGTTGCGTTCCGGAACTGAAAAGATCTTGGAAAAGAAGCTACAAGTCATCATACGAATGGAAGGAGACTTCTGGGTAAGTACTGCTTATATTGTCCAGTCAATGCAAGACCGGAGCTGAGGAGAATGCCTATTTTGAAGACACAAAGGCATTGTAACGACTCCCTATTCCCCGAGTTTCTTCTGAAGATGAAGATGCCTGGGCCATGTACCTGACCTTATCTCCTGTATCCGCCCCCACCTAGGGAAGAGGGGAGTAACAGTGCATCGCAGTACACCAGACAGACAAGGAAACATAAACAAGGGTAACTGAAAATACCAGGCATACAAATATTCACTCACAGATAACGGAGGAATACACCCAGGGAGTGGAGGAATGGAAAAAAACAACATAGCAGAAATAAGAGAATTATCACACTTTGAAACCCAAACAAAAATCACTGATATACCCACCATACGCCTTCTCATAACCACTAACTCCTATCCTCCCAGCCATGCAGCCAGTGGCGTAGGAAGGGGGGTGTGGGGGGGGGCGGTCCGCCCCGGGCGGCACAATGCAGGGGGCGGCCGGCGCTGCAGGAGAAAGGAAAAAAAAAAAAAAGACGCCCCTTTAAATCTTCGGGCGGCGCCGTCCGCCGCCACGACCAGGCTCCCCCCGCCCCTGGGCCCCCGCCCCCCGCTCTATACTCACCTCTCCTGGTTCCTGCGGCGCCGGCAGCTACAGCGTCCTCTGACTCTGCGACGTCTCAGAGCAGAGGGCGCGATGACGTCACTACTGTGCGCGCCGCTCTGCCTCTCTGTCCTGAGCGTCGCAGAGCCGGAGAGACGCTGACTGCACCGGACCTGCGCTAGGAACGGGAGAGGTGAGGATTTTACTTTTTTTTTTTTCTTTATGTCTGACTCTGGGGGCAATGCTGGAGACCATTGGGCAGATTGCTGGACACACCGGGGCAATACTGGAGACCATGGGGCAGATTGCTGGACACACTGCGGCAATACTGGAGACCATGGGGCAGATTGCTGGACACACTGGGGCAATACTGGAGACCATGGGGCAGATTGCTGGACACACTGGGGCAATACTGGAGACCATGGGGCAGAATGCTGGACACACCGGGGCAATACTGGAGACCATGGGGCAGATTGCTGGACACACTGGGGCAATACTGGAGACCATGGGGCAGAATGCTGGACACACCGGGGCAATACTGGAGACCATGTGGCAGATTGCTGGACACACTGGGGCAATACTGAAGACCATGGGGCAGAATGCTGGACACACTGGGGCAATACTGGAGACCATGGGGCAGAATGCTGGACACACTGGGGCAATACAGGAGACCATGGGGCAGATTGCTGGACACACTGGGGCAGATTGCTGGACACACTGGGGGTAATATGCTGGACACACTGGGGGTAATATGCTGGACACAATGGGGGTAATATGCTGGACACACTGGGGCAGATTGCTGGACACACTGGGGGTAATATGCTGGACACACTGGGGGTAATATGCTGGACACAATGGGGGTAATATGCTGGACACACTGGGGCAGATTGCTGGACACACTGGGGGCAGGACTTGGGGCATGATTGGAGACATGGGGCATGATTGGAGACACGGGGCAGGATTGGATCATGGGGCAGGACGGATACGATGGAGGCTGGTGGGGCAGGATGGGGAGATCATATGGGGCAGGATGGGGAGATCATATGGTGTAGAATGGATAGTCATGAGGGCAGGATACGAGAACATATGGCTGGAGCCAGGAATGAGATAAACGGGGCCAGGGTGGGGAATAGTGTTACCATAGGGGCTAATTAAGGGATATTATTACTGCAGTGATGTATTTATTTTATTTTTTGAGTATACTGTTTTAAATGGGGGGGCGGTACTGTTATTGTGCAGAGTGACACTATATCGCCTTTTTGTCTTCATGTGGTGTAATGTAGAAGTTGTGAAGAATTAAGTAATGTGTTCTGCAAGCGGAGCTCGAGATAACTGTGTTATTTCCTGCAGAAACGAGTCCTGGCTGGAAGGAATGATGGCTGTCTGTGCTGGATGAAAGATGAAGGACTTCACCTAGAGACGTCACTGGTGAGTCAGTGTTACCTATACACTGACACTATACACTGTATACTATATACAGCGGTCCTGTGTACAATGTCACCAGTGATCTCTGTATTACCTCTACACAGACACTGCATACTAAGTACAGATCTCCTGTGAATACTGGCACTTATGGTGATAGTATTGTGGTTTTTTTTTTATTACTGATCAGTATTGTAGTATTCAGTCACTATGTGGTGGTAACATGTGGTCTGGAAATGGTGTTGTGGTATTTGTCCCTTGTATGTAGTATTATTCGGTCACTATGTGGTCTGGTCACGGTGTGGTGGTATTAAGTCACAGGTTTGGCATGTGGGGGTGACACCATTAGGCCCAGTTTAAGTTCTACAAAACAGGAAAACCATTTTTGGTAACCTTTGTGTGTATTGAGCCGGGGGAGGGGGGGCGCCAAACTCGGGAACAGCCCCGGGCGGCAAAAGCTCTAGCTACGCCTCTGCATGCAGCATAAGCTATCTCTGATGATGTGTGTCAGTCACGACCCAGATTATATAGGGGATAGGTGTGGTTAACCATGCTCAGCTGAGAGCCTAAACTCCCAGAGCTTCAAACATGGCGAATTAACCCTTGTACTGTGAAAAGAAATTGACATTGTTTAAAAAGAAGGTGAAGTGCTTATTTTTGGCGCAGGAGTAGGAGCAATCAGATGCTGTGTTCTTCTGGTTCCTCTCTGTTGCAGTAACCTCGTGAATGTACCCCCCTTCTACGAGGGACCTCTGGAACCTCAGGATCGGGTTTATCGGGGTGTGCCACGTGAAAAGACCGGATCAGTCGGGCCGCATGGATGTCAGATGATGGTATCCACATCTTCTCCTCAGGACCGTATCCCCTCCAATGTACCAGATACTGAAGCAACCGATGGGCTAAACAAGAATCCATGATTTTTGCTATCTGAAATCCTAAGTTTCCATCCACAATGACAGGAGATGTGGTAGCGATAATGGTACCGAAGATGCAACATATGTTTTTGGAGCGCCCCCATGGGGCCGTGGGGTAGTCGGTACCGGGCCCTGCGGTTCTCAGGGGGATGTCACGGTGGCTGACCCGGTCCGTGGCCCTGGGACGTCTGTGTAAAAGGGAAAGGTCTTTAAAGGGATAAAGTTTGTGTTCGTGACGCCACCTGTGGTATTCGGTCAGGGTGACCGACGCTGTTTTAAGGGGTCCGCTGGGGTGATGTTATGGCAGCTAGATGGTATACCTTCCCACAGGTGAAGTATGTCCCCAGGGCTTCCCGGTGTGTAGATGGTGGAAGGTGAGAGGCGCAGTGAAGAACGAGGACACAAGGTTGCAGTCTCTTTACCTTTACTGAAGACTTCAGCATCCACAGTCCAGATCACAGGGCAGGCAGAGTCCGGCCGGTTTGGAGGCAAGTCCAGAGTTCCCTTGTCCAGGTGGAAATCAGTAGCCTTCCCTCGCGCTGCAGTGTTGTAGTTCCTTACTGCCTAAGACTTTACATAAGGTCCTCACAGATGTAATGTCTTTCTCTCTGTCCCCCATATAGGATACGACAAACCCGTATGACTGGTGGCTTGAGACTGTTTACAAGGACTCTAGAATGCCTCGGCCTCCATAGGTTGCCACCGTGCCTCCTGGGTGTAGGGCAGACAGGTAACTTGCAATTAGCTGTCCTGCCGGTCTCTGGAGCAAAGCATAAAGGTCGTTACTCCCTCGGTGTTCCGGCTAACGGGATTCTGCGCCTCAGAAGGAGGCAGCCTGTGCAGGGCTGTTCCCCTTCTGGTATCCTCTCCTTTGCTTTGACTTCCTTTACACTCTCTGCAATCTGTTTGGCTTTCTATCCGTCTGTTTCCTAGGAGCTGCAGCACTTTAGGCTACACGGCTCCTCTACTTAATTTCCTTCTGTCTCTCTGACAGGAACTGACCTCACGTTAAATCCAGTACTTCTGGACTGGGAAAAGAAAACAACAATTTACAAGTTAAATAATGCAAACATTTTGAAAAACATTTGAACAATTATAAAACTTTGTCTTCCCTTTATGGGAGGTGAGGACACTTGAACGTTGCGAAAACAAGTTTATAAAAGTACATCTGTTATTTTCTTTTATCAGATGAAGCAAAGAAAGGCTCTACCCATATCGGCAAAGTGGGTGGAACCAAGGTGCACCTTGAGGGTGCCAAACTATTTACAAGGTAAGTCTTTGGGTAAGCATTGTCCATTACTGCAACGTCCATTTTTTAAACCTGTAACAAAGATGAGCAAGCAATTCAAACATGTAACAGCAATTATTGACATTGTTAATCCCTGTAACAAGCTTGGATTTGACCTTTGGTACTACGAGTAGACATACGTAGTTCCTGATCTAACATGTCTGCTGTTACTGTAGTGGACCCACTGGTATTTGCACTATCTGTAGGCCTGCATTGTGTAGGTAAATTGGGCAAGTGTCTGCGTCTTCTTAAACTCACCATAGGTCTGACAGGTTCACCAATAGCAGAGGGTGGATTCTCTGGTTCCACTGCTGGGGTGACATTTGCTGTTTGAACCTGTTGGTGCAGAGTCTCTTCTGGTTCAGGATGGTCTGGAATCACATTCTGTTCTGGTATTTCCAGCTGGGGAAAAGTCAAGACAGGTATCACGATGGCCTGATGTACTTGAGTCCAGGACTGGGGAAAATCTCCAAGAACAGTGTGTATCATCTTCTCTTCCATAGGTGGAGATGTTCCTGGATCGGTTTCTCTGGTCCTCAATTTATCAGGGCATTTCTTGAGATGGTCTCTGGATACTGCCGTCGAAGTTTCTCCTCCATCTTTGCTGATAAGGCAGACTTTAAGGTACCGTCACATTTAGCGACGCTGCAGCGATCTAGACAATGATCCCGATCGCTGCAGCGTCGCTGTGTGGTCGCTGGAGAGCTGTCACACAGACAGCTCTCCAGCGACCAACTATGCGAAGTCCCCTGGTAACCAGGGTAAACATCGGGTTACTAAGCGCAGGGCCGCGCTTAGTAACCCGATGTTTACCCTGGTTACCAGCGTAAATGTTAAAAAAAACAAACACTACATACTTACATTCCGGTGTCTGTCCCCCGTCGCTGTGCTTTCCTGCACTGACTATGAGCGCCGGCTGGCCGTAAAGCACAGCGGTGACGTCATCGCTGTAATCTGCTTTACGGCTGGCCGGCGCTGACAGTGCAGGGAAACAGAACGCCGGGGGACGCGACAGACACCGGAATGTAAGTATGAAGTGTTTTTTTTTTACATTTACACTGGTAACCAGGGTAAACATCGGGTTACTAAGCGCGGCCCTGCGTTTAGTAACCCGATGTTTACCCTGGTTACCAGTGAAGACATCGCTGAATCGGCGTCACACACGCCGATTCAGCGATGTCTGCGGGAGATCCAGCGACGAAATAAAGTTCTGGACTTTCTGCTCCGACCAACAATGTCACAGCAGATCCAGATCGCTGCTGCGTGTCAAACACAACGATATCGCTATCCAGGACGCTGCAACGTCACGGATCGCTAGCGATATCGTTGTTAAGTTGGCAAGTGTGACGGTACCTTTAGTATTGTCAAAGTTGGACGGTAAGATGGTATATGCTTCTGCCTCCCACTGATCATCAAGTTTGTGCATTCTCCTTTTACGCTTTAACACTTGTTCACCTGGTGAAACTGGTGGAACTGCAGGGGCACGTTGGTTAAAGTCTCTCTCTTGTTGTTGTCTGGCTTGAGATAGACTTCTTTCAACGCATTCTTGCACTTGACGGTACTTTTGCTATCTCTCCCAATCCACATCAGATAAGGTATTGTCTGGGGTTAGGACTCCCATGTCTAGATCAACAGGTAGTTTGCTGGATCTTCCTCTTATTAGGTATGCTGGAGTACAGTTGGTGGAATTCATTGAAATGTGGTTGTACAAGTCTACCAAATCTGGCAACTTTTCTGGCTATAAGTTCCTTTCCTGTATAGGTAAGGTTTTCAGTACGTCAATCACTACTTGGTTCAACTTCTCACACATAACGTTGGTTTGTGGGTGGTACAGTGTTGTTCTGATCTTTTTGCATCCATACAGGTTGCAGAATTCATGAAACACTTCCATTTCAAAGGATGGTCCTTAATCAGTAAGTAACTCGTACCTTCTCAGGATATCCATGTGGTCTACAGAAGTGCTGTTGGAAGGCCTTGGCAACTACCAGGAATCTGGAGTAGTGATCCACGATGGTCAGAGCATAAACATAGCTTGATCGGCTGGGCGTTAGCTTCACGTGGTCTAAGGCCACCAGTTCAAGTGGCTGTTTGGTGACTATTTGCTGTAGGGGAGCCCTCTGGCTGTCACGGTCCTTTCTGCACAGGCTACATGGGCCACACTCTCTGCACCACTTTTCGATGGCTTTTCTCATGCCAATACAGTAGAACCTTCCACGAAGTAGACTCTCCAACTTCTTCCATCCGAGGTGTCCTGCTCCATCATGGTACACTTCCAGAACCATTGGCGCATCTTGTCTCGGAACCACTATCTGCCAAACTAACTCATGAGTGCATGGGTCGATGTTTCTTCGGCACAGCTTACCATCGTAGATAAATAGTTTGCCTTTCTCCTTCCACAGTTGTTGCATCTCTTGTGGATCGTCTGGACCAGGGTGTGAACCTGTCTGCGTCAGGAGTTCTTTCACCAGACGGACCGCGGGGTCACTGTCCTGGGTCTCTGCCCTTCCATGGTGGGGCAATGCGTTCAGCTTGGCTTCTGGCTTGTTTCTGTGCCTGTTCCTCACATGATGAGAATATTGAGTTGCCTTGGGGCGATGGATAGCTGGCAATTCTATTTCTTCGAGTATTTCTGAATCTTCTCCCATCTCTGGCAAGTTGGGCATCCTGGACAATGCATCGGCATTCACATTCTTGTGCCTTGCCCAGTACTTGATGGTAAAATCATAATTGGACAACCGGGCCATCCACTGTTGCTCCAGGGCACTGAGTTTTGCTGTGTCCAAGTGTGTCGGTGAATCTTACCGAGGCCAGGTAGTGCCTGATTCTCTCTGTCACTGCCCAGACGATGGCGAGGAACTCCAGCTTAAAGGAACTGTAATTTTCAGGGTTCCTTTCAGTGGGATGAAGTTTCCTGCTGGCGTAGGTGATTACCCTTTCTTTGCCTTTCTGGACCTGGGACAACACGGCTCCTAGTCCCATGTTGCTAGCATCCGTGTACAGCACAAATGGTTGGTCATATTCAGGGTAAGCCAGTACCAGTCCCGTCAGAGCCAACATTAAACCAGTGAAGGATCTCTCCAGTCCGTCGTCCCAGTCAAATGGGGTATTCTTACCCTTGGATTTCTTGGATTGGCCCACTAACAGGTCTTGTGGTGGCGTGGCTTTCTTGGTGAAGTCTTTGATAAATCTTCTCTAGTAGCCTACCAACCCGAGGAACTGCCGGACTTCATGGAGGTTGCTGGGCTTCAGCCAGTCTCTGATCACAGTGACCTTGTCAGAGTCTGGGGCCACTCCTTTGGCGCTCACCACATGGCCCAGGTACTGCACTTTGGGCTTTAACCCCTTCATGACCCAGCCTATTTTGACCTTAATGACCTGGCCGTTTTTTGCAATTTTGACCAGTGTCCCTTTATAAGGTAATAACTCGGGAACGCTTCAACGGATCCTAGCGGTTCTGAGACTGTTTTTTCGTGACATATTGGGCTTCATGTTATTGGTAATTTAGGTCAATAAATTCTGCGTTTATTTGTGATAAAAACGGAAATTTTGGCGAAAATTTTGAAAATTTTGCAATTTTCACATTTTGTATTTTTATTCTGTTAAACCAGAGAGTTATGTGACACAAAATAGTTAATAAATAACATTTCCCACACGTCTACTTTACATCAGCACAATTTTGGAAACAAAATTTTTTTTTGCCAGGAAGTTATAAGGGTTAAAATTTGACCAGCAATTTCTCATTTTTACAACGAAATTTACAAAACCATTTTTTTAGGGACCACCTCACATTTGAAGTCAGTTTGAGGGGTCTATATGGGTGAAAATACCCAAAAGTGACACCATTCTAAAAACTGCACCCCTCAAGGTGCTCAAAACCACATTCAAGAAGTTTATTAACCCCTCAGGTGCTTCACAGCAGCAGAAGCAACATGGAAGGAAAAAATGAACATTTAACTTTTTAGTCACAAAAATGATCTTTTAGCAACAATTTTTTTATTTTCCCAACGGTAAAAGGAGAAAGTGAACCACGAAAGTTGTTCTCCAATTTGTCCTGAGTACGCTAATACCTTATATGTGGGGGTAAACCACTGTTTGGGTGCACGGCAGGGCTTGGAAGGGAAGGAGCGCCATTTGACTTTTTGAATGAAAAATTGGCTCCACTCTTTAGCGGACACCATGTCACGTTTGGAGAGCCCCCGTGTGCCTAAAAATTGGAGCTCCCCCACAAGTGACCCTATATTGGAAACTAGATGCCCCAAGGAACTTATCTAGATGCATAGTGAGCACTTTAAACCCCCAGGTGCTTCACAAATTGATCCGTAAAAATGAAAAAGTACTTTTTTTCACACAAAATTTCTTTTCGCCTCAATTTTTTCATTTTTACATGGGCGATAGGATAAAATGGATCCTAACATTTGTTGGGCAATTTCTCCTGAGTACACCGATACCTCACATGTGGGGGTAAACCACTGTTTGGGCACACAGCAGGGCTCGTAAGGGAAGGCGCGCCATTTGACTTTTTGAATGGAAAATTAGCTCCAATTGTTAGCGGACACCATGTCGCGTTTGGAGAGCCCCTGTGTGCCTAAACATTGGAGCTCCCCCACAAGTGACCCCATTTTGGAAACTAGACCCCCCAAGGAACTTATATAGATGCATATTGAGCACTTTAAACCCCCAGGTGCTTCACAGAAGTTTATAACGCAGAGCCATGAAAATAAAAAATAATTTTTCTTTCCTCAAAAATGATTTTTTTAGCCTGGAATTTCCTATTTTGCAAAGGGTAATAGGCGAAATTGGGCCCCAAATGTTGTTGTCCAGTTTGTCCTGAGTACGCTGATAACCCATATGTGGGGGTAAACCACTGTTTGGGCGCATGGCAGGGCTCGGAAGGGAAGGCACGCCATTTGACTTTTTAAATGGAAAATTAGCTCCAATCATTAGTGGACACCATGTCACGTTTGGAGAGCCCCTGTGTGCCTAAACATTGGAGATCCCCCAGAAATGACCCCATTTTGGAAACTAGACCCCCAAAGGAACTAATCTAGATGTGTGGTGAGCACTTTGAACCCCCAACTGCTTCACAGAAGTTTATAACGCAGAGCAGTTAAAATAAAAAAAAAATTATTTTCTCAAAAATGATTTTTTAGCCCGCAATTTTTTATTTTCCAAAGGGTTACAGGAGAAATTTGACCCCAAAAGTTGTTGTCCAGTTTCTCCTGAGTACGCTGATACCCCATATGTGGGGGTAAACCACTGTTTGGGCACATGCCGGGGCTCGGAAGTGAAGTAGTGATGTTTTGAAATGCAGACTTTGATGGAATGGTCTGCGGGCGTCACGTTGCGTTTGCAGAGCTCCTGATGGGGCTAAACAGTAGAAACCCCCAACAAGTGACCCCATTTTGGAAACTAGACCCTGAAAGGAACTTATCTAGATGTGTGGTGAGCACTTTGAACCCCCAAGTGCTTCACAGAAGTTTATAACGCAGAGCCATGAAAATAATAAATACGTTTTCTTTCCTCAAAAATAATTTTTTAGCCCAGAATGTTTTATTTTCCCAAGGGTTACAGGAGAAATTGGACCCCAAAAGTTGTTGTCCAGTTTCTCCTGAGTACGGTGGATACCCCATATGTGGGGGTAAACTACTGTTTGGGCACATGCCGGGGCTCGGAAGTGAAGTAGTGACGTTTTGAAATGCAGACTTTGATGGAATGCTCTGCGGGCGTCACGTTGCGTTTGCAGAGACCCTGATGTGGCTAAACAGTAGAAACCCCCCACAAGTGACCCCATTTTAGAAACTAGACCCCGAAAGGAACTTATCTAGATATGTGGTGAGCACTTTGAACCCCCAAGTGCTTCACAGAAGTTTATAACGCAGAGCCTTGAAAATAATAAATACGTTTTCTTTCCTCAAAAATAATTTTTTTAGCCCAGAATTTTTTATTTTCCCAAGGGTTACAGGAGAAATTGGACCCCAAAAGTTGTTGTCCAGTTTCTCCTGAGTACGCTGATACCCCATGTGTGGGGGTAAACCATTGTTTGGGCACACGTCGGTGCTCAGAAGGGAAGTAGTGACTTTTGAAATGCAGACTTTGATGGAATGCTCTGCGGGCGTCACGTTGCGTTTGCAGAGCCCCTGGTGTGCCTAAACAGTAGAAACCCCCCACAAGTGACCCCATTTTGGAAACTAGACCCCCCAAGGAACTTATCTAGATATGTGGTGAGAACTTTGAACCCCCAAGTGCTTCACAGACGTTTACGACGCAGAGCCGTGAAAATAAAAAATAATTTTTCTTTCCTCAAAAATGATGTTTTAGCAAGCAATTTTTAATTTTCACAAGGGTAACAGGAGAAATTGGACTCCAGTAATTGTTGCGCAGTTTGTCCTGAGTACACTGATACCCCATATGTGGGGGTAAACCACTGTTTGGGCGCACGTCGGGGCTCGGAAGTGAGGAAACACCATTTGACTTTTTGAATACAAGATTGGCTGGAATCAATGGTGGCACCATGTTGCGTTTGGAGACCCCTGATGTGCCTAAACAGTGGAAACCCCTCAATTTTACCTCCAACACTAACCCCAACACACCCCTAACCCTAATCCCAACTGTAGCCATAACCCTAATCACAACTCTAACCACAACCCTAATTCCAACCCTAACCCTAAGGCTATGTGCCCACGTTGCAGATTCGTGTGAGATTTTTCCGCACCATTTTTGAAAAATCCGCGGGTTAAAGGCACTGCATTTTACTTGCGAATTTACCGTGGATTTCCAGTGTTTTTTGTGCAGATTTCACCTGCGAATTCCTATTGAGGAACAGGTGTAAAACGCTGCGGAATCCGCACAAAGAATTAACATGCTGCGGAAAATACAACGCAGCGTTTCCGCGCGGTATTTTCCGCACCATGGGCACAGCGAATTTAGTTTTCCATAGGTTTACATGGTACTGTAAACATGATGGAACACTGCTGCGAATCCGCAGCGGCCAATCTGCTGCGGATCCGCAGCCAAATCCGCACCGTGTGCACATAGCCTAATTCTAAAGGTATGTGCACACGCTGCTGAAAACGCTGCGGATCCGCAGCAGTTTCCCATGAGTTTACAGTTCAATGTAAACCTATGGGAAACGAAAATCGCTGTACACATGCTGCAGAAAAACTGCACGGAAACGCAGCGGTTTACATTCCGCAGCATGTCACTTCTTTCTGTGGATTCCGCAGCGGTTTTACAACTGCTCCAATAGAAAACCGCAGTTGTAAAACCGCAGTGAAATGCGCAGAAAAACCACGGTAAATCCGCCATAAATCCGCAGCAGTTTAGCACTGCGGATTTATCAAATCCGCTGTGGAAAAATCCGCAGAGGACCAGAATACATGTGCACATATCGAAACCCTAACCCTAACCCTAGTTCTAACCCCAACCTTAGTGGAAAAAAAAAAATTCTTTATTTTATTATTGTCCCTATCTATAGGGGTGACAAAGGGGGGGGGGGTCATTTACTATTTTTTTTATTTTGATCACTGTGATAGGTTATATCTCAGTGATCAAAATGCACTTTGGAATGAATCTGCCGGCCGGCAGATTCGGCGGGCGCACTGCGCATGCGCCCGCCATTTTGGAAGATGGCGGCGCCCATGGAGAAGACGGACGGACCCCGGGAGGATCGGTAAGTATGATGGGGTGGGGGGGTGGATCGGAGCATGGGGGGTGGATCGGAGTGCGGGGGGTGGATCGGAGCACGGGGGGGTGGATTGGAGCACGGGGGGTGGATTGGAGCACGGGGGGGTGGATCGGAGCACGGGGGTGGATTGGAGCATGGGGGGGTGGATTGGAGCACGGGGGTGGATCGGAGCACGGGGGGTGGATCGGAGTGCAGGGGGGTTGGATCGGAGCACGGGGGTGGGATTGGAGCACGGGGGGAGCGGACAAGAGCACGAGGGGAGCGGAGCACAGGACGGAGGGGAGCGGGGCAGTGTGCAGGACTGATCGGTGGCTTGGGGGGGCGATCGGTGGGGTGGGGGGGTGCGATCGGTGGGGTGGGGGCACATCAGTGTTTCCAGCCATGGCCGATGATATTGCAGCATCGGCCATGGCTGGATTGTAATATTTCACCAGTTATAATAGGTGAAATATTACAAATCGCTCTGATTGGCAGTTTCACTTTCAACAGCCAATCAGAGCGATCGTAGCCACGAAGGGAAGGGGGTTAAGCCACCCCCCCTGGGCTGTACTACCACTCCCCCTGTCCCTGCAGATCGAGTGAAATTGGAGTTAACTCTTTCACCCGATCTGCAGGGACGCGATCTTTCCATGACGCCACACAGGCGTCATGGGTCGGATTGGCACCGACTTTCATGACGCCTACGTGGCGTCAAAGGTCGGGAAGGGGTTAACAGATGGCATTTGGATGGCTTTACCTTTAGACCAAAGCTAGACAGAGCTTCGAACACCTCGGCCGGGTCCTCTAGATGGTCCTCATAAGTCTTGAAGAAGATGATGACATCGTCCAGATACAGCAAGACGGTTTCAAAATTCTTGTGTCCAAGACAGCACTCCATCATCCTCTGAAACGTTCCTGGGGCATTGCACAGTCCGAACGGCATGTAGTTGAATTCACAGAGTCCCATCGGTGTGGTGAAGGCCGTCTTTTCCTTATCCGCCTCTTCTACGGGAACCTGCCAGTACCCACTGGTGAGATCCAAGGTAGAGAAGTAGTTAGCAGATTTTAAAGCAGCTAGTGACTCTTCTATTCTAGGCAAAGGGTATGCATCCTTGTGTGTAATGCGGTTTATCTGCCTATAATCTACACACATTCTCATCGTGCCATCTTTTTTTCTGACGAGGACTAATGGAGCTGCCCAGGGGCTTCAACTGTCTCTAATTACCCCAGCCTCCTTCATCTCTCGCAACATGTCTTTGGCACACTGATAATGAGCTGGAGGTACAGGGCGGTATCTCTCTTTAATGAGCGGATGATCTCCCGTGGGTATATGATGTTGAATCCCTTTTACTTTCCCAAAATCTAGTGGGTGTTTGCTGAATACTCTCTCATACTCATGGACCACCCTGTAAGCCCCTTGTTTTTGGTGTGATGGTGTAGAGTCAGTGCCCATGTGTAGTTTCTGACACCAATCTTCCATCTGTCCTGCAGAGCCATTGTCGTCCGCCTGGTTGGACGGGACCAAGGGTTCTGTTACCTGTATCACATTATTATCAACAGTAAACAGTTTGGAAAGTGTGGCATATTTGGTTAAGTGGACCTCTTTCTCTCCACAGTTAAGGACACTTACTGGTACCCTCCCCTTGCGGACTTCAGCCACCCATCAGGCTGTCAGGATTGTGGGCCTACTATCTGAGTACACAGGTTCTTCCAGGGCCTTGTAGTCTTTACCTCTGAGGCCTATTGCTGCCCGACACCATATTAACATTTCACTCCTGGGGGGTATTGCGATGGGGATTGAATCACTCACTGTGGCACGGCCAATTTCTCCACCAGATAGTTCTACCTGCTGTCTCTGTACCAGAGCTCTGATTTCTTTCTGCAGGACACGTTGTTCACTGGAACCAGCAGTTTCGGCCACCTGTTGTAATAAGACAATATCCTCTGCAAGACAATTTTCTATGACATTAGTACCAATGGTCATCATAGGGTTACATTCACGGCGATCAATATCAACAACCACTATCCCTTGGGATTTCAACTCTACCTGCCCCACTTTAATGGTGACCTCTTTGTATCCCACTTGTGGTAAGGGCTGACAGTTACTGGCTACTATAGTGAAATCATCATCAGGGCCACGCGTAATGTCGGTGTCAGCCCAATAACGTTTATAAAGGATGTAAGGCATAGTTGTCACCTGAGAACAGGTGTCCAACAGAGTGTTCATGGGGATACCGTCGATCACAATGGGGAGAACAGGTCATCCTCCATCGTACTTGGCTCTCCAGTTTTGTGGGCCTGGTCGTCCTACTCCTGGAGATTGGCCCTCTGCCCCAGAGGTCGCTCGTTTAAATGACATTATCTTGCAATGTGGCAGGAGATGGGTCGTCCGTCCTGATGATAGCGATCGTCGTCTCTTCCTCTGGTCGGCGGGATCCTCTTCTGTCATCGCCAGGGAACATCTGTTATGATAAGGTAATTCAGTACCACAATGGACATAGAGGTCAGAGCACATACAGTGACCTGACAATAACCCAAAAACATAGAACGGGCTCTGAGACGTGGGAACTCTGCTGACCGCAATCCCTAATCCTCTCCAACCACACTAGAGGCAGCCGTGGATTGCGCCTAACGCTCCCTATGCAACTCGGCACAGCCTGAGAAACTAGCTAGCCTGAAGATAGAAAATAAGCCTACCTTGCCTCAGAGAAATACCCCAAAGGAAAAGGCAGCCCCCACATATAATGACTGTGAGTTAAGATGAAAAGACAAACGTAGAGATGAAATAGATTTAGCAAAGTGAGGCACGACTTTCTGAACAGAGCGAGGATAGGAAAGGTAACTTTGCGGTCAACACAAAACCCTACAAAAACCATGCAAAGGGGGCAAAAAGACCCTCCGTACTGAACTAACGGCACGGAGGTACACCCTCTGCGTCCCAGAGCTTCCAGCAAGCAGGAAAAAACAAATAGACAAGCTGGACAGAAAAAAACAGCAAACAAAATAGCAAAGCGGAACTTAGCTATGCAGAGCAGCAGGCCACAGGAACAATCCAGGAGGAAACAGGTCCAATACTAGAACATTGACTGGAAGCCAGGATCAAAGCACTAGGTGGAGTTAAATAGAGCAGCACCTAACGACTTCACCACATCACCTGAGGAAGGAAACTCAGAAGCCGCAGTACCACTTTCCTCCACCAACGGAAGCTCACAGAGAGAATCAGCCGAAGTACCACTTGTGACCACAGGAGGGAGCTCTGCCACAGAATTCACAACAAACATCCTCCGGTCTGGAAGCCAGCTTGATCTTCTCTTTGGGGGCCTCCTGTAGGGACTGCACGGTCCGGGCTAGCACAGCAAAGTTCTTGGTCAGCTCCTGCAGCTGGAGGCGTAGTCCTGCAGGAGAATCATCTACAAGGATCTGGGCATCAGCCTCAGCAGGGACTTGAGGATCTGACGCCACCTCCTGGTGGTACGTGAGGGCTTGACGCTTAGGGGGTACTGCACGGCTGGGCTGCCGTTCCTGTAGCACCTGGATGGCCTTGTCTTTGAATTGCGCAAAAGCTAGGTCCGGATTCTGCATGGCCAGGAGGTGCAGTTGGGCCCTTTGGTTATTACCCCTCAATGGTCCCTCAATGAACCGCTCTTTTAAGAGTTTGTCTTCATCTTGCACGCTGTTAGGATCAACCTGCCTGATTGCCCGCAGTGCTTCCTGGAAATTAAGGTCATAGTCCCGTAGGCTATCCTGCGGCCTCTGCTTGCACCCATAAAACTTCAATTTGATTTCTGTAGCAGTGCGGGTGTCAAAGGTGGTTTTAAGCTTAGCAAAGATCCGCTGCACAGTCCCTTTATCCGCAGCTGGCCAGGATTTCACCTCCCTCAGGGCCGCTCCAAACAGTTGGCCCGTTACAATGTGAACTTTCTGATGCTCTGTCAGGGGATAAACTTCAAGCAGGCTGCAGAGTCTTTCTTTAAAGTCAGCTAACGTATGCGATTCTCCAGAGTATTGCGGGAGCCAGGCTGCTCCAGGTATGTACGGCATGGAGAGGGGCATGATGGCCGCTGTAGATGGGGCAGTGCCCGGCTGGCTGATGGGAGCAGCAGGCTCTGCAGGACCTGGCGGCGGTACAAGGCCTGCGGCTGCGTCTATCGCTGGGCCTGCGGGCACGTCTGCGGCGAGGCCTGGGGGTGCTATTAGGTCTGCGGCTGCGACCGTCGCCAACACCCCTCCCGGATTAGACATTGTTCTTTACCCTCGCTAACCTGGTGGAAGTCGGGGCTCCTCTCCGGAATCAGCAGCGGTTCCTCTGGTGCTCTGCTCGGCTCTTTGCAGCATCTCTTCTTTTGGCTCCGCTGCACGACATCTTCACTTCCAGCATTCCAGGCAGCAGCGCAGCACCTGTTCTTCCTGCTTCGCGCTCTTTTTGGCTAGCTCCGCCCACGAAGGTACATCTCCTACCCCTCACACTCCATGCGGTGTGGCAATGACAGATTTTGGCGGCAATTCTTGGCGGCAATGCGCAATGCTCAGTCTTTTAGCACAAATCACGGTTAGGCACAGTTCTGGCACAGTCTCTAGGCACACATGACCCAATTTTCAGGCTCTAGTAGATCCTGTTCATTACGCCAAAGTTGGATCACCCCCATGGGGCCATGGGGTACTCGGTACCGGGTCCTGCGGTTCACAGGGGGATGTCACGGTGGCTGACCCGGTCCGTGGCCCTGGGACATCCGTGCAAAAGGGAAAGGTCTTTAAAGGGATAAAGTTTGTGTTCGTGATGCCACCTGTGGTTTTCAGCCAGCGTGACCGACGCTGCTTTACGGGGTCTGCTGGGGTGATGTTATGGCAGCTAGATGGTATACTTTCCCACAGGTGAAGTATATCCCCAGGGCTTCCCGGTGTGTAGATGGTGGATCGTGAGAGGCGCAGTGAAGAACGAGGACACAAGGTTGCAGTCTCTTTACCTTTACTGAAGACTTCAGCATCCACAGTCCAGGACACCAGATCACAGGGCAGGCAGAGTCTGGCCGGTTTGGAGGCTAGTCCAGAGTTCCCTTGTCCAGGTGGAAATCAGTAGCCTTCCCTTGCACTGCAGTGTTGTAGTTCCTTACTGCCTAAGGCTTCACATAAGGTCCTAACAGATGTAATGTCTTTCTCTCTGTCCCCCATATAGGATAGGACAAAACCGTATGACTGGTGGCTTGAGGCTGTTAATAGGGACTCTAGCATGCCCTGGCCTCCATAGGTTGCCACTGTGCCTCCTGGGTGTAGGGCGGCAGGTAACTTGCAATTAGCTGTCCTGCCGGTCTCTGGAGAAAAGCATAAAGGTCGTTACTCCCTTGGTGTTCCGGCTACCAGGATTCTGCGCCTCAGAAGGAGGCAGCCTGTGCAGGGCTGGTCCCCTTCTATTATCCTCTCCTTTGCTCTGACTTCCTTTATGCTCTCTGCAATCTGTTCGGATTTCTATCCGTCTGTTTCCTAGGAGCTGCAGCACTTTAGTCTATACGGCTCCTCTGCTTTCCTTTCCCTCTTCAAAAGGAGATTTGTAGTTAAAATTCTGCGCTGCCGCTAAGATGAATTTCAGGAGAGTAAAGTTGATTCACAGTGGTTTTATTCAACGCGTTTCAGGGGTCTCATGCCCCCTTCATCAGGAAATACCACACAGAACATACAGGCATCACAGGTATAAATAGTTTTGCTAGGTTACAAAAAAAGGGCACCAACAGGTCAGTTGACTCAGTGTCAAAGTTCAATGATGACACACAATTAACAATTCAAACGATTAGGGAGGTATATACAATGAAAAAAATAATGCAATGACTTCTTTTATATTTCTAGACAATATTTCCAAATTTGAAGCATTTAAGCAAAAAAAAAACAAAAAAAAAAAAAACGATGTCTACTTAAATGGACAAGAACCTGTAAGAAAAGGAATTACTCCAGTTCAGAAGCAAATGCCTTACAGATGAACTATCCCTCTGTCTCTCTGACAGGAACGGACCTCTTTCCCTCCAGATAAGGATGTTCTTATAGGGGAGTTCACCTTAAACAGGCTTAGAGCTCCTCCTTCTGGTCTGGATTGTGAACATGTTGCATGCATTGTGTTACCTGACAAAGAGTTCTCCTTCATTGCCTCCAAACATAGCTTCACTCTCCCCGAGAGGAAAGCAATTCCACTGCGACATCCAGGACCCTGGGGCGCCGCATTTTCAGCAGAGATCGATGAAACACATTATGGATCCTAAAGGTAGGTGGCAAAGCAAGGCAGAATGCTATGGGATTGACGATGGCTATGATCTTATAATAACCAGTTTCCAAGATGAAACCTTCAACTTAATGTTCCTACAGGACAATCACACCAAGTCACCAACACAAAGGTCCCATCATACGTCTCCAATCTGCCACACTCTTCTATTTGGACCCCATCTTCTTCAAATTACTAGTAATCCCCTGCCACACGGACATAAGAGATGACACCTTAAAGCAGATGCTTAAGATGTTGGTTGACTCCCATGGGAGAGACTGGGAGCGGTATCTCCCACACCTTCTATTTGCCTACCGGGAGCTTCCACAGGCCTCAACAGGGTTCTCCCCCTTTGAGCTCCTGTATGGGCGATGTGTACGGGGCCCCTCGCCCTGTTGAAGGAAGCATGGGAAGGAGATTTGGCCACCCATGGAGTGTCGGTCATTGAGTATGTCATGCGCTCGCGGGACAGAATGACGGCCTTCACACGGCTGGTGCATGACAATATGGCCTAGGCCCAAGCTGACCAGAAGCGGTGGTAGGACCAGAATGCTTGTGAGAGGACCTACCAGGTGGGTCAAAAGGTGTGGGTACTGGTCCCCGTACCACAAAACAAGCCTCAGGCGGCCTGGGAGGGTCCATACCTCGTGCACCAGCAGCTCAATGCCGTCACCTATCTGGTCACCCTGGACCACACCCGTGGAAGGAGGAAGGCCTTCCACGTGAATATGATGAAGGCACATCATGAGCGGGAGTCTTGTGCCCACCCTGTGTGCAACCTTCCCGAGGAAGGTGAAGTAGAAACCCTCCTGGATCTGCTCACCCAAGCCAAAGCGGGTGGATCCATCGAGGATGTGGGGGTTGGCCACCAGCTCTCGGAGGACCAACGTTCCCAGCTGGGGGTCACCCTACACCCCTTTCGGGAGCTGTTCAGCAGCCTGCCCGGAAGGACTGAGGCAGCCGTCCATGATGTGGACACCGGCAATCACCCCCCAATCCGGCGTTCAGCATATCGGGACTCTCTCGAGGTGTAGCAGCACATGCGCCAAGAGATAGACAAGATGCTGAAGCTGGGGGTGATCCAAGCATCCAACAGCGCGTGGGCTTCGCCTGTAGTCCTTGTCCCTAAAAAGGACCGAACTACGCGGTTCTGCGTGGACTACCGGGGGCTCAACGCTGTGACGGTCACCGATGCGTACCCAATGCCGCGCACCGATGACCTGCTCGATCAGCTGGCCGGGGCCAAGAACCTGACCATCTTGGATCTGAGCAGGGGATATTGGCAGATTCCCTTGACCCCTAAGGCACAAGAACGCTCTGCCTTTATCACCCCATTTGGACTGTACGAGTCCACGGTGATGCCCTTCGGCATGAAGAATGCCCCTGCCACTTTTCAGTGGATGGCCAACACGCTGCTCGAGGGACTGGAAGGGTATGCGACCGCATACCTGGATGACATTGCCATCTTCAGTCCCACCTGGGAGAATCACCTACAGCACCAGGAGCAGGTGTTAGGGAGGATCCAGAGAGCAGGCTTGACCATTAAGCCGGAAACGTGCCAGCTGGGTATGAGTGAGGTCCACTACCTGGGACACCGGGTAGGTGGAGAAGCTCTGAAGCCAGAGCCCGGGAAAGTGGATGCCATCACCTCCTGACCCTCCCCAGGACCAAGAAGCAGGTGATGTCCTTCTTGGGGACTGCCGGGTACTATAGGAGGTTTGTTCCACACTATAGCACCCTGGCCAAGCCCCTGACGGATCTCACCAAGAAGAAACTACCTGTCGCAGTCGACTGGACAGTCGCCTGCGAGACAGTCTCCCAGGTGCTCAAAACCACTAGCTCTCCCGTACTACAGGCAGCCGACTTCACGCGGCCGTTTGTAGTACAGACTGACGCCAGGGACTTTGGCCTTGGTGCTGTGCTCAGCCAGGTCGACACTACAGGACATGAATACCCCATTTTGTACCTGAGCCGGAAGCTCCTGCCGAGGGAAGTGGCCTATTCCACGATGGAGGAATGTCTGGCAATCGTATGGGCCCTGCAGCGTCTGCAGCCATACTTGTATGGACGCCACTTCACCGTGTAAACAGACCACAACCCCCTCAGCTGGTTACACTCGGTCTCTGGGATGAATGGGAGGTTGCTACGCTGGAGCCTTGCTCTCCAGCAGTATCACTTCACCATTCGCCATAGAAGAGGCAGAGATCATGGTAACGCTGATTGGTTGTCCCAGCAAGGAGAAGGTGAGGAAGGGCACATGGGGGAACACAGGAATGTGATGCCCCCTAGCGCCCTCTAAAGCAGGGAGGTGTGATTAGGGAGCAGCCACCATCTTGGATACGGGGCAAACTAACAAAGATTGGCGTGGCTCCATTTGGTCTCCTATCTAAATTCACCTGGTCACACATCTGCAGGGATGAACACTCCCGGCCCCCACCTTTTCCCCTACCTGAATAAAGTTCCTTTAGTATGGTAATGAACTGAGCGCAGTGTAGCAGGCAGATGGCACTTCAGAGCTTGAGTGAGGAAGCCACACCAGCAGGGGGCATGGAGGTGCCTGGGGGCTCAATTAAAGCATGCATGTCAGGTGGCTCCAGGAGCCTAAGTCTATTATCTGCCCAGCTGGACCGTGTCCGCCATGAAATTATGAATTATGGATGCGTCATCCGAGGTACAGGCTCATAAAAAATATTCTCATGGCCCTGAAGAAATTGCGCATCTGACAGTGCAACTCCCAGGTCCGTGGGAGTTCTGGAACCTGAGATATAGAGATCAGCCTCCCACAGTGACCGAATGAGTCCAGGTGTGATCCCTTTATGACCGGCAGAACAAACCTCATGCGCTGGTACCGCCCGTGTACTGATCCAATCACCCTGAGAGCAATTATCCCATTTATTAGATATTGGATACAGATCTTGCAGGGAAGCTGAGGGGTGGAGATTTTTAGCCCGCCCAGGTAGAGCGGGGAGGGACACAGAAGGATTAAGAGCTGAGACACATGGACAGACACACACTCAACAGAAGATGACGATGAACTAAGGAAAGGGCATATGCCAGTCAGAGGGGAGCAAGCACATGCTTTTTGGGGGCTGCCCGGCAACTAAGTATTGTACCTGTGGAACGCAGAGCCCCCCGGCTTCCACAAGCGACCTTCAACCTGGTAAATTGACCTCCAGCTTTATACCTCTAAGCCTTGTACTATTATTGTTATATTTTACTCTGACTGTAACCCTTGGTATATTTTTACAGGTTTATTTCTTGTAATTACTTAGTGCGCCCTTAAGGCAATTAATTTTGGGCTGATCCTTTTATTCTGATTGCGAATCTTAGAGTACCCAGCGTGGGTAACAGGGCAGTCTCCCCGGCGGCCATTTGCTCTACGTGCAGTTCCCTTATTGGCCTGAAAGACAAAGGGGGCGCCAGAGAGCTGTGCCTGTGTAGTGATGTCACGGATTGGTGACGTGGGAGGAACCAGTCTCCTTCACACCTTTGACATAATTTTTCTGTGCAGATGAGTTATTTCGAAAAATATGCACATGGACGCCATTTACCAGGAGACACACCCTGCAACAATACAGACCCCACTCCCACCTCAGACGCATCAACCTGGAAGATAACAGGCTTAGTGACATCCAGTAAAGCCCAGACTTTCGCTGGATCCATGTGACCAGTGGACGATAACACATATCCTAGAAAAGGGGACTCCTTAACCGAGAACATTCCTTTTTTTGGTTTGCCAAATAATTTATTGTCTCTGAGTATTTGTAAGACCTGCCTGACATGTACCTGATGTGACTCAAGGTCAGGTGAATAAATTAATATGTCATCAAGATAGATTACCACAAATCTACCTACCAGGTGACTAAAGATGTAATTTACAAAGTGCTGAAAGACGGCAGGTGCGTTCGTCAACCCAAATGGCATCATCAGGTTTTCATAGTGTCCCTCAGGCATTTTGAAGATGTTTTCCACTCATTCCCCTCTTTAATGCGAATGAGATGATATGCCCATCTGAGGTCCAGTATTAAAAATCAGTTTGCTCCTACAATCTGATTAAAGAGGTTTGGGATGAGAGGGAACGAATATGGATCCAAGACCGTGATCAGATTGAGTTTGTGGAAATCTAGGCATGGGCGTAACACCCATCATTCTTCTTTACAAAGAAAAACCCCACAGCAATGGGGGATGAGGATGGCCTGATATGAACCTTTGCCAAACTTTCCTCATTATAGTCCTTCATGCCTTGCCTGTCTGAACCAGAGATATTATAGAGTCTGCTCTTAGGCAGCTTGGCCCCAGGAACAAGATTAACAGTGCAGTTATATGAATGATGGGGAAGTTCTTGGCAACCCTGCTCCGAGAACACATCCCCAAAGTCAGACAGATATTTAGGCACAGACTGGGTATCCATCCTTGCAAGCCGGGCACCCAAGCGGTGTCCATGACAATACTTATTCCACTTTACCACTTCCTGAGTCTGTCAATCTACTACAGGATTGTGCAGAGTGAGCCAAGGAAGTCCAAGAACCACAGGAGAGGGCAGACCCTCTAGCACATAACAGTCTGTTTCTTCAGAGTGCATGGCCCCTACCTGTAGATGTAAACCTCGGATAACTTACTTGCTCTACCCCAAGATATTAGGATCATCCATAATTTGCATAGTTTTAGGCGCTCGCTCAAAACACATTTGTTCAGAACGGCCTATCACGTTCACTAATCAAAGTCATTTTATGTTTGTGTGTGTGTGTAGCCCATTCACTATCCTCATCTATTCCCCAACCCCTGAAGATGGCTGGACCATGATTGTAAATACATCATTGTAAATACACACCTGTACTTTGCATCTCCCCCACCTCATTGTAGATTGTAAGCTCTCACGAGCAGGGTCGTCTTATTTTGCTTTAATTATTGTATTGTTAATGTTGTTACTTATGACTTTTGTGTTTGAAACTGTTAAACTGTAAAGCGCTGCGGAATATGTTGGCGCTATATAAATAAAGATTATTATTATTATTATTATTAACTTAATTAAAAACCCCTATCTTAAGGGGGCAGAGTCGATGGTGATTATGGGTATGGGTCTAGACAATCTATGTGGATTGAGGCTCTGGACCTGCACAAACCTAGCATCGATCAAGTTAAACCTCGCCCCACTGTCCAGAAATGCAGACACAACCACCTTAATTTCACCCAGGTGAATCTCAGCTGGTAGAAAAAATTGTATCCTACCCACAGAGGAGATAAGTACACCTGGGTTGCTAACCTCCCCGCAACCCGGGCCTCTAAGTTTTCTGGAGGTTGTTTTACTGTCAGATTGGGAAGGGCACGTGCCCATGAAAAGGCAATTTTTACCGCAGTAACAGTACACTCCCCCTTTGCACTGAACAACAGACTGTGTTTTAGGATGAGATGCCACTCCCATCTGCATTGGTTCCTTAGATGACTCAGATCCAATCTCCCTTGGCCCAGGACCTCCCGCACATTGGGATGTCTCACTATGTCTCTGGCGAAGACAGCTATCAATCTGGATAGCCAGAGACATGTCCGCCTCAAGGGAGACTGGAGACTCTTACAGGGCTAAGGCATCCTTCACCCTTACAGATAGCCCCTCCACGAACAGGCTACGCACTGCGGGGTCATTCCACTTAGTGTCTGTGGACCACCTCAGAAACTCAGAGCAATACTCCTATGCCAGCCAGTCTCCCTGCTGGAGCTGGCGCAGTGTCGACTCAGCCAAGGAGACGCAGTCGTAGTCGTCGTATATAAGACCCAGCGCCAGAAAAAAATTCCTCCCATGCTTGGGGCGTCACCCTGAAGGACCAAGATTATTATCCCCACGTTACTCCTCTGTACCTGAGAAACCAGGACGTAACCTAAAATACAGTTTACAGGCCTCCCTGAAAACAAATAACTTGTCACGCCCCCCAGAGAATCTGCCAGGCAAAGCAATCTTGAGCTCCACTACGGGTTGCCTGGGAGTCACGATTCCCAAACCTGATGTATTAGGGTATGTGTCCACGTTCAGGATTGCATCAGGATTTGGTCAGGATTTTCCATCCCATCAGTATTTGTAAGCCAAAACCAGGAGTGGAACAATTAGCGGAAAAGTATA
Source organism: Ranitomeya imitator (assembly GCF_032444005.1). Lineage (NCBI taxonomy): Eukaryota > Metazoa > Chordata > Amphibia > Anura > Dendrobatidae > Ranitomeya > Ranitomeya imitator. Next base: position 660,664,007 of record NC_091282.1, read on the forward strand.
ATAGAAACATATGCACCACTTCTGTATTTATCATCCACTCCTGGTTTTGGCTTACAAAAACTGATGGAAAATCCTGACCAAATCCTGATGCAATCCTGAACGTGGACACATACCCTCAGGGTGCTGCAAAATCCTAAATCTGCCACCTCCAGACAGAGCTGTTGCAGATGTCCTGTCACAGCAGTAATTGGATCCATAATGATAAACAAAAAATGGTTTAGGTCAGAGTTAATGTCACAACTTGGTTGTCGGGTGACCTGGGACAAGGGGCTTCTTCCCTGTCCCTACTGTTAGGGGCGCGCTAGCTCGCCCTATTCTTGCCTTATCCCCTGTATCCACCCTCCGTCTGTACCATTCCTCCACCCAGGAAAGTGGGGAGTAGCAGTACACCACCCAGACAAACAAAGCAAAACGAACAAAGGCAACTGAAAATACCAGGCATACAAATATTCACTCACATATACCAGAGGAAGGCATCAGGGAGTGGACGATAAGGAAAAACCAAAGTAGGAGAACAAAAGGGAATTATCACACTTACAAACCCAAGAAACAGACACTGGAAAACCCACCATGCGCTTTCTCATAACCACTAACTCCTATCCTCCCAGCCATGCAGCATAAGCTATCTCTGACGATGTGTGTCAGTCAGGACCCAGATTATATAGTGGATAGGAGTGGCAATCCGTGCTCAGCTGAGAGCCCAGAATCCCAAAGCTCCCACCATGGCCGATTAACCCCTGTACTGCCAAAAGAAATGTACACTGTTTAAAAAGAAGGTGAAGTGTTTCTTTCCAGCGCAGGAGTAGAAACAATCAGATGCTGCGGTCTTCTGGCTCCTCTCTGTTGCGGTAACCCCGTGGCAGGTGTTCTCTGCCTAAGGAGTCCATATCTTAGGGTTGCCCCATTATGGTTCAAGGCAGAAATTGGAGCAGCCCAAGAGGAGAAATGTGAAATGAACTGGCAGTAGTAGTTCGCGAATCTGAGAAATCGCTGGATGGCTTTGACTGACGTTGAACACCTTCTAGGGATCCATTTTCAGGCTGCTCTAAGAAATGATGAACTCAAAAAACGGAAGAGAAGTCTGCTCGAAGAAACACTTTTCATACTTGGTGTACAGACGATTTTCCTTAATCTCTGCAGAACCTGGAAAACATCCCTCTGGTGGGAAGGCAGATCTGGAGAGAACACCAAAATATTGTCTAAGTCAATGTTTCTCAACTCCAGTCCTCAAAACCCTCCAACAGGTCACGTTTTCAGGATATCCTTAGTATTGCCCAGGTGATAATTTCATCACCTGCTCAAGCATTAATTCCATCACCTATGCAATGTTAAGGAAATCCTGAAAACATGACCTGTTAGTGGGTCTTGAGGACTGGAGTTGAGAAGCACTGGTCTAAGTAAACTACCTCACGTGTAGAGAAGATCCTGGAAGATGTCGTTCACAAACTATTAAATGACTGCAGGGGCATTACAGAGTCAAAATGGCATTATACGATACTCATAATGGACATCACAGGTATTAAAGGCCAACTTCCATTAATCTCCCTAGCATATTCGGATCAGGTTATACGCCCCCCGGAGTTTGAGTTTCGTGAAGATTCTGGAACATTTGAGACGATCAAACAGCTTGGAGAGGCAGATGATATTTTTTATTGTAATTTGGTTGAGTCCCCTATAATCAATACAGGGTCAAAGAGAACCATTCTTTTTTTTACAAAGAAGAATCCTGCTCCAGTTGGGGAGAAAGAACTCTGGATAAATTCCCTGGCAAGATTATCTGTAATATACTTTGACATGGCTCGGGTGTCAGTGTGTGACAGGGGGTAGATTCGACTTCGCAGAGGGGAAGCAACAGGAAGATCGATAGGACAGTCATACGGCCTATTAGGTGGTAATGTATTAGCCTCCTTTTTGTTGAAGACGTCAGCATACGTCCAATATGCAGCAGACAAGCCAGGTAAATCAGATGAGAAGCCGGAGGTCAAGCAGCACGTATGGGAAGCAGACAAGTCTTGTGACACTCCTATCCCCAACAAAGTACCTCTCAGGATTTACAGTCCAAGACAGGATCATGTCTCTACAGCCATGGCAGACCTAGAAGCAGAGGGTGAGGCAGACCTGACAGCACGTAGATAGGAATCTTTTCTGAATGTAGCATTCCCACCCGAGGTTCTACAGGCTCAGTAATGAAAAGGATGGTCTTAGAAAGAGATTTTTCATCCACCGATGAAATCACCAACGGATCCTGTAGACGTTGAATTGGGATTTTATACCACTCCATGATGGCCTGTTGGATGACATTACCTGCGGAACTATAGTCCAGGTAGGCCGACTCGACAAAACGGATGTTGCCACATCTAACGAATACCATCAGAGACAGTGATGTAGAGGAGTGATTCTCGCCCAGGTTGGCCTCTCCAGCAGACCCTAGGCACTGCTTCCCAGTTTCTCTGGTCAGGAAAGGATTACATGCTCAGGACTGTCACAATAGAAGCACAATAGAATCACCTGTCCTTTCCCCAGTGATGCTTGCCATGTTCACCTAGTCAATTTACATGGATTCCAAGGAGGATGCCGAAGCTGAGGCTTGTTGCAAGATCGGTCTTTGAAAGGTAGGAGCCAGGCACACAGGTCTTCTCTCATGGGCCACCTCCTTGGAACGCTCTTGGAACCCGATGTCGATCCGAGTTGCCAGAGACACCAGGTAATCAGGTGATATGGGTATATCATGACTGGCTAGCTCATCTTTCATTCGCCCAGAAAGGCCATCCCAGAAGGTAGCCACCAGAGCCTCATTATTCCAGGCGAGTTCGGACGACAGTGTACGGAAACTGTCATGTCCCATAATTTAGTATCATACAGATAGTATTCCATTTTATTATATTGTTGCTGTCATTGCTGTGTATACATCTGTCCCTTTTATAGGTTGTTCTCCTCCCCCCCTGCATGTGACTCTGATTCTGTAACCCCTCCCTTCTTCCCCATGTTTGAGTCTATCGCCATCTTGGAGACACATGTTTCATACAGCTCTGCACAAGAAAGTCTCTTTTTATCTACTGTAACTGTGCATTAAACTAGAATTCAGCTGGAAATAAACCCTCAAATGGACTCTTCAACGTGCTCTCTTTCAGTGGAGTTAACCTATCTGTGGATATCATTAAATGTGAGTAATAGTAAACAGACGCCATAGAAAGGCGGTCTAAGCGCCTAACACTTGCAGTTTAGCCATGGAGGCAGATTAGAAATGAAGAGTGTACTGACTCACTGTAAGGTTTCCCTGGTGCAGTCTGAGGAGAGAAGATGATGTGGAGGAAACATTGCCAGGCTCATCGAAGATCTTACAGATGGCTTCAAGAAAAGACTTTAGGTTTGACACGAGGATCCCCTCTCTCCCATAGGGGATTGAGCCACGCCAGTTGGATGGGACATGATGAAAGCCACTTTGGCCCAATCTGAGATGAACTGATAAGCCAAGAGTTTGAAGTGCAGCGTGCACTGATTAATAACCTCCTGACATACGGCAGGGTTACCGCCATAACATGGAGGAGCTGACAGAAGGGGTCCGGAACTGGGCACATAGCTGGCAGGTTGATGGCTCACGACTGAGGTGGTCACAGCTTGCGTAGGTGCGAATGTGCCTGGAGTTGTAAGCATAGCTAGATGGATGGTTACTGTCTGCAGGTAGGAGAGGATTTTATCCTGCTGGTTTTCCTGGAGGGAGGCCTCCTGGTGTAAGCAGGTTGCGGGATGCAGTGAAAGACAGGAGACAGAGCAAGGGTTAACAATTTTAATTTACTCTAAGATACTCCACGCAAGGATGATAAAGGTTAACTAGGGAGTTGAGTAGGCAATTCAAGATATAGTTAATGTGCAGGGGTTAAGGAACAGTGGAAAAAAGGTATTAACAGTTCTTGGGGGTTAATTTATCCTGTCTATCAGACATTTATCAAGATGTGGTAGTCCCGGAGCAGGTGATGGCGCCAACCACGGCTTATGGGGCGCTTGTCCAATATGGTCCTGGAGGTAACGATGATCCGTCTCCTGGTGGCAGCGGTTGGTCTCCGGTACCTTCCGCTGAGCCCCTAGTCCATATACTGATGTGGCTGCAGGAGCATGGGCCAGGCACTGTTTGAGTCTGACGGGACCCGACAGACATACACTGGTGAATCAGGGTGCAGATGACAGTCCTGCACCCGGCCTCTCTCTGGCAGCACGCGCGCAGTACTCACTAGCCTGTAACGTTCAACACTACGCTTTGTGGTGACCCACGGGCACACTGCATGTCTCTCCTCACAGTCTCTTTCAGCGGTGGTGGGGAAGCTCGAGCACGGGCCTGCACTATATCGATGCTCAAGGGCCAGAGCACTCATGTCCCCCTGCTGCGCGCTGTCTCTTCCTGATAAGTCTGCCCGTTTCCAATCGCATTGAGTTTGTAAGCGCTTAGCCGAACCCCCTGTTTCCACCTGCAATGATTGATTCAGTCTCTTAAGCTTTCCCACGGACAACAGAGGAGACAGCCCTGACAGTTCTGGACCCGGCACAAGAAAGGTACCCACGCCACGGTTCCTCTTCTTACACTGGTACAAGTGAAGGAAGGGCCAGGGGCTGCTAGAGTGGTAGTCATGGCCGACAGTAATCCTTGTATGACTCCCTGGTCCCTCCCCCTAAAAGTTCACAATTCTTCGCTGCTTTACATTTGTGTTGGCTCTCTGCATCATCTATGCTTGACCGTTACGGGGATGATTTCCTCATAGACGGCTCCGCAATTAAAGAGACACACTCTTGGTTAACTTCAACGATAACTTCTTTACTTAGCACAGCTTGATCAATTACAGGCACTTCGGGTAACGCATGCAACACATCCTTCTCTGTCCCTGCGCTGTCCTTTCCTTATTTGCATTCAGCCCCAGGTTGGACCGCTTCTCTCAGTCCCGCAGAGTCTATTCCATCCAGAATTCTTGCCTCATGTGGGGGAGTCCTATACTGTTTCTCCCCGGTTCTAAGTACTGACGCCCAGGCAAAAATCTGCCACATCTAGTGTATAGTGACCATGCTGACCTGTCTTCTTGCTCTATAGGGACAGATTTTCTTCAGCTGCGTCTCCAGCACTTGTTCCCTTTTTCTCCTAAAGGAAGCCTTTCTTTGTAACTGTTCTATGCTGGGACCCCTTCTTAAATGTGCGGGGCACAGCAATTTCTGGCTGGGTAGCCCAGTGAGCTGCATGGGCGCTCAGGCTCTGACTACAACTAAAAGAAGCAGGAAGCTACACTATACTTATGCACTGTGCCCCTCCTACTCTAACTAACTATGTACTATAGTGCCCCCCTCTAGTGGCCAACCATGGACACTACACCCCTATCAATATACTGGGCTCGGGGATCAACTTTCTCTACAACTATATGTGTGCAATACATGGCAAACAATATACAAATATGCAAAGTAGTAAGCATTAAGGTGTAGCAATACTCTTGTACACGGTGACAATACACTTTATGTGTGGCAGTGCCACTGTGCACGAACACATCAATAGCACATTATTTACACTCTTAAAGGGGTTAGGGGAGAAGAAGGAACAATATGCATTTACATTCCCTACACAAGTCTGAGATGAAGGAAGCCTAAGAGCCAGCAGATTCCATGGCCTGTGCAAACTGTAACAGAATTGGTAGAGCCACTGTGCCGTGGTTTGAGAACAGCCTGGAGTGGCATGACTAGATGAGCACCTGACTCTTCACTAGTGCATAAAAAGGTCGGCAATCGGTGTTTATAGGAGGTGCTTGTAAGAAATATCATAAAAATTTAAAGAAACAGCACTCCCATATGCTTGATATATTTAATTAGTAATTAATTATATCAAGCATATGAGAGTGCTGTTTCTTTACGTTTTGTATGACTCTTCACTAGATCCCCTGATGGTGGTGTTAGGCTTGGCTCCCAATAGACACTAGTTGCTACTCCACGGCAGACCTCGAATGCACGGCAGCTGACCCCCAAGGCACAGGTAGCTGGAACGGCCCAGTAGGAGAGTACGGCTGATATTCAGACTCACCCAGTGAATACAAGCGGGTTCGGCTGGTGTACAAACTAGCACTGCAGGTACAAGCGGGTCCAGCTGATATACAGACTGGTATGGCAGGCGGGTCCGGGTGATATACCGACTGGCAAAGCAGGTGAAGGTGGGTCTGACTGATATACAGACTGGCAAGGCAGATGCAGGTGGGTATGGCTGATATAGATATAGCTCCTGTAGAATGTAAGCCCACAAGGGCAGGGTCCTCTTCCCGATGTATCAGTCTGTCATTGTTAGTTTGTTTACTGTAAGTGATATTTGTATTTTGATGTGACCCCTACTCATGTACAGCACCATGGAATTAATGGTGCTATATAAATAAATAATAATAATAATATACAGATTGGAATGGCAGGCGGGTCCGGCTGATATACAGACTGGCACGGCAGGTGCACTGTTATGAACAGGTAATTCAGAACCACAATGGACCTTGTAGTTCAGAGCACACAAAGTGACCTGACAATTACCAAAAACATAGGACGAGCTCTGAGACGTGGGAACTCTGCTGACCGCAATCCCTAATCCTATCCAACCACACTAAAGGTAGCCGTGGAGCGCTCCTGACCAGTCCTATGCGCCTCGAGCACAGCCTGAGAAACTAGCTAGCCCTAAGGAAGAAAAATAAGCCTACCTTGCCTCAGAGAAATCCCCCAAAGGAAAAGGCAGCCCCCCACATATAATGACTGTGAGTTGAGATGAAAATACAAACGCAGAGATGAAATAGATTTAGCAAAGTGAGGCCCAACTTACTGAACAGACCGAAGATAGGAAAGATTGCTTTGCGGTCAACACAAAACCCTACAAACAACCACGCAGAGGGGGCAAAAAGACCCTCCGCACCGACTAACGGTACGGAGGTGCTCCCTCTGCGTCCCAGAGCTTCCAGCAAGCAAGAAAAACCAATATAGCGAGCTGGACAGAAAAAATAGCAAACAAAAATAACACAAGCAAAACTTAGCTTATGCAGGATAGACAGGCCACAGGAACGATCCAGGAGAAAGCAAGACCAATACTAGAACATTGACTGGAGGCCAGGATCAAAGCACTAGGTGGAGTTAAATAGAGCAGCACCTAACGACTTAACATCACCACCTGAGGAAGGAAACTCAGAAGCCGCAGTACCACTCCCATCCACCAAAGGAAGCTCATAGACAGAACCAGCCGAAGTACCACTCACTACCACAGGAGGGAGCCCGGCCACAGAATTCACAACAGTACCCCCCCCCCCCTTGAGGAGGGGTCACCGAACCCTCACCAGAGCCCCCAGGCCGACCAGGATGAGCCACATGAAAGGCACGAACCAGATCGGCAGCATGGACATCAGAGGCAAAGACCCAGGAATTATCTTCCTGACCATAACCCTTCCACTTAACCAGATACTGGAGTTTCCGTCTCGAAACACGAGAATCCAAAATCTTCTCCACTATATACTCCAACTCCCCTTCAACCAAAAACGGAGCAGGAGGATCAACAGATGGAACCACAGGTGCCACGTATCTCCGCAGCAATGACCTATGGAACACGTTATGGATGGAAAAAGAAGCTGGAAGAGTCAAACGAAAAGACACAGGATTAAGAACCTCAGAAATCCTATACGGACCAATGAAACGAGGCTTAAACTTAGGAGAGGAAACCTTCATAGGAATATAACGAGATGACAACCAAACCAAATCCCCAACACGAAGTCGGGGACCCACACAGCGCCTGCGGTTAGCGAAACGTTGAGCCTTCTCCTGGGACAAAGTCAAATTGTCCACTACATGAGTCCAAATCTGCTGCAACCTATCCACCACAGTATCCACACCAGGACAGTCCGAAGACTCAACCTGCCCTGAAGAGAAACGAGGGTGGAACCCAGAATTACAGAAAAACGGCGAAACCAAAGTAGCTGAGCTGGCCCGATTATTAAGGGCGAACTCAGCCAAAGGCAAAAAGGACACCCAAACATCCTGATCAGCAGAAACAAAACATCTCAGATATGTTTCCAAGGTCTGATTGGTTCGTTCAGTCTGGCCATTAGTCTGAGGATGGAAAGCCGAGGAAAAAGACAAATCAATGCCCATCCTAGCACAAAAGGCTCGCCAAAACCTCGAAACAAACTGGGAACCTCTGTCAGAAACGATGTTCTCTGGAATGCCATGTAAACGAACCACATGCTGGAAAAACAATGGCACCAAATCAGAGGAGGAAGGGAATTTTGACAAGGGCACCAAATGGACCATCTTAGAGAAGCGATCACAAACCACCCAAATGACCGACATTCTTTGAGAGACGGGGAGATCCGAAATAAAATCCATAGAGATACAGTGGGGCAAAAAAGTATTTAGTCAGTCAGCAATAGTGCAAGTTCCACCACTTAAAAAGATGAGAGGCGTCTGTAATTTACATAATAGGTAGACCTCAACTATGGGAGACAAACTGAGAACAAAAAATCCAGAAAATCACATTGTCTGTTTTTTTAACATTTTATTTGCATATTATGGTGGAAAATAAGTATTTGGTCAGAAACAAAATTTCATCTCAATACTTTGTAATATATCCTTTGTTGGCAATGACAGAGGTCAAAAGTTTTCTGTAAGTCTTCACAAGGTTGCCACACACTGTTGTTGGTATGTTGGCCCATTCCTCCATGCAGATCTCCTCTAGAGCAGTGATGTTTTTGGCTTTTCGCTTGGCAACACGGACTTTCAACTCCCTCCAAAGGTTTTCTATAGGGTTGAGATCTGGAGACTGGCTAGGCCACTCCAGGACCTTGAAATGCTTCTTACGAAGCCACTCCTTCGTTGCCCTGGCGGTGTGCTTTGGATCATTGTCATGTTGAAAGACCCAGCCACGTTTCATCTTCAATGCCCTTGCTGATGGAAGGAGGTTTGCACTCAAAATCTCATGATACATCGCCCCATTCATTCTTTCATGTACCCGGATCAGTCGTCCTGGCCCCTTTGCAGAGAAACAGCCCCAAAGCATGATGTTTCCACCACCATGCTTTACAGTAGGTATGGTGTTTGATGGATGCAACTCAGTATTCTTTTTCCTCCAAACACGACAAGTTGTGTTTCTACCAAACAGTTCCAGTTTGGTTTCATCAGACCATAGGACATTCTCCCAAAACTCCTCTGGATCATCCAAATGCTCTCTAGCAAGCTTCAGATGGGCCTGGACATGTACTGGCTTAAGCAGTGGGACACGTCTGGCACTGCAGGATCTGAGTCCATGGTGGCGTAGTGTGTTACTTATGGTAGGCCTTGTTACATTGGTCCCAGCTCTCTGCAGTTCATTCACTAGGTCCCCCCGCGTGGTTCTGGGATTTTTGCTCACCGTTCTTGTGATCATTCTGACCCCACGGGGTGGGATTTTGCGTGGAGCCCCAGATCGAGGGAGACTATAAGTGGTCTTGTATGTCTTCCATTTTCTAATTATTGCTCCCACTGTTGATTTCTTCACTCCAAGCTGGTTGGCTATTGCAGATTCAGTCTTCCCAGCCTGGTGCGGGGCTACAATTTTGTTTCTGGTGTCCTTTGACAGCTCTTTGGTCTTCACCATAGTGGAGTTTGGAGTCAGACTGTTTGAGGGTGTGCACAGGTGTCTTTTTATACTGATAACAAGTTTAAACAGGTGCCATTACTACAGGTAATGAGTGGAGGAAAGAGGAGACTCTTAAAGAAGAAGTTACAGGTCTGTGAGAGCCAGAAATCTTGATTTTTTTTCTGACCAAATACTTATTTTCCACCATAATATGCAAATAAAATGTTAAAAAAACAGACAATGTGATTTTCTGGATTTTTTTTTCTCAGTTTGTCTCCCATAGTTGAGGTCTACGTATGATGTAAATTACAGACGCCTCTCATCTTTTTAAGTGGTGGAACTTGCACTATTGCTGACTGACTAAATACTTTTTTGCCCCACTGTATGTGTCCTAGGCCTCTTCGGGACCGGCAAGGGCAAAAGCAACCCACTGGCACGAGAACAGCAGGGCTTAGCCCGAGCACAAATCCCACAGGACTGCACAAAAGAATGCACATCCCGCGACAGAGACGGCCACAAAAGGATCTAGCCACCAAATCTCTGGTACCAAAGATTCCAGGATGACCAGCCAACACCGAACAATGAACCTCAGAGATAACTTTATTTGTCCACCTATCAGGGACAAACAGTTTCTCCGCTGGGCAACGGTCAGGTCTATTAGCCTGAAATTTTTGCAGCACCCGCCACAAATCAGGGGAGATGGCAGACAAAATTACCCCCTCTTTGAGAATACCCGCCGGCTCAGGCAAACCCGGAGAATCGGGCACAAAACTCCTAGACAGGGCATCCGCCTTCACATTTTTAGAGCCCGGAAGGTACGAAACCACAAAGTCAAAACGGGAGAAAAACAGCGACCAACGAGCCTGTCTAGGATTCAACCGTTTGGCAGACTCGAGATAAGTCAAGTTCTTGTGATCAGTCAAGGCCACCACGCGATGCTTAGCTCCTTCAAGCCAATGACGCCACTCCTCGAATGCCCACTTCATGGCTAGCAACTCTCGATTGCCAACATCATAATTTTGCTCAGCAGGCGAAAATTTCCTGGAAAAGAAGGCGCATGGTTTCATTACCGAGCAATCAGAACTTCTCTGCGACAAAACAGCCCCTGCTCCAATTTCAGAAGCATCAACCTCGACCTGGAACGGAAGCGAAACATCTGGTTGGCACAACACAGGGGCAGAAGAAAAACGACGCTTCAACTCCTGAAAAGCTTCCACAGCAGAAGAAGACCAATTGACCACATCAGCACCCTTCTTGGTTAAATCAGTCAACGGTTTAGCAATACTAGAAAAATTATTGATGAAGCGACGATAAAAATTAGCAAAGCCCAGGAACTTCTGCAGACTCTTCAGAGATGTTGGCTGAGTCCAATCATAAATGGCCTGAACTTTAACAGGGTCCATCTCGATAGTAGAAGGAGAAAAAATGAACCCCAAAAATGAAACCTTCTGAACACCAAAGAGACACTTTGACCCCTTCATAAACAAAGAATTCGCACACAGGACCTGGAACACCATTCTGACCTGCTTCAAATGAGACTCCCAATCATCCGAGAAGACCAAAATATCATCCAAGTATACAATCAGGAATTTATCCAGGTACTCTCGGAAGATGTCATGCATAAAGGACTGAAACACTGATGGAGCATTAGAAAGCCCGAATGGCATAACCAGGTACTCAAAATGGCCCTCGGGCGTATTAAATGCTGTTTTCCATTCATCGCCCCGTTTAATACGCACAAGATTATATGCACCACGAAGATCTATCTTGGTGAACCAACTAGCCCCCTTAATCCGAGCAAACAAATCAGACAGCAGCGGCAAGGGGTACTGAAATTTGACCGTAATTTTATTTAGAAGGCGGTAATCAATACAAGGTCTCAGCGAACCATCCTTCTTGGCCACAAAAAAGAACCCCGCTCCCAATGGCGACGATGACGGGCGAATATGACCCTTCTCCAAGGACTCCTTCACGTAACTCCGCATAGCGGCGTGCTCAGGTACAGACAAATTAAACAGTCGACCCTTAGGAAACTTACTACCAGGAATCAAATCGATAGCACAATCAGAATCCCTATGCGGAGGTAGGGCATTGGACTTGGGCTCATCGAATACATCCCGGTAATCAGACAAGAACTCTGGGACCTCAGAAGGGGTGGATGATGAGATAGACAGAAATGGAACATCACCATGTACCCCTGACAACCCCAGCTGGACACAGACATTGATCTCCAATCTAATACTGGGTTATGGACTTGTAGCCATGGCAACCCCAACACGACCACATCATGCAGATTATGCAACACCAGAAAGCGAATATCCTCCTGGTGCGCAGGAGCCATGCACATGGTCAGCTGGGTCCAATACTGAGGCTTATTTTTGGCCAAAGGCGTAGCATCAATTCCTCTCAATGGAATAGGACACTGCAAGGGCTCCAAGACAAACCCACAGCGCCTAGCATACTCCAAGTCCATCAAATTCAGGGCAGCGCCTGAATCCACAAATGCCATGACAGAATAGGAAGACAAAGAGCAGATCAAAGTAACGGACAAAAGAAATTTTGACTGTACCGTACCAATGGTGGCAGACCTAGCGAACCGCTTAGTGCGCTTAGGACAATTGGAGATAGCATGAGTGGAATCACCACAGCAGAAACACAGCCCATTCTGACGTCTGTGTTCTTGCCTTTCAGCTCTGGTCAAAGTCCTATCGCACTGCATAGGCTCAGGTTTATGCTCAGATAATACCGCCAAATGGTGCACAGATTTACGCTCACGCAAGCGTCGACCGATCTGAATGGCCAAAGACATAGACTCATTCAGACCAGCAGGCATAGGAAATCCCACCATGACATCCTTAAGGGCTTCAGAGAGACCCTTTCTGAAAATAGCTGCCAGCGCACATTCATTCCATTGAGTGAGCACGGACCACTTTCTAAACTTCTGACAATAAATCTCTATCTCATCCTGACCCTGACACAGAGCCAGCAAATTTTTCTCTGCCTGATCCACTGAATTAGGCTCATCATACAGCAATCCGAGCGCCAGAAAAAACGCATCAATATTACATAATGCAGGATCTCCTGGCGCAAGGGAAAATGCCCAGTCTTGAGGGTCGCCACGTAATAAAGAAATAATGATCTTAACTTGTTGAACTGGGTCACCAGAGGAGCGGGGTTTCAAAGCCAGAAATAGTTTACAATTATTTTTAAAATTCAAAAACTTAGCTCTATCTCCAGAAAATAACTCAGGAATAGGAATTTTAGGTTCTAACATAGGATTCTGAACCACTAAATCTTGAATGTTCTGTACACTTATAGTGAGATTATCCATCAAAGAGGACAGACCCTGAATGTCCATGTCCACAACTGTGTTCTGAACCACCCTGATGTAAAGGGGAAAAGAAAGACAGAACACAGTGCAAAGAAAAAAAAATGGTCTCAGAACTTCTCTTTTCCCTCTATTGAGAAGCATTAGTACTTAAGGCCTCCAGTACTGTTATGAACAGGTAATTCAGAACCACAATGGACCTTGTAGTTCAGAGCACACAAAGTGACCTGACAATTACCAAAAACATAGGACGAGCTCTGAGACGTGGGAACTCTGCTGACCGCAATCCCTAATCCTATCCAACCACACTAAAGGTAGCCGTGGAGCGCTCCTGACCAGTCCTATGCGCCTCGAGCACAGCCTGAGAAACTAGCTAACACTAAGGAAGAAAAATAAGCCTACCTTGCCTCAGAGAAATCCCCCAAAGGAAAAGGCAGCCCCCCACATATAATGACTGTGAGTTGAGATGAAAATGCAAACGCAGAGATGAAATAGATTTAGCAAAGTGAGGCCCAACTTACTGAACAGACCGAAGATAGGAAAGATTGCTTTGCGGTCAACACAAAACCCTACAAACAACCACGCAGAGGGGGCAAAAAGACCCTCCGCACCGACTAACGGTACGGAGGTGCTCCCTCTGCGTCCCAGAGCTTCCAGCAAGCAAGAAAAACCAATATAGCAAGCTGGACAGAAAAAATAGCAAACAAAAATAACACAAGCAAAACTTAGCTTATGCAGGATAGACAGGCCACAGGAACGATCCAGGAGATAGCAAGACCAATACTAGAACATTGACTGGAGGCCAGGATCAAAGCACTAGGTGGAGTTAAATAGAGCAGCACCTAACGACTTAACCTCACCACCTGAGGAAGGAAACTCAGAAGCCGCAGTACCACTCCCATCCACCAAAGGAAGCTCATAGACAGAACCAGCCAAAGTACCACTCACGACCACAGGAGGGAGCCCGGCCACAGAATTCACAACAGTGCACTCGGGTTCTGGCTGAAATACAGACTGACAAGGCAGGTACTAGCAAAGAGATAAGGGAAGGACAGGAACTAGCGGGTGCTAATGGACAAGTACCTGGAACTAGCAAGCGTGTTGGGAACAGACAAACAATGTTGCACAGGCACCTCCATACAGGTGGAGGTGCCTTAAATAATAAGTGTCTCTCAGCCATTGGTTGGGAACACTTTAGGACGGCATGCACATGGCTCCTTTAAGAAGGAGGAAAGGCGCGTGGCCTAAGCAAAGTGCCCGGGGATCTGTGCGCAGTGCGTACACCCCAGGCTGCAGCAGGTAAGGAAGGAGGAAGCACGGGATGGGAACCACAGCGATGAGTCGGCATTCCTGCAGGGGGAGAGGGGCAGGGTGCAGGAATGCCAGCACTACAAATCTTTACTCACCTATCCTGGTGACGGCGTCTCAGTGTCCCTCTTCCCTGCTGTTTAATCTACACTCATCTACCCTGGTGACAGCTCCTCAGTTTCCCTCCTCTCTGCTGCTTAATCTCCACTCACCTAGCCTGGTGATAGCTCCTTGGTGTCTCTATTACCTGCTGCTGACCCTCTGCCCATGCAGCGCCCCAGAGTCCTGGTCATTGCAGTAATGTCGCTCTGCCACTAAGGGGAGTGATGTTATGTCTGATTGCACTAAAGGAGTTCACCTGACCAGGTATCACAGTCACACATTACACTTCACACTCCGGCCACCAGGGGGAGCAAAAGGCTCTATGTATTAGGCCACTCCTCACACTCTGGTAAAACTGGGGGTTGGACAGGAAGTTAGGGAGAACGCAGCCTGGGAGAGCTCCAGGGAGGACCTGTCAGAAGTGGGAACCTAGCAGGACAGATTGTTACGGAGCCGCGCCTGCACTACCTTGCCGCGGCATCTCAAGGAAGGACACAAAGCGAAGTATATTGTGGAGAAGTGAGAAGCGGGATCATAGTACAAAGGAGATAGAACCAGAAGGAGTCGTGTCCCTAAGACTGTGGCAACATCCTTCTGAGGTGCATAGCCGGTGGCCGGAGCACCGAGGAAGTAACAGACTCCACGCATTACTTCAAACAGCGGCAGGACAGTTAATTACAGGTTGGCTGTCTGACTTAAATCACCTAAACGGACATACGAGGCAATCGTGGGAGAGGGGCGTCTCTAGGGTCCCAGAATAACTCCAGGCCTACCTGTCATACGGGTGCGTCCTAGCCATATTATCTGGGGGACGGAGAGAGAAAGAACAGATACGACAGTTGTGAGGACTATCCCGTAGTGCTCAGCAGGGAAGGACTACAACACACAGGCGCTAGAAGGTAGACACTGATTCCCACCTGCAAAGGGAACTCTGGATGTGCCTTCGGACCGGCTGGTCTCAGCCAGCCATGTTAGCAGTGCTCTGGATTGCGGACCCCGAAGCCTTCAGTAAAAAGGTAAAGAGACTGCAACCCTGCGTCCTCGTTATTCCTTGCACCACGCACCATCACCTTTCATTGGACGCCCCTTAGCAGGGTCACGGACCGGGTCTAGCCACCGTGACAACCCCGGACCGAGTACAACGCGGCCCTGCGTTTGGGGACGCTCCAACTTGGCGTCACGAACAGGATGTACTTAAGCCTGAAGAGCCAGGTCGCGTGTGCCTTGGAACTATGATTGAACTGTGATTTATTGCAAAGACTGTGTATCGCTATTTGCCACCAAAAATCCGCCATTGCCGCGCCGTGTGGTGCGCGAGGGGAGGAGCCATAGCCTTGTGGGTGGAGCCGGCTGGAAGAGCGCGGAGCGGGAAGACGCGGTGAGGTGCCGATCCCGGAAGAAGAACCCCGACCCCGGCGCCGATCCCGGAAGAAGAACCCCAACCCCGGCAGGTTAGCAGGGGGGAAAGCACGGCCATGTCGGATCCCGGAGGAGCGGAGGCTGCGGCCACAGCTGCAGACTCGGGAGCACTTCCAGATTCCGTAGTAGACGCAGCCACAGGTCTGGTATCACCGCCGGATGCCACGGGGCTTGCCGCTCCCATTAACCAGCTGGATACTGCCGCAGCTACAACAGCCCTAATGCCCTTCTCTATGCCGTACCTACCAGGAGCCGCCTGGCTCCCGCGATACTCTGGAGAATCCCATACGTTAACTGACTTTAAAGAGGGAATTTGTAGCCTGCTCGAGTTTTATCCCTCGACAGAGCCTCAGAAAGTTCATATAATAACCGGCCAACTCTTTGGAGCGGCATTGAGGGAAGTGAAGTCCTGGCCCTTTGCGGACCGGGTCTAGCCACCGTGACAACCCCGGACCGAGTACCCCGCGGCCCTGCGTTTGGGGGCGCTCCACCCACACAGCCTAATTTACAGCTTCTCAGTGTTCTCCCTCCCTGCTGCTGAATCTCCACCCCCTAGCCTGTATTACAGCTCCTCAGTGTCTCTCCTTCTCTGCTGGGGTTGGGGTGTGTGGGTGGGGTTGGCAGCACCTGGGGAATTTGCTATTTTTTATGTATTTGCACAATGACTGGACGTTTTTTTGCCTGTTCCATGTGGGCATATCATACCCGAGTGAATATTACATGTTCTTATTACTGGATACACCAGGTATTAATAATTATTGCTACATCTTATACCTCTGGCTCCAGTCATACTGCAGTGCCACCTAGAGTCCAGGATCAGTAGTGCAGGACGGGGCATCCATGCTGCAATGTAACCTTTGTTCAACGCCTGCAGCTTTATGGCATCCACATCACCCCCTTTTTTTTTTTTCAGGGTGCATATGTTTCGGCTCACGTGACACGGTCAGCGGCGTGTTACTATGCAGTGGCGTGGGGGAGGGGCTCTGCGCATTCTGCATCGTGGGTTAAGGGGTGTGTGAGGCTCACAGCCCCCCCAATATTCCTACTCCACCTCTGGGGCCAACGCGAGGAGTGTAATGCGATCCGTCTTTAGGTTGTCAAGGGGGGATTATGGTGCGCTTGACGAAGGGGGCCCGTGTGGCAAGATTGGGGGGAGCTCTAATGCCACAGGATGCTGCTCTCCTATTGAGCGCTCCGGTCTCTGTTCTCTTTGTGAGATGGGAAGGCTGCATGCTCCCCGTACCCCTCCCATCTTCCCTGGTCCTGCGTGCCGAGCCTAGACAAAGGGTTACTGACTCCCTGCACCTTGAAACACAGGTGCGTCGCTGCTTATTCTGCCACTCATCACCAAAAATTCACTCTGTGACTTGGACCCCCAAAAATTGAAAACAAAAAAACAAAACAAGATTGTTATGAGTCCATCAATCATCATTACGCTGCTCACAAATACGAGGTCGGACAAATTGTCGAAATTTAACAAAGGGTTAATAATAGTGCTGATGAATGAGATTTTTTTTTTTAAATGACGGCAAGTGTATCTCAACATGTGCGCTCCGATAATGGGTTCTAAATCTTTAACCAACTGTAGATCCATCCCCTAAATGACAATGTCAGCACGAACGCCATCTTTTTTGCACTCCATGACCCTGGAACCAATAGGGCCAGCAATTTAGGAGCATCACTTAATATGGCAATGGTGGGAGTAAAATCCATTACCTTAAAATTTGCTTCTCTGTTAGGTAATTGCTTATATAGCGCTGTCGAACAATTCTTAAAAGGGAAATTTGCTTTTATGAATTAGAGCTAAATATGTGATGTTATGGGGGGTTTAAAGAGGGGTCTTATATTATGTTATATGACATTTATACAGGGCGGGTGGGAGAAAATGTCCCTATATTGGAAAGTAACGAGCAGTCACATGCATAATAACATATTTTTCATTTTGCATTAATTTTTACTTTTTTTTTTGTGTGCCAATTCTGGGACAAAACTTTTCTACATCCCTTCTAGCCCCTTTCTTTCTGCAGTTCCTCGCAGCTAATTTCCATCCCGTTGGCCTCCAGCGGTTAAAGTTCATAACATGCCCTTTCCTGACATCCGAGGGGGCCGCACACCCCATCGATCACATAAAAAAAAAAAACTATAAAATGATCCAAGGAGTGAACATCTGCATCCAGTGTGAGAGGACAAGAGTTCACAAGCAAAAAAAAACAAAGAAAAAATTAGAAAAATGTTGTAAATTTAAATTCTGAAAATGGAAAAATGTGTATAATTTTGTACTAGGGGGCTGCAGTGCAATATTCCAGGGTGGTCATTGGCTACAAGAGGTTAACTGCCCCCTCCTGGAAAATGAAATCAAGCATGACATTACAGCGACACAGATTAGATGGCCCACAATGCACTTTGCTTGTACAGCGGGCGTGAATGAAATAAAGGTCTCAGGTGGCAATGGTTGGCTGCGGCCATCTGTCCAGTTCACACTGTGGACTGTAGGTTGATAGGGATAGGGTGTATCGATTATTAGGTATTAAAATGTTGGGCGTGGGGGGCTGGACATCCCCTTGGCTTAACCCGCCTCCTTTCTGGAGGGACAGAGGGTAATTGGGCAGTGAGATCATGCCACACATGCAGTAATTATGAGCTCAGAACTGGCCAATCCATTGCTCCACTGAACGATTATAATGTCAAGGGGTCACCTGGATTTAAGGCAGGGGGTTTTATTTAACCCGCCTCTCCTATTTTGCCCAGTTACACTCTGCATGTAAAGGGTTAAAAAGCTGCAGCACCCTCTCTCATTAGATCTTAAACTTCACGGTGCCCCCTTTCTGTCCCTGGTCGCAGAGGGTTAAACACTTTCCACAAGGGGTACATATAAATAAAAATGGCTGCCGCCAGCACCCTTTGTTCTTAGTGTGACTGCAATGTTTGGTTTTTTTCCCGTCGTGGTCCAGGATACAAAAGTGAAGAGTGAAGACAAAACATCTGACAGCAGCTGGAAATGGGCACAGGAGGCGGGCACCGGAGCACAGGGGCACACGTGGAAATGTTGATATGTTGGGGGGGTGTGGTGACTGCTTTCCTGAACACGCTGCAGGCTGAGGGGTGTCCTCCGCTCCATGGCACTAGTCTCCACAATGACTGGACATCCATACGGAAAAGGGTGGGGGGCATCACCGCCTCCAGTCATTCATGAAGTCAGGTGCACAATTACTGTCTAGACAGTCACCGGGGATAAAGCTGCTGTGTCGTCCCGCTGGGTATAGTCACTGCAGCCCGTGCAACGCAGCCTGGATGATGGCAGCCACCACCACAGCCACTACCAGCACGTGCTGCACTGGTCCTTACACACACATGCCGGCTGCACCCTGTATGATTTATTAATATCCTTCCTTCATACTGGAGGAGGACAGATACTTACCAATGTTTCACACGCACGACAAGTGAGGGGTTGATATAGGGCAAAAACAAAGGTAACTCACAGTTAAGAAAATTTACGCAGCTCAAAACGCGTGTGGATCAGAGCAAGAAAATATAAATTGGAGGTGCCTCTGATAAACCTTTTCTCACAACCTGTTGCCATGATCATGGCGATTCATTTTCTAGTTTTCTCTCAAGAGTGGCGTTCCCTTACACCCCAGCCATTCCGATTCACTTGGATGCGCAAAACCTGCACTGCGACTCCCAGAGATCAGACCCCCACAATGGCACATCCTAGAGATATGCCGTCCCTTTCAGGTAGGGAATACCCCATAATGGGGTACATGACTGTTTGAGGCCTTCTTTTATGCGCCATATATCTGTATATTTTCTTGTTGCAGTTGCTTAGTGGTTTTGCTATAAAGAACGCAATTTTTTATTTTTGTTTTCATACTTTTCTTGCTAAATAATCTGGAATTATTATAGTATCATTTTTCAGGTCGTATGGATACCTAATAAGTGTAATTTTTGTGTAATGTGTGTGAAGAGAAAATCGAAATTTTCAAGGTGTACCTGTGACTCCTGTGATTATGATCAGTCATGACTGCAACCATCAATCCATTCATCGCCCAAGTTCCTCTGCCAAAAAATGTTTTGAAGTAGAAACAGAATTTGGAATGGGATGGGCCAATGTGAACCGTTCCCTTCCTGTGGGCTCAGGGGTAACCCTAATGCAATATTAGATGATGAGACACGTCCTCAAGGACATACAGTATGTGTTGCCTGGTGGCAAGTTAAAAAATGTGACGGTAAATAAATGCTAACTGCAGCAGGATCCTCCCCCTAAACCCGAGATTATTACCATCCTTCAGGAATGCACCTGCAGTTGAGATGTTAAGGAGTTACCTGTGACACTCAAGGCCCTACGGAGATTTTCTCTATATTCGGGGGAACATTGGCTCAGCAAGGGGAAGGGGCTGCATCTATTTTGGTGTCAGGGCGTGTAATGAGATATTCTGTATCATTAGACTGCGCCGCCGTGTGCGCCAAGGCTCTCATCCCAGGAGAGGGAAACACCTGCCAGGTTAATATGCGCTGACGCTGCTGGAAATCCCAGCGAGACGTGGTGGAGACAGTAGTCCTGCATAACAGGGGGTCTCTGTGGGGAGATTAAATAGCTTTGATCTGACCGAGCAAACACCGGCGGAAGAGAATGGCGCAGAATCACAGCGGATGTACAAGAACCTGACGAGTCCTTTATGTAACACGCCATGACTGCCTAACTCCTTAATGAACAAGATGATTTTTTTCCCGAATTTCAGACCTGCAATATTTTTTTCGAAAACATTTAAAAAAGTTTTTTTATAATATCATTCACCGTGACCGTGGGTAAAAAATGTAAAATATATATTTTTTGTGAAATTAATTTTCAAAACTGTTTTTATTTTTTAATAAAAATGTATTTTTTTTTAAATCATTTTAGTAATTTGCAGGCCATTTTTTTCGCACCACGATATAATAATTGACTTCTCAGTTTTGTCGGTTTTGCCTTCCTTTGGAAATCCAGATATAACTTTTAATCGGCCAGACTGCAAAACAATGATTTCCTATGAGAGGAAGCAGCATCTGCTGTGTGCACTCACGGGAGCGAGGGTCTTGCCCCCCCCCATATCTCTTAACCCTTCTCCTGCCAGAAGACAGATCACTGCGGGGACCTCACGCTGCGAACACTTAGCCCGGCTCCTGAGACGCCGCTGAATGCTAATGATCTGGCAGCAGCTGCTATGATGTAGGGAATATAAGACCCCCAAAAATGTTTTTAAAAATCTTGTCATTGCCCATAGGGATTGTCATCCAGCTTTCCTTGAGTCCTGATTGGAAAAACTACCAAACCATGCGTAAAATGGGAGTAGACAATGTTTTGCTATATCATACCTACCGTTCAGGAAAGCAACATGGCCGCCGAGATGGACGAATTACTGCCATGACTTGGACAATTTGCCAATCAATCTGAAAAAGAGGGTCACTTCCTGCAATAGTACAGTCATGGTATCCCAGCTTTTCCAAAAAGACAAAGCAGGGAAGTGAGAATTTACATCAGGCACACAGCAGCGTGAATGAGCTGATTATTCAAAGGACAGCACAGTTTACCGGTGCCCAGTGACATCATCGTGGTCCAGAGCATCCGATGACATCATCATCCCCAGTGGACTGCACGGTAATATCAGCTCACATTCTATATCGGAGGAATGACAAGAAGATGACACATTGGTGGCTAAAGGAGCCGTCTGATGAAACTGATTCTGCTGATGTGTACCAGGCAACAGCGGCAGGATGATGTCACCAAACAACTAAAAGAGGATGACATCATCAGCAGAAGAAAGAAAACACACAAACCGCATATGAGATCAGCAAACAGGGAGAGGAGTGAGAGGACGTAGGCCTGGAACATTGTCCTGTGTATTTCTGATGACTACAGCAAAGAAAAAATAAAATACTAGGAAGAATTAGCCCCTGACTAACATCCAACATGGCCGCCATTACGGCTCTCATGGTCCAGCTATTATTGATAGAAATGTTATCAGTCGTCTAGTAAGACGGAAAAGTTGCACCGAAAATTTATCAAAACATGTCCAAAAATAAAATCCGGAGGAGATTCACAGATTTCCCAAATACTAGAAAAAATGTAACCTCAATATTTGCAACATCAAGGCATCTCTAACACAGGTGTTAAAACCTAAGCGCATCCTTTAAGGTCACTAGAACAACCCCTTTAATGTAATATGATAAAATGGTGGCCCGTGTTACAGATTTTACAGTGGGTACGGAAAGTATTCAGACCCCTTTAAAAAAAATTTTAATTTTTCACTCTTTGTTTCATTGCAGCCATTTGGTTAATTCGAAAAGTTCACTTTTTTCTCATTAATGTACACTCTGCAACCCATCTTGACTGAAAAAAAAACAGAAATGTAGTAATTTTTCCAAATTTATTAAAAAGGAAAACTGAAATATCACATGGTCATAAGTATTCAGACCCTTTGCTCAGTATTGACTAGAAGCACACTTTTGAGCTAGTATAGCCATGAGTCTTCTTGGGAATGATGCAACAAGTTTTCACACCTGGATTTGGGGATCCTCTGCCATTCTTCCTTGCAGATCCTCTCCAGTTCCGTCAGGTTGGATGGTGAACGTTGGTGGACAGCCATTTCTGGTCTCTCCAGAGATACTCAATTGGGTTTAGATCAGGGCTCTGGCTGGGCCAGTCAAGAATGGTTGCAGAGTTGTTCTGAAGCCACTCCTTTGTTATTTTAGCTGTGTGCTTAGCATCATTGTCTTGTTGGAAGATGAACCTTCAGCCAAGTCTGAGGTCCAGAGCACTCTGAAAGAGGTTTTCATCCAGGATAACTGTACTTGGCCACATTCATGTTTCCTTCAATGACAACCAGTTGTCCTGTCCCTACAGCTGAAAAAAAAAACCATAGCATAGGAACTTTCTCCCATCTCCCTACTGCATCTCTGGAGCTCAGCCACATTGATCTTTGGGTTCTTCTTTACCTCTCTCACCAAAGCTCTTCTCCCACGATTGCTCAGTTCTAGGAAGACTTCTGGTGCTCTCAAACTTCTTCCATTTAAGGATTATGGAGGCCACTGTGCTCTTAGGAACCTTGAGTACTAAAGAAATTCTGTTGTAACCTTGGCCGGATCTGAGCCTTGCCACAATTCTGTCTCTGAGCTCCTTGGCCAGTTCCCTTCATGATCCTCATTTGGTCTGACATGCACTGTGAGCTGGGATGTCTTATATAGACAGGTGTGTGCCTTTCTAAATCAAGTCCTATCAGTTTAATTAAACACAGCTGGCCTCCAATGAATGAGTAGACCCATCTCAAGGAGGATCACAAGGAAATGGACAGCATGTGACGTAAATATGAGTGTCTGAGCAAACGCTCTGAATACTTATGGCCATGTGATATTTCAGTTTTTCTTTTCTATTAAATTTGCAAAAAAATCTACATTTCTGTTTTTTTTCAGTCAATATGGGATGCAGAGTGTACATTAATGAAAAAAAAAAGAACTTTTTTGAATTTACCAAATGGCTGCAATGAAATAGTGAAACATTTAAAGAGGTCTGAATACTTTTCGTACCCACTGTACATTTTTTTTTTCATTGATGTCTTCGGCGGGATGAAGACAATTTCCCAATGGATCCAGCTTGTCAAATTGGCAGCATCTTGTTTTCATTATAACTGATGTGATAAGTTGCAGTATGGAGAGTGCTCACCTCTGAGCTTTGAGATCAGAAGTGAAGCAACATATTCTTACCTATAAATGTACTCCAATATCTCCCAAACTGGGCTCTTTACCCAATCTGGGCAATCTGCTGGCATTATTACCCCTTCATGTTACCTCATATAAACCCAGACCTCACCTAGACCCCTAGTCACCAAGCAGATCTAGACCCCCTCCAGCCACCTCACCAATCATAAACTCCCCCAAAAAACTCCTCAGCTTAAAGTTTTACCTCACATTTTACCAGGTACCGCCTCCCACACTGAACCCCTCACCTCAGTACTAATCTTACCCCACACAACGAATAATGTTCCCCATTATAGTGGAACGCCCGCCAGGGCCATGGGGTACTTGGGCCGGGTCGGACAGTTCTTAAGGGGGATGTGTCACAGCAGTTTCCACACTTGTACTCACAGTTTGTGGTGCAGTCCATGGCACTGATTACAGATGGTAATGGAGATCCAGGCAGCCTGGAAGCAATTTGCGATCCGCCTAACCAGGTGAGTTCAGAGTGGGCCTCCCTATTGCGCTGTATTTTGAGGTCCTTGCTGCCTAAAGCTGTGCTCAGCCCTCTGCTCCTTCTTGTTCTTTAGTCCTTGTCTTGGAACCTGCAATCTCCTGCCCTCCTGAATCAGTTGCTGGGCCTGCAGTCCCCACACAACCACGAACTTTGGTGTCCGGTCTTTGACGCTCAGTCTTGAGGTGGGCGCAGGTCCTGTCCCCCAGATTCTCCACACTTGCCTCGTCCTCCTTCACGGTTTCTAACTGACACACACTAACTAACCCCATCTACAGACCAGAACTTATAGGGAAGTTCTCCTGAAAACTGGGTTAGAGCTCCCCCTCCTGGTCTTTAGTCAGGAAAGGTGTTGCATGCTGATTGTATTACCTGCTAAGGGGATCCCTCTTGCTTCCAGGCATGGCATCACCCTCTGAGGAAGGCAATACCACTGTGGCAACCAGACTCCTGGGGTGCCACATTCCCCCCTAGTGAAGTTCAGTACTCCTGGACTGAAGAAACATAAAGAAATAACAGGTTAACAATTATAAACTATTACAAGGTTTCAAAAAGATTAAAATTACAAAAACCATGAAAACGATAAGAATTTGTCAATTAAGTTCCTGAGGGCAACACTGGTCAATTTGCGTTACAATACGGACTATTGAGTTTTCTTGGTGGAACCGCCCCAACCCACCTTTACTTCATTCCCGGGCGTGGCTATGGGACTCTAGACCTGACTTCTTCTGGCTCTTTGGCCACGCCGACAGTTTATATTCATGTCAGGTTGGGGAACTATTTACAATGAAGGTCCTGACCACACATAATCCTGTGACCCAATTGTCCTTCAACAGGTTATAATCAATATTTTTAAAAGTTCTTACAGAGTTTCTGTAAGCTCATATGCTTGGTGGTTGCAATCATATACATTTCAACTTATTTACAGTACCAATACATTGACATTTTAGTCCCTTTACCGGGCTGGGATCTGACCTTTGGTTCTACAGGTGGATCTACGCAGTACAGGTACCTCTGATGACCTAGCCTGGTCTGATGTGTCTTTGCTACTTGTAAGCCTGCATTGTACTGGTAAACTGGGCAGCCATCTCTGACTTCTTAGACTCATAATGGGTCTGACAGATTCACCGCTAGCAGGGGGTAGATTCCCTTGTTCCGCTGCTGGTGTGGCATCTGCTGCATGAGCCAACGCGTCTAGAGTCTCTGCTGCTTCAGGTGCAGTAGGTTAGGGGAAGATCAGGACAGGTACTACAATGGCTTGATCCACCTGTGTCCATGACTGGGGAAAGTCTCCAAGAACGGTATGGATTTTCTCTTCCTCCTCTTCTATAGGTTGAGGGGCATCTTGGTCTTCCTCTTTGTTTCTTAATTGGTCAGGACTTATCTTCAGATGATCTCTCGACACTGCTGCTGAGATTTCTCCTGTATCTTTACTGAAGAGGCATATCTTGGTATTATCGAAGTTTGAAGGCATGACGGTGTACAGTTCAGCCTCCCATTGATCACCTACTTTGTGCATCCTCCTTTTCCTTTTGAGGACCTGCTCTCCAGGTACTAAAGGAGTAGCAGGAGCTTGTTAGTTGTAGCTCTTTTCCTGTCTTGGGACAAACTTCGTTCCACACATTCTTGCACTTTGCGGTATTGCTGCTGCCACTCTGTATCCCAGTCTGCATTTGGTGATGTCATCTCAGGTGTTAAGACTCCCATGTCCAAGTCAATGGGTAACTTGCCAGGTCTCACTCTCGTCAGGTAGGCTGGAGTGCAGTTGGTGGAGTTCACCGGTATATGATTGTACAGATCTACCAAATCCGGCAACTTCTCTGGCCACTGGTTTCTCTCTTCCAGGGGCAAGGTCTTCAACAGGTCAATTACCACCTTGTTCATTTTCTCGCACATGCCATTTGTCTGCGGATGGTACGTCATTGTCCTGATTTTCTAGCAGCCGTACAGGTTACAGAACTCCTGGAACACTTCGGCTTCAAAGGCTGGGCCTTGGTTGGTGAGCACTTGTTCAGGGTAACCGTGCGGTCGACAAAAGTGTTCTTGGAATGCTTTGGCTGCCGTCTTTGCTGTTTGGTCTTTAAGAGGCACGACTACCAGGAACCTTGAGTAATGGTCCACTATGGTGATGGTGTAGACATAGCCTGACCGGCTTGGGGCCAGCTTCAAGTGGTCCAAGACTAACAGTTCGAGAGGTTGTTTGGTGATTATTGGCTCGCTGGCTGTTGCGGTCTTTCCTGGGCAGGTTGCACGGACCACACTCTCAGCACCACTTCTCAATGGCTCTTCTCATGCCAGTCCAGTAGAATCTCTCACGAAGTAGGACCTCCAGCTTCTTCCACCCGAAAGGTCCTGCTCCATCGTGGTACGCTTCCAAGACCATTGGCGCATCCCGCTTCAGGACTACCACCTGCCAGATCAGTTCATGAGTGCGTGAGTTCATGTTCCTCTGACACAGCTTACCCTCATAGATTAACAGCTTGCCCTTCTCTTTCCACAACTGTTGGATCTCTTGTGGAGGGTCTGGACCAGGGTGTGAATCAGCCTGTGTCAGTAGCTCCTTTACTAGGCGGACTGCTGGATCTCTTAGGCTACTTACACACTAGCGTCAGTACGGGCCCGTCGCAGTGCGTCAGGCCAACGTACCGACGCATACTGTGAAATAAAATCACAGCGGGGCAGCGGATGCAGTTTTTCAACACATCTGCTGCCCCATTGTAAGGTCCGGGGAGGAGGGGGCAGAGTTCCGGCCGCGTATGCGCGGTCGGAAAATGCGGAACCGACGGACAAAAAACGTTGCATGCAACGTTTTTTTGTTCCGACGGACTGCAAAAACACGATGCATCCGTCGCAAGATGGA
The DNA here is from genome assembly GCF_032444005.1 of Ranitomeya imitator. Classification (NCBI taxonomy): domain Eukaryota; kingdom Metazoa; phylum Chordata; class Amphibia; order Anura; family Dendrobatidae; genus Ranitomeya; species Ranitomeya imitator. The sequence continues at coordinate 660,690,840 of NC_091282.1, forward strand.
TGCGACGTGTGGCAATCCGTCGCAATGCGTCGCTAATGAAAGTCTATGGAGAAAAAACGCATCCTGCGGGCAACTGTGCAGGATGCGTTTTTCTCCAAAACGACGCATTGCGACGGAGGCCAAACGATGCTAGTGTAAAAGTAGCCTAACTTGTGTGGCCTCCTGCATGATGCAGCGCTTGTTCCTCACTCCCTGGGAGCATTGGGCCGCAATTGGGAGGTGGAAGGCTGGTAACTCGATTTCTTCGAATGCTTCTGGATCTTCTCCCTCGTCTGGTAAATTGGGCCTTCTGGACAGCACATCAGGATTAGCGTTCTTATGTCCCGCTCGGTACTTGATGGTAAACTTGTAGTTGGACAGCTGGGCCATCCATCGCTGCTCCAGTGCACCCAGCTTTGCCGTTTAAAGGTGGGTTAGTGGATTATAGCCAGGTAGTGCTTGAAGCGCTCCGTTACCTCCCGGATTATGGCGAGGAACTCCAGTTTAAAGGAACTGTAGTTGTCAGGGTTCCTTTCAGTGAGACAAAGCTTCCCGCTGGCATAGGCAATCACTCTCTCCCTGCCTTTCTGCATTTGAGACAGCACTGCTCCTAATCCCACATTGCTGGCGTCTGTGTAAAGTACAAATGGTTGGTCATAGCCAGGGTAGGCCAGGACTTCATCTCCCGTGAGAGCCAGCTTCATCCGAGTGAAGGATTCTTCTAACCTGTTGTTCCACTCGAACGGAGGACTCTTGTTCTTAGCCTTCTTGGATTGGCCCACTAGCAAGTCTTTCAGAGGTGCGCTATCTTGGTGAAGCCCCTGATAAACCAACCCAAGGAACTGCCGTACTTCATGAATGTTGTTGGGTTTTGGCCAATCCCTGATAAGTGACTTTGTCAGGGTCTGGTGCCACACCTTCGGCGCTTACCACATGACCTAGGTACTGCACCTTGGGCTTCAGCAGGTGGTATTTGGACGGCTTCACTTTCAGGCCAAAGTTGGACAGGGCTTCGAACACCTTGGCCAGGTGCTTCAAGTGGTCTTCATAAGTCTTAGAGAAGACAATGATGTCATCCAGGTACAACAGAACCCTTTCAAAGTTTTTGTGCCCGAGGCAACACTTCATCATCCTCTGGAATGTCCCCGTTGCGTTACAAAGCCCAAATGGCATGTAGTTGAACTCGCTTAAGCCCATGGGTGTCTTGGAGGCGGTCTTCTCTTTATCCGCCTCTGCCACGGGAACCTGCTAATACCCACTGGTGAGATCTAAGGTGGAGAAATAACGGATCTTAGTGCAGCTAGTGATTCCTCAATTCTAGGTAACGGGTAGGCGTCCTTATGTGTAATGCTGTTAATTTGCCTGTAGTCAACACACATTCTCATGGTACCACGCATGAACACTGAAGGGCATGCAATGAAAGATTACGTCCTGAAACTAGTGCCAGAGGCAGGATGTACTTTGTGGGTGAACTTTGCATGGCCCCCGAAGGATGGTATAAATATCCAAATGGCCCTTCGCTTAAAAAAGATTCCCCACCTCTGGTCTAGAGGATGTTTGCTGAAGACCCGCTCATACTCTCAAGCCACCCGGTAAGCCCCATGCTTGTGGTGCAAAGGAGTAGAGTCAGTGCCTAAATGTAGCTGTTGACACAAATCCTCCAGCTGCCCATTAGAGCCATTGTCCTCCTCCTGGTCAGACGGAAGCAAGGGTTCTACTGCCTGTATTGTGGTGTCATTTACAGTGAACAGCTTAGCAAGGGTGGCATATCGGGGTAAATGGACCTCTTTCTCCCCACAGTTCAGGATATGTATCGGTACTTTCCCCTTGCGGACATCGACTACCCCCCTGGCTGTCAGGACAGCGGGCCTACTATTAGAGTACACTGGTTCTACCAGGGCCTGGTAGTCTTGACCCCTGAGGCCTATGGCTGCCCAACACCAAATTAACATTTCACTCCTTGGGGGTACTGCAATGGGAAACGGATCACTCACTCTGACACCGACGACTGCTCCACCAGACAACTCCACCTGTTGTCTCTGCATCAGTGCTTTGATCTCCTTTTGCAGGACTCGTTGCTGACTGGAACTGGCGGTCTCGGCTACCTGTTGCAATAAAACAATTTCTGAAAGACAATGTTCTATTACATTGGTACTTAAAGTGATGATAGGATGGCATTCTCGTTTGTCAATATCGACTATAATCAAGCCTTGTGACTGCAATTCTACTCTGCCAATCTTAATGGTCACCTCTAGGGTTGAGCGACTTTTACTTTTTTAGGGTCGAGTCGGGTTTCGCAAAACCCGACTATCTCAAAAGTCGAGTCGAGTGAAATCGGCCGATTATGGCGAAAAGTCGGGGATCCACCGAAACACGAAACCCAATGCAAAGTCAATGGGAAATCTATTTTTTTTTTCCTCTCTCTCTCTCTCTCTCTCTTCCCTCCGTCCCTGAACAGAAAAGCTGGTGTTACACATTGCAAATCGCTACAGCGCACAAGCGAGAAGATGGCGATAAGCATCCACGCCCCTAAGACCTATGTCATCACTCTGCCCACGCTCCTTCATTGGCTGAAAAAATGGCGCCAAACGCGTCATACGAAACGCGACTTTGGCGCGAAGATCGCCAACCGCATGGCCGATCCCACACTAGGATCGGGTCGGGTTTCATGAAACCCGACTTTGCCAAAAGTCGTCGACTTTTGAATTTGTCCGATCCGTTTCGCTCAAGCCTAGTCACCTCTTTATACCCTACTTGTGGCAAAGGCCGACCATTACTGGCAACTATTGTCAGATCATTATCTGGGCTGCGGGTAATATCAAAGTCAGCTCAGTACCGTTTGTAAAGAATATATGGCATAGTCGTCACCTGGGAGCCGTTGTCCAATAAAGGGTTCATCAGGAAGCCATCAATCACGACGGGCAGGACCGGCCATCCTCCCACGTACTTGTTTTGCCAACTGTGGGAGCCTGAAAGTCTTACTCCGGAGGGTTGGCCCTCTGCCCCAGGGGTTGCTCGTTGAAATTGCAGAATCTTGCGATGTGTCCCGCCTTGCTGCAGCGGCGACAAATGGGTTGTCTTTCCTGGTTGTAGCGATTGCTGTCTCTACCTCTTGTAGGTGGGATCCTCTTCTTCTGTCGCCACGGCACGTTATCTGGACTGGAGGCCAACTGGATCTTCTCCGTTGGGGACAGTTGCATGGACTGCACGGTTTTGGGTTGTGCAGCCACACTTTTGGTCAGCGCCTGGACCTGGAGACATAGATCTGCAGAGGAGTTATTATCTTGGGCTGGCGCGTCGGCCCCAATGGGGGAAAGATGCTGCCTCCTGCTGGTATGTAATTGCTGGGCTCCTAGGGGGCACGGTGCCGCTAGTGTTTGGTTCACGCAGCACCCGGATGGCTCTATCTTTAAAATGTGCAAAGTCCAGGTCAGGATTTTGAAGGGTTATAATGTGCAGTTGTGTCCTTTGGGTGTTAGACAGGAGTCCCTCTATAAACTGTTCCAACAGCAACTTATCTTCATCTTGCACGTTATCAGGGTCAACCTGCTGTACAGCCCGTAGCGCCTCCTGGAAGTTAGGATCATAGTCCCGTATACTGTCCTGCACCCAAAGAATCTCCTTTTTATTTCTGCTGCAGTTTGGGTATCAAAGGTGTCCTTCAGCCTGGCCAAGATTTGTTTGATAGTCTCTTTATCAGTGTCCGAACAGGACTTTACTTCCCTTTGGGCCACACCAGTTAACTGACCAATGAGGATGCTATCTTTTTGCTCCTCAGACAGGGCTTATACTCTGACTAAACTACAGTCTCTCCATGAAATCGCTCAGGGTGCGCGACTCCCGAGTATTGCGGTAACCAGGCCGCTCCTAGGCATTGATAGCGGCATTATGGGCACTGCGGCGGCGGTTGCAAGATCTTTCGGCACTCTGCTGGAGGCTGCGGCTGCACCTGCCGCCGGATTCTGTACTATGGGGGCTGCGTCTGCCACTGAATCTTGCGGCACTATGGGGGCTGCGGCCGCCACTATATCTCCACCTCAGTTGGACATGTCTTCCCCCCAGTGAACCTCAGCCAGGCTCTGGGTATCGTTACTGTGATCAGCAGCTGCTCCACCGGAGGCTGGATGAACTCCTTCCGGTCTCCAAGTTGGGGCTTCCTGCTATTCACCCGCTTACAACAGAACGCGCCACGACAGCACACCCTTTCTGCTTCCCGCTCGTCGCTGTAATGGTGGCAATTAAACAGTTCAATAAAGTCTATGGCACACAGCACCCGGTGATGCCGGGGTACGAATTCTGTTCGTGACGCCAAAATGGAGCGCCCGCCAGGGCCGTGGGGTACTTGGGCCGCGTCGGACAGTTCTTAAGGAGGATGTGTCACGGCAGCAGTGACCTGGTCCATGGCCCTGGGAGTCCAATAAGAGTGAAATAAAGGGGAAAATAAAGATTATGGGGGATAGTTTGTGATGCCACTTGTGGTATTCGGCATAGGATAGCCGACGCTGCTTAAAGAGACCACCGTGGCTGATGGTGATGCAGAGCTGGTACAGCTCTCCAGAGGTAGAGCTAAGTCCCAGGGCACTTATGATGTGAAAAATAGTAGTGATGATTGTACAGGGTGGGCCATTTATATGGGTACACCTAAATAAAATGGGAATGGTTGGTGATATCAACTTCCTGTTTGTGGCACATTAGTATATGGGAGGGGGTACACTTTTCAAGATGGTGGTGACCATGGTGGCCATTTTGAATCCAACTCTTTTTTTCCAATGGGAAGAGGGTCATGTGACACATCAAACATATTGAGAATTTCACAAGAAAAACAATGGTGTGCTTGGTTTTAATGTAACTTTATTCTTTCATGAGTTATTTACAAGTTTATGACCACTAATAAAATGTGTTCAAAGTGCTGCCCATTGTATTTGATTGTCAATACAACCCTCTTCTCCCATTCTTGACACACAGATAGCAACACTGCAGAAGAAATGCTAGTCTAAGGGGGTCATATTCCTTGTAAGAATGCTTGGACCTGACCCCCATGATGTGGTGGTGCACCATCTTGCTGGAAAAACTCAGGGAACGTGCCATCTTCAGTGCATAAAGAGTGCGACACATTATCATGTAGTAATTTCAGATATCCAGTGGCATTGAGGTTTCTATTGATGAAGAATGACACCACTATCTTTGTACCCCATATACCACACCATACCATCAATTATGGGTGGGAGGTTCGAGCATTCCTACATGAAGTTTCCTGGAAAGTGGATTGGTCGTCGTGGGCCAGTTGAATGGCCACCAAGGTCTCCTGATCTGACAACCTTAGACTTTTATCTTTGGGGTCATCTAAAGGCAATTGTCTATGCTGTGAAGATACGAGATGTGCAGCATCTGAAACAACGGATGCTGGAAGCCTGTGCTGGCATTTGTTCTGTGGTGTTGCTACCAGTGTGTCAATAGTGGGAGAAGAGGGTTGCATTGACAATCCAACACAATGGGCAGCACTTTGAGCACATTTTATAAGTGGTCATAAACTTGTAAATAACTCATTAAAGAATAAAGTTACACTAAAACTAACCACACCATTGTTTATCTTGTGAATTTCTAAATAAGTTTGATGTGTCACATGACCCTCTTGGCATTGGAAAAAATAAAGTTGGATCCAAAATGGCAGACTTCAAGATGCCCGTCATGGTCACCACTAGTGATGAGCGAATATACTCGTTGCTCAGGTTTTCCCGAGCATGCTCGGGTGATCTCCGAGTATTTATGACTGCTCGGAGATTTAGTTTTTGCCGATTCAGCTGCTTGATTTATAGCTACTAGCCAGCCTAAGTACATGTCCCCCACATGTACCCCCTTGCCTGGTTGCTAGGGAATCCCCACATGTAATCAAGCTGTCTAGCAGTCGCAAATTATGCACTTGCGGCAAGGAAAAATAAATCTCCGAACACTAAGGCCGGTTTCACACGTCAATGGCTTCGGTACGTGAGGTGACAGTTTCCTCACGTACCGGAGCCACTGACACACGTAGACACATTGAAATCAATGCATCTGTGCAGATGTCATTGATTTTTTGCGGACCGTGTCTCCGTGTGCCAAACACGGAGACATGTCAGTGTTCGTGGGAGCGCACGGATTACACTGACCCATTAAAGTCAATGGGTCCGTGTAAAACACGTACCGCACACGGACGTTGTCCGTGTGCAGTCCGTGTGCCATGCAGGAAACAGCGCTACTGTAAGCGCTGTCCCCCCTACGTGGTGCTGAAGCCGCCATTCATATCTTCTCTGCAGCAGCGTGTGCTGTAGAGAAGATATGAATAATCCTTTTTTTTTTTGTTTCTTGTGTTTAACATAAAGATCCATGTTCCATAGGGGTGGAGCCGCATATTCATTACTATAAATGAGCGGCCCCACGTGACCGCTCATACAGTAGAAGGTGCGGCCAGGACAGGAAGCAGCACCAGCCAGCGAGGGAGCCGGGTGAGTATTTTAATAACAGCGGGCGGGCGCACAGGGGGTGGGGACATGGATCTTTATGTTAAACACGAGAAACCAAAAAAAAAAAAAAGGATTATTCATATCTTCTCTACAGCAAACGCTGCTGCAGAGAAGATATGAATGGCGGCTTCAGCACCACGTGGGGGGGACAGCGCTTATCTCTAGCGCTGTCTCCTGCACGGTGCATGTGGTACCCAGTCGGCACACGGGCGGCACACGTGTGCCGCACTGATGTGCCACAGAAACGCACGGGCACACGGACACGGATAATTTCGGTACCGATTTTTCCGGTACCGGAATTATCTGGACGTGTGGGACTGCCCTAACAAATACTCAAGAGACCACCCAGCGTGCTCTGGAAAACCCGAGCAACGAATATATTCGCTCATCACTAGTCACCACCCATCTTGAAAAGTTTGCTCCCTCCCACATACTAATGTGCCAGAAACAGGAAGTTGATATCACCAACCATTCCCATTTTATTTAGGTGTAGCCATGTAAATGGCCCACCCTGTAGTGCAGAGTGGATGGTGCAGTAAATAACTCTGAGGACACAGCAGGGTGCAGTTTCCACACTTTTACTAACAGTTTGTGGTGCAGTACATGGCACTGATTACAGATGGTAATGGAGATCAAGGTAGCCTGGAATCAATTTGGGATCCACCTAACCAAGTGGGTTCAGAGTAGGCCTCCCTATTGCGCTGTATTTTGAGGTCCTTGCTACCTAAAGCTGTGCTCAGCCCTCTGCTCCTTCTTGTTCTTTAGTCATTGTATGGCAGGCAGCTTGAGCCTATTACAGGTGTCACTCCTTCGTGGTGGCTCCAGGCTCTCATTTGCTGCTGTGCCTTTAGATGTTGTGATGGGTCAGGAGACCTGCAATCTGCTCTCCATATTCAGTTGCTGGGCCTGCAGTCCCCACTCAACCACGGACTCCGGTGTCCGGTTTTTGGCGCTCAGTCCTGGGGTGAGCTCAGTCACAGATCCTATCCCCAGATTCTCCACACTTGCCTCTTCTCCCTTCACTGTCTCTCACTTGACACACACTAAGTAACGCCGCCTCCAGACCAGATCTTATAGGGAAGTTCCCCTGAAAACCGGGTTAAAGCTCCCCCTTCTGGTCTGGAGTCAGGAGTGATGATGCAGGCTGACTATATTACCTGCTAAGGGGATCCCTCTTGCTTCCAGGCATGGCATCACCCCCTGAGGAAGGTAATGCCACTGTGGCAACCGGACTCCTGGGGTGCCACAATAGGACCCCAATAGTTCAGAGGCTTAGCTCTTCTCCATCAAATCTCTCCAAAAACCAACCGCAGTTACCTCACCCCATTATCCACTATGCACATCTCAGGTAACTGCCCCGTAGGCCAAATTGTCCCTTTTTGTCGGAAACTGTACCTCACATTTTCCTCCCTTCCATTTCCCTTCATGTTCTGCCTCAGTTTCCTCTTTTAGCCCTCCCTCTGCTGCCATTGTTATGATCTACACCTCCCCACCAGTCAGGGTCCTCTAAAATGTCACACTTGAGGCCATCTCAGCCTCATGACAGCTCCAGACTCCCCTATATGAACACCAGTTTGTTTCCTGATGTAAGAGGACTTATTATTAGGATTAATCACCTCAGAATGACATTTGAGGTAATGAAGGAATAGAAAAAAAAATAACACAGAAACCCTAACTAAATACCTCATACTGGGCTCCCCACATCCTATTCTACCCACACTCCTCCATATTGTTACCTTCATCTTAACTAGAAAAATCCTCCAATCGCCCCACTGACCCTAACACCCCCAAAACCTCCTCCACCAAAAAGTTTACCTCACACCTAGGTTTGGCCACAATACCCCCAAACTGCACTAAACCCTCTCTATTAAATAATCTCACGCCAAACCTTAAAATATCATCTTTTATTACCCAATTTGTAAAACACATTCACAAAGACCCTCACCTCAAATACTCATTACCTTAGCCTGTGGCCACCATGCACCAAATCCCCACATCCTCCCCACCCATCTTCATTTTCCACATCATCATTGCTCAAGTAGAACCCCTTCCAGGAAGTCTATGACATAGTGGTCCTCACAGCCCCAGCTCTTACATAATACCCCACTGTCTCCGCACCCTCATATCACCCCCCTAAGTGGCCCAGAATCCACAGTCAAAATATCCTACTTATAATGCCTGCACATTAGTTCAGGTATTACTAGACCTTCAACCATAACTATGGAATACACAATCTTAACAGGCATTACGGATGGCCAACCTTCTACATCCCTCGCCCAGCTTCTGCCTTATTACCACCCCCTCTATCTACCCCCTAACACTGCAAATCTACCTCCATACAAATGTCCTCTGCCCTCTCCTCAATCTATTGTCCCCTCAGATTCCCAGTCATGAAGAGTATCTATTTCTCACATTAACCCCAATTAATGTATATAACTGTCCCCCCCAGAATCTACACACTAGAAACCTTACCTGATGTGTCTCCTCAATACATCCCTCCTCCATATTATCTACAACTCCGAACCCGAGATATCTCAGCATCACCTCCATTGTACCCTGACAATAAAATTCCTCCAACCCCTAACACATTCCCCAATTACCTCCTCACCCTCATAACATTACACCACCCCAATTACCCCTCCTAATTGCTTCGTACATTTCTCTCTTAAGATGCCTATCAGGCCACTAACCTCTCCATCCACCCTGCTACCCCGGGGTCTACATCACGTCCTTATATCATCCCCATTAACCTTTCTTCCCACAAACCTCTAGAGCCCCTTTACGCTCATCCCACTAATCCCTCCAATCAACTACCTAACTCCTTATCACCCCCTTTTATCACCCTGCTAACAATTCCAAACCTCGGAAATCCTCATTGCCCTTCATTTCACGCCACTAACCTACAGATTCCCTATTACTCCTTCATATAGCTCCACCACTCACTTTTCCCTGCCTGCAACCCACCAAATTTCTCACTACCCCTTTTATCACCCCCTTTACAACTCCAAAATCAGACCAACTTTTTCATTTCCCCTACAACCTTTACAAATGTATATCTTTATTTACAATCCCCATTGTCCCTTTCAGCAGTCCTCAACTCTCCTCCTGAAATTGTCCAGCCCCCTCTCACAGGCTCCTCTCGGCCAGCCATTCCACTCACCCAAGCTCTTATCTTCCAGCCAGTCCTCTCACCTAGGCTCTCTTCTACCAGCTAGCTCCCTCACACAGGCTCCCTTCTACCAGCTATTTCAGTCTCCCAGGCTCCCCTCTACTTGCCATTCCCCTCACCCATGCTCCCCTCTACCAGCCAATCCACTCTTCCAGGTTCTCCTCTACCTGCTATTCCCCTCTACCAGCCAGTCTCCTCTCCCAGCCAGCCCCCTCTCCCAGCCAGTCTCCCCTCAACCAGCCAGTCCCCTCACCCAGGCTCCCCTCTATCAGACACAGGTTTCACTCTACCAGCCAGCCCCCTCAACTCTTCCAATATCAACCGCCTATACCTTCGCTCTTCACCCGTCCCGACAACATCCAAATAACCCCCAAGCCACTTCCCATTCGATCAACTTCCCCCGACTCGAAAGTTCACTCCAACCCCTCTAAACTTGGACGACATACCTCCCCCTCCACTCCCTAGTGTCATCGCTACCTCCTGAAGGACTACAACTCCCAGCATGCTCCGGGATGTCTGTCACGGAGCAGGCAGCGAATTTCAAACAAAAGAGTTTCCCCGCACGCTGCTGCCAGGAGTAGGAGGAGAGCGGAGGAGGAGGAGAGAGGAGCAGGGCAGAGCAGGAGGAGGAGCGGGGAGGTGCACAGCCTGCCTCCGCCCTCCTCCTCCTCTCCCACTGTCTCCCTCTCTCGCTCTCCTCTGGTTCCTCTCTCTTGCCCCTCTTCTTTGTTCCCTAGCCTTTGTTAGCCATGCCTAGCCTGGTGGTATCAGGGATGATGGAAAGGAATGGGCATGGCATGGCAGACCTCACCAAGGACAGGGTGCTGGAGGATGACAGAGCTCTGCAGATCGCCCTGGACCAACTCTGCCTCCTGGGTCTGGGAGAGACAGAAGAAGACACCAACAACAACAATAACAGCAGCAGCACCAACAGCTCCAGCAGCGGTCAGCACCCCCAGAAATCCGGGGAGAGCAAGCTGTGTGCCCTGTACAAGGAGGCAGAGCTGAGGCTGAAGAGTTCCAACACCACAGAGTGTGTGCCAGTGCCCAGCTCCGAACACGTGGCTGAGATTGTGGGCAGACAAGGTGAGTGTCAGCTCCTTTGTCTCCATCATTGCACCATGTGAGGGCATCTGGTGGGTACCTCATGCCATGGCCATACCTTCTGCCCCCAGGGGGGCGGCGGTGGCTGCTGCTTTGTCTGGGCTCCAGACAATACACAACTCATACATCCATGCTTTGTTTGCAGGATGATGATACATTGTAGCACCATCCCATACCTTACATTATTTGGGGAGGGGTCTTTGTTTTGTTCCCCTCTTTTGCACCCTTTCCATTGCGCCCTACCATCCCCCCTTCCTTGTTTCCCCTAAAAAACTTGTGTTTCTTTTGTTTAGGGAGGTTGTCACCTATACACACCCCCTGGTCCTGGCGCTGAGACTGGCACTGGCCACCTATTATTATATGTCTGCCCTGTCTTTGTGACTTCATGCATTTTGGGGTTTGGGTTTTTTTGGGGAGGGGTGTTGGTGCAGATGGGGTTTTGGGGGGCTATGTGTTGTGTTTGGGGTCAGAGGGGTGGACGGGTTTGATTTCTTCTATGTGGCAGGGCTAGTTGGTAGAGCCTTTTGTTGTCTCGCACTCTTTCCATTGTCTCCGGCATGTGGGCATTTCCTGAGAGATGCTGTGGGAAAAGTTTATGTAAGGATACGCTGCTGCAGTCTGGCCGTGGAGCGCATGCAGCCCCCACTGTGCGCTGGGTCCAGGTCTTGACGTCCCTCAGGCTCTGGGACTTTTGGACTGGGTCAACGCTCTGGGGCATGATACCCACTATGGCAGATTGTCGCCTTTGTTTAGGAATCAGAAGTGCTGATGGTTGGAGGGAAGACTGAGGAGGAGGAGGGGTCCTAGTGTCAAGGAAAGGGACTCTGATGTTCTTTTATGACTTTAGGACCCTCAGAACTTCCTTACTTATAATGTGATTGGGGCTCTTCAGAGTTGGGTGAAAACTTGATACGGTTGTGAGGGTTGCTTGGAGCGTACGGCTGCCTGGAGCCTTATTTTTGAAGCCAGGCTTTTGTTCTCGGCTACAGGGATTAGGGGAGGACTTGTCAGGGTTAAAATGATACCACACCCACCTTCCCTGCACACAAGCGTCCCCAATCAGGATGGATGGATCCCGCACCACCAAACACTTCAGCCCAATTCCTTTAGTGGTGCAAGATTGGTGACAAAATAAATATTCTCGAAAGGCACCGTAGACTGATATTTGTTGTCGAAAGGGTACGTAGATTCGGGGCAAAAAAAAAGACTTGACCCGTAAATCCGGTTATCCTTAATAAGCCACCACTAATAGAAAAGTCTATAAACACAATGGGGGAAACGAGGTCCCCAATATTTATGTTTCCATGGCTGGGACTCTACTAGCAGGAGAGAAGTTTTTGGTGGGTGTGTGCAGGATCTAGCATCTCTTTCTTTCTCGCCTTGTTGTCTACCGCTACCCTTGGCTCCATCACATCCAAAATTCCAGAATGGGGTCTGGAAAATCAAGCGGTGTTGTGTAGTTTGGGTGTCAGGGCAGCCATGTCAACAATTTGGGTCAGGAGCTTGGTGGATATTTAGTTTCTGAGAGCCCAATCTGAGCTTTTGAAGTGTTGTATGTAAGCTTTACCCTCTGCGGATATCGGGAGGAGAACGTGGGGGGCTGCAGTAGTGAGTGCCATATTCTTCGGACCCCTCATCCCCACCCCCTTAACAAAAACCTGCCTTTCCTAGAGTGATGGATGATATGACATCACCATCATTTTTGCATTGTCCTTTGAGGTGTTTTCGTAGTTTATTGGGTGACACGTAAATGTCGCTATGATTTGGCATATATATGTTGTATTTGAAAGTTCTTTATGTTGGAGGTTTTGCAAAACTGGTTCTGACCCCCTTCTCCATTTTCCCTCACACACCCACTCGGAAAGCTTTACTATATTACCACTTGAGCCCAAAAAGGTTGCGTTCCTACTAAGTATTTTGTAAGATTTCGACCAACACCAGCTCCATAAACTTGAAATATTGGCCACAACACCTGTCAAGTTGGGTCTTTGTTCGGTGGTGCACGTGGTAGTTATTAAGCCATGCTTTCTTCTCGATACAGCTGTCCAATATATGACCAGAGCTCGTTCCAAAAATATCTCACCCCCAGAAGGAGGCCCGGGCGATGTAGATGGCATTGGGTACCAAAACACAAATGGACCATGGTCGCCATGTGCTCGAGATGGTGGGTGCTACAACAAAGCCTGCCTGCTCATTATGTGGAGCAGACAGCGTGTCACGAAACTCTCGTAGTAACAGCGATTATTTGTGTGTCTCGTTCTGTCGTTGTGTCTCAGAAATGGCCGTGGAGACGAGAGGGTGGAAGATGACGAGTTGTAGGACTTGTCAAATTATGCAACTGCAGGCGGTGGGGATCTACCGTGCTTAGACTAGAAGGCATTGTTCTCTATGAGCCATTTTTATTGTGTTTGGTCAGTTTTGTGCTCTGCATCCCTAAATTTTCATGCCTGCAAGGCACCAATCAACCTGTGTGTGGTAGTGGTGGTGGTGCAGCAGCATGCTGTAGTGCAGGAAGTGAGGTTTCGCAGGCTCTTTGTCTGGAGATATGTAGACTTTCCTCTTCTGCACATGTGCTATGGAGATGCAGAAATTGTCCCAGCTTTTGTCTAGAGGAGCAACAACAAAAAAAAAAATCCTGCCCGCCATACTGCATATCTGTCCACCGTCCAGTCAGTGTCGTCACTTGGGTTTTGCTCCAAGAAGGAGCGCAGCTTGAGGCTAATTTAAATAATTCATCTCCAAATCTCAGGAATGATTATTTCCTCGAGAAGATATATTTTAAGATGGTGGAGATCTAGGCACCCAAATAAAGACATTCCGTAGGGAGATAGTCATATAAAAAGAAAACAGGCATGGCTGCTACTTGTGAACAAAGGGACCATGGGGATGTTCAATATCTGGAGTCTGAAAGTGGCGCAGGGTCCACCAGAACTCTGGAAAGTGGATGATTCTATTAACTCTTTATTTCTCTGAGACCCCTCTGATGTCCAAAAAAAAAAGGCTGAGACTCCTGAAGATGCAGATTTTTAAAAAAAAATTCAGATTTGATGTATAAACTTTACGGAAATCCCACCTCTGCCTTTCTTAGCAAATATTCTGTTTAGTAAACCTTTACAGGTGAATGGTCTTTACGGTTTTATGTTGTAGCGACTAGACAAAAGGTAGAATTTGCACCATTTTTTTCTCTGAGCGCGCGGTATGCGCAGGTTGTAGCGAAAACAGTTAGGGGGGTGTGGTCCTTATTTTACAGTCGCGAAGAGAGCCATGCGTGTTTCTAGGAAGGTATTGCAGAGGAGAGAAACAGACGTTTGGGAAATTGAGGGGTGGGGGTTGCCTGCTGTTTCTCCGATTTTTTGTTTTGTTTTTTGTTATTTTAGTTTAGATTGGTTTTATAATTTGATATTTTTTAGTTATCAAATGTGATTTTTTAATTTTTTATTATTTTTGATATTTTTGGGTGAAACATGCACAAAGGCACAAACATTAAACGTCTTCTTTTTAGAAATGAAAGAAAACCATTTGGAGGGTCTCTGGATGGATAACTAATCTACCGTATGTCGAGGTGTCTATTGTGTCGGGAATTGATTCTTGGGTGGGAGTGACTGCATGTCGTGGAAAGCCAACATAAAAGGAGGCGGTGATATGACGGATACAACGTTTAATGTGATATTTAAGTCGAAATATCAGTTTCGTTAATTACCGACTTTTGTGACCCCCAGCAACACATAATAAGAGGTTCAAAGCTGAACCAAAGGGTCTGGTTTTACTTTAACATTTCTCCATTAGAGTAGCGGTTCATTGTGAATTTTCGTCAAAATGAATGAACCCTCTAAGGCTGCTCTATTCAGAATATTTCAGGGATCTCTACATTGGCAGCATTGGCATGCACGTGGCTTGGCGCTGCGTCTATAGATCTTAATGACTCTCTGCAGCACCCCCTTAGAAACCTAGATCTTAGCAATTATATCAGTCATCTCCCTGATAGGAGGGTTTTGCCATTGGTGGCTGAGATGGGGTGGTGGCGTTGGTGGGGCGTGGCGATAGTTGGCAGCGGCATATTCACGCTGTCAATGGAGCAGGCGCAGTGTTGGTAAACACACGACACACTTTGGCATGAAGCTGATACAAAGTTGGGGTGACGCCTACTGCCCTTCTCTCTTAACTCTATACATGTGCAGTACATTTTTGTAACACTCCCTCTGCAACCTTGAAAGATTTATCTAATTTAATATGTGTTAAAAATTTTGCTAAACATTTTTCTCAAAAAAGTTGGCAGATGCTTCATGATCTTGCGTATGCTTTTGTCACGATAACATCTAGAAGAGGTGTCTTTTGGTATAATATATAGTAGTTTGATGATTCTCTGGCTTATCAGTTGACTTAACTCATGGTCGCTCTTGAACTTTCCAAAAGTTGATTCATAGTTTGAAATGGTTAAATTAAATATCATTTTTTAGATATTTTATTACTCCAAAAAGTTAGCCACTTTTTTTTATATATATTCCAGACCTATACCAGAGGGCCTATAACTGACAATAGAACACCTAGTTGCTGCAACTTATTTTTCTGCCATTGAGACATGCGACCATCTGGCCAATGCGCTATCTCGATCACATGGGATATAGTTACCTGGGAAAGGATCAGCACACAGAATCGATAGGCTGTGCCCACCTCTGTGACAAGGGGCCCTTGTTGACCTTTCCTATTGTTCTTTGGGAGACTTAATATTTTTTCTTTATCTCCTCTTCATGCCTGGTTGACTCAGCCAATGAATAGGGCACTTCATCAAGAGACTTGGGATAGTTGAGAAATAACATCAGGTCGGGCAAACCAAAAGAGATAATCATGCATGATTGTGATAGAATAGACTTTGATGGTCTCTGGTGAAACCTCTCTGGTTCCTCGATTGGGGGGGGGAAGCAAATGATGTGACATTTCATTCAATTTATTTTTATAAGGATATTTATAGTCTGATATTGTTTTGACTTCTAGACAATGGCATGTCATTGGCGTGTGAGAGTTGTAGTCCTCACCAGTGTGGATTAAATTGAGGTGTACAATTGACTAGGTCATTACTAGATCGGGACTTGCTCCTCAGAGACAGAGTTACTGAAGTCAAGTTTTAGATGGGAGCAAAAGCAAATAATGTAAGGAAGATTATTAGGGTGCTCCTTTGTTGTGCATTGGGAAACCCTACCCATTCCTCTCCTGATACTCCCCCACACCTTCTCGTCACCCTCTCAATCCATCTCTCGTTGATCTCCCCTTGGCTATATATTTTAGATAAACCGGATGGAGGGAAGTAGCTGGCTGGATAGCTTTGGAGCGCATTGAAAGATGGGAAATTAATTGGTCTTTATTCTGGCTCAAGCTGTCTCTATAGTTGGACAAAATAGGTTGTTTTTACATTTTTTTATGTTGTTGTTTTTTTTTGTTAGTAATTATTGTTGGTCGCACCCAAAAAATGTCTTCTAAAGTGAAAAAGTTTTTGAATCACTCTTCAGAACCTTTTCAGGCAAGAGTAAAGTTGATCCCAAAAGGCTCATTGATTGTCTGAGGAACGACTATGAAGAAAGCCTAAATGTACCCTGTACTGTAAATAGGGAGCCTGATAGGTCCTTTGTGCCTATGGATAAGCAGAATTGGGGTGTCTGTGACGCTTACTATGTTCAATAAGAAGGAGGTCCTGGGTGAGTATTGGCTTTTTTTCTTTACTTTTCCTGTTGGTTCTTTTTTTTTCCAAATTCTTTAAAACCATCTCTAATTTTTCCATCAAAGCAAATACAGTTCAAGGATTTGCTTCAACTAAGTTTGGTTTTAGAAATATCAGCCTAAAATGGGAAATAGCATCACTTGACCGTTTTCAACCTCCTCTTTTCCTTTGTTACCATGTCAGACATCAAGTTTTCATATAGACTAAAGTCCTATCTGGTTGCTAAGATGACACTGTCTAGCAACCATATAAAAATGTAGAAAGGTGGCTGACAGCACTCACTCATTGGGGCGCCTGTTCCATGTCCAGAGAACCCTCCTGGATATTCTAGGTAAACCAAATCGAATGAACAGCGCTCCAGCCGGGTGTAGTAATATTGTAGAAAAATTATTTATTCAGCCATGGTAAAGCTGGAGCGCTGTTCATTCGATTTGGATTACTGTCTAGCAACCAGTCTGGTTCGGATTACTCCGTTCTTCAGATGGACCGAGGTTTAGTGATTTTTCTATCTCGTTAATCAACAGTTAGGCTGAGAACGCCTTTAGGTACACATTTCTTTTTAAGTCAATTTTCGGTGATGGCACCTAACATTTTAGGTTGTTGTCTATTGATATCTATTATGTGAGGAGTAAGACCTGTAACATAGTTCCTTCATCTCTGATTGAAAATGTGAGGTAGGTAAATCCCGAAAGGATAGGTCTATGGGAAGAAAATAATCTCTAGCAAACCGAGTGTATTGAAGATGTTGTTTTGTCCCCCAAGATAGAAGTACCTTTACTTTTGAGATTATTCAGCCCCCTCCGGAGAATATCCCAAAGAGGTCAGATAATACTGCTGTGTAATGGAGGCAGATGATATGGGACATGTGCTGTTGTTGACTCAGCTTATGGCGTACAGTCCTCCATATGCGTTTTACGTATGGATGTATGGATGTAGACACACATTGTGTGTAGTGCCAGTCCTGTCCCATTCGCACAGCCTTGGTGAGATTCTAAGAAATCCTTTGTGGCTGTCTCTGGCCCCCTCACACGCCCTCCCCAGAGAATGAGGCCTTTTCAGAAGGGATTAATTCAACCTTCTTGCAGCAAGTGAGACTCTCGGGCCGTTACAGTTAACCTGTTCATGGCCCGGCCAAGTCATTGGATTTGTTTATTGATTTTTTTTTCTTTGGGGGCGGGGGGGTGTTGTGGGAGGGGTGCTGGGGGAGTATTTAGGGTTAAATCGCAAGTAAAAATGAAAGTGAGGAAAAGAAGTCTGGGTCAGTACTGATCTACTTTTTCTTTAAAGTCCTTCCTGTTGGTTTGTAGTTTGACCGAAATCAAAATGTGAAAGGTGTAGGGGTATCGGCCATTTTGTCGTCATGTCCAAATATTTATGGAAATCTTTTTTATAGTCCCTTTTTAAATAATTACTGCCATGGAAAATTTAGAACAGGAGACATTAGCATTTACTTTTGCGTTGACCAAACCAATATTCATGACAAAGAGGCTTGGTAATTAATATCTTGATTGTGATGTCATGAAGACTAAATACAAGCACAAAATGGCTGACTCCACTTTGTAAGAGCAGCTGACAGGGCCCAAATCTATATGTTGCCCTAAATTGCTTCTACGTCTCGATTTAGTTATTTTTTTTTTTTTTTAGATTTATGGGGTCAGAATACTCGATAAAACCCTAATAGGCATGGTATCTTTTGATTTTTGTTGATCAAATTAGCACTTTCTCTGGAAAATTTTTAAGATTTCTGCATAGTGTGCAGAATTTTTTTTTGTTTGCAAAAGAGCAGTTTGTTGGCAGGTTGCTATATATTATAGTAGCTTTGGTTTCATCATCGTCTGAAAGCTGACAATCTAGTCACCATGATCTTCAAATGTTGTTTAGTGGCCTCCTAAGTGCAGCTGGCCCCGAGACCTCTAATCGTTACATAGATTATATTTTTAAGTAGGACATACCCCCCTCTAGGAGCTTAGAATCTACTGTCACGGTTGGAGACCTGCCAGAGATGATTTTGGCTGACCACAATTCGTGTTAAACCTAAACCATTTTATTTGTAGGAACTTGTCGTATTTTTGGACCCTTCATGGGTATATCAGTAAAGAAGAAAGCAATTGGCCAACTACCATTGTGGTCGCTTTGGACAGTCCGTACAGCATCTGATAATACTCATAGCTGTGGATTCTGTTTCCTCCGAGTCAAGGCATCCAAACGACACATGTTATATTTGCAAAATGACTGGACAAGTTTATGAATGTTGTCTTTGAGATTTGGGTTTATGAGGCTGATTTTATGAGGGTGCAGGGACAAGCGGCAGACCCCCTCTTAAATCTGTTGGGGTGGTGGGGAGTTGTGACAACCTTTAAAATAAAAACCTTGAGGCTTTTAGTAGACTATTAAAGCAGACTTCATTTCCTAGAGAGCACAGACCCTTGTGAGACGGCCAACAATGTGCGCTTTGTTTGCACTTACAGAGACCGAGGCAGCGTTCTGGGTGAAGGGAGGGTGGTGTTGCTAGATTAATAGCCCCCCATAGCCCGGGTCATTGCATGCACCTATTTTTTAACCTCTTCCTTCCCAGAAATGAGCTTTTCTGCCTATGATATCTTGTGTACAAGAAAAAGTCTATTAGTTTCTGCTTCTGATGTCAATGTTGTGACTCATTTTTTTTACCAGTAGTTTTTTTTGTTATTGTATCTCTATATTTTCTCTCAAGTTTGGGCAGTATGACTGTTATCTTTTTTTTCCTTCTTTGTGTGGTTTGACTTTATGCTGAGACCTTGCAGAAATGCGGCATTGTAAGCTTTTGAGCCATGAGAGTCTGATGTTTTTACAGCAGGCCTCCTTGTCTTGTCTAGCCTCTCCCCCTTGGCTTGGCCTTGTCCAGCCCGTCCCCTTGGCTTGGCCTTGTCCAGCCCGTCCCCTTGGCTTGGCCTTGTCCAGCCCGTCCCCTTGGCTTGGCTTTGTCCAGCCCGTCCCTTGGCTTGGCCTTGTCCAGCCCGTCCCCTTGGCTTGGCCTTGTCCAGCCTGTCCCCTTGGCTTGTCCTTGTCCAGCCCGTCCCCTTGACTTGGCCTTGTTCAGCCCATCCCCTTTGCTTGGCTTTGTCCAGCCCGCCCCCTTGGCTTGGCTTTGTCCAGCCCGTCCCCTTGGCTTGGCCTTGTCCAGCCTGTCCCCTCCCTTAGCTTGGCCTTGTCCCCCTTGGCTTGGCCTTGTTCAGCCTGTCCCCTTGGCTTGGCCTCGTCTACCCCATCCCCTTGGCTTAGCCTTGTTCAGCCCGTCCCCTCCCTTGGCTTGGCCTTGTCCAGCCCATCCCCTCCCTTGGCTTTGCCTTGTCCAGCCTGCCCCCTTGGCTTGGCCTTGTCCAGCCCACCCCCTTGGCTTGGCCTTGTCCAGCCCGCCCCCTTGGCTTGGCCTTGTCCAGCCCGCCCCCTTGGCTTGGCCTTGTCCAGCCCGCCCCCTTGGCTTGGCCTTTTCCAGCCTGCCTCCTCTTTGTGTTGTTTTGGCCTCATCCAGCCTTTCTACTTGTGTTGCTGCCATCTCCTTTTCCTCCCTCTTCAAGCTTCAGCCATGATTTAAACTGCTGCCCACCATCCACGCTCCTCAACATAGGATGCTAACTACCTTGTTTAAAATCATTTATATACATTAATATTTACATTCCCTTGTTTTGTATGTTTTGTACACTTTTACATGACTATTGAAATAATTATTGTGGTAAAACATTGAATTTTGACAGGTTTTGTTTTTTGCAAATTTACAAAATTTATTTAAATGTGTTTTCTTTTATTTTCAGGCTGCAAAATCAAAGCGCTAAGGGCGAAAACAAACACATACATCAAGACTCCAGTTCGAGGAGAAGAGCCGGTGTTTATGGTGACAGGACGTCGAGAGGACGTTGCTATGGCAAGACGTGAGATCATTTCCGCCGCTGAACACTTTTCAATGATAAGAGCATCCCGGAACAAAGCCGGTAGTGCTTTTGGCAGTGCCCCAACTTTACCTGGTCAAGTCACAATCCGTGTCAGAGTCCCCTACAGAGTTGTTGGATTAGTAGTTGGACCCAAAGGGGCTACCATTAAGAGGATTCAGCAACAAACAAACACTTATATTATCACTCCAAGCCGTGACAGAGACCCGGTGTTTGAGATCACTGGGGCTCCAGGAAATGTAGAACGAGCAAGAGAAGAAATTGAGACACATATTGCGGTACGAACTGGCAAAATCTTGGAATACAACAACGAGAATGACTTTCTCTCCAATAGTCCAGATTCTGGCATGGAAAGTCGATATCCAGAAAACTGGAGAGTGCACGGTACGGCAGCCAGTTGCAAACCTCTTTCCACCTTCCGACAAAACAGCCTGGGCTGCATTGGTGATTGTCCGGCAGAACCTGTTTATGAGACACCCCGACTAAATGATCAGAATGAGTTCAATTATGGCTACTTGTTTCCCAATTACAAGCAGGACGTGTATTACGGTGTAGCTGAAACTGGAGGACCCATGTGGGGTGGACAAGAAAACAATAGTCCAACCCCAAACATCTTCACGAAGCAGCAACGCTCGGGAAGTAGTGGCGCTATCCAAACTAACGCCACACAGAGGTCTCCAGAATCTAGCCTTACTAGCTTGCCAAGGAGGAACCAAGGTGATAGTCTGCCAGGCTTCACCAAACTTAATGCCACTCGGAACTCTGTTTCTGGAAGCCGGGAGTGCATGGTATGTTTCGAAAGTGAGGTCACAGCTGCACTGGTGCCCTGCGGGCACAACCTTTTTTGCATGGAGTGTGCCGTTCGCATCTGCGAACGTAATGAACCAGAGTGTCCCGTTTGCCATGCGTCCGCCACTCAAGCCATAAGGATATTTTCCTAAGAGACTTTGAGAAAAGGGAGAGGGTGGGTAAAGAGATGACGGACTTGAGGTGCATAGAGGTCAAGAAATGATATTTAAACTTCGTAATAAAATCTTAACTATAATCCAAATGTTACAAAAGGATATCTTAAACTTGCAAATTATTTTTTCGAACTTTGATGAAAGGTTATGACAGCCTTTTCCAGCAGTCTCAACAAATTTCTGGGGCGTCAGTGCCCATTAGAAACCTAGTTTTTAAGTCCAGGTGTAAACTTTTACGTTTTTTGGACTAGAAGAGCAAGTTCTTTCCACTTAGTATCAGATTAAAAAAAGAAGGAAAAGTCAAGAGCTGTAAAATCATTTAGACTTTTTGGTTTAGTCGAGCTCCGCCAAGCCTCTATCGCGGATTGAACATATGCAGCTGAAAAATCTGCTTTAGTCTTGAAGGGTCAAGTGGAAAGAGGGGTCCAGCTGAGGTCAGAGATGTCCTCTTTCTAAATTTCCTTTCTTAAGCACTGTTTGAGATTTACAACTCTGAAGTTGAAGTGGGCAGCATTGGCGGACAAGGCCAATTCACAAACCAATGGATGCAGAATTGAGGGCACTCAGGGGTACTAGCAGCCAGGTCAAATTTCAGGGCATTTATAGGCCCCACTTCCGGTGCCCACTGAGGCCTTTTTCTCACTTTCTGCCTGACGGGAATCTGTTTCATCATTACAAGCAAAAAATAAATATAAATAAAAGCAAAAACTGTAATTATCAAATCTCTGGGAATCTGCAACATGAGGACACAACGATTACCTCACACTCAACGAAAAGCAGCTCAATCTACCGTTTGCGATTTTATTGTCATTTGCTGTAAAGAAGATTCTGATGTAAAATTCCTGCCAGTTTTCATTTTTAGCACCAGGACGAAAAATTAAAGAAACCTCAACTATCAGGACTTTATATGCATGGAGGTCTTGCTTTTTCTTTTTTTTAAGAAAAATATAAAAACATATGGGGGAAAAAAAAGACTTTGATTTTACTGTGCACTGAAGCTGGGCCATCAGGATTCCTGGTCCTCCTCAACTCAGACAACTGCCGCTTCATCTGTTAGGCCTCCCATGGCCATCACGGGGAAAATACATTTTTTATTTTTTAAAAGCGGGAGCACTGGTATTTAGAAAGGGAGGAACTCTTCCATATGTGAACTTTTTATTTTTGTTTTTTTCTTAAGAAATGCAAAGAAAATAAAAAATAACAATATAAAATTGTTATTTTCTTCCTCTTAACTGGACCAGACGGAACATTTGAATGAAAATGAAGAAACGTTGGACCAAAGTTTTATGTGCTGGAAATGAAAAATACAATTTTAGAGGGTGCCATGTTTTAGTCTCCAGCTGTTTTTTGAAGATGTTCCAAGACCACTTGGGGTTTTCTCTTGCCCTTAGGATCCTACAACATGAGTGAGAGTCTAACCAGGGGATTGTTATATATAGACTGCTCCGTATTCCCCCACCCAAGTCCTCCTTCCAGGATTACATTATCCAAAATTTTTGGTGCTTCCCGGATGATCGTTTTATTTATTTTCGTTAACAACGTGATTTTTGGGACTAAAACAACACTTGATCATGGCATCGTGCAACACGAGAATAGACTATTTTCTTTCTGTGAACTGTATAATATCCACAGTCGCTACATTGAGACACCTTCATGCCATTTTCCAGTGGTGATACGTTCCATTACTTCCAATCCCTACTAGGGGAGATCCTGTCCTTCATCTCACTCTCATTGGGGTCAATAGGATGGGAACTTCTGTGACATTGCACCTCTGAAAGAACCGTCCCAAATCTTTCATCGAAAACACTATTCTACTTCAATTACATAAGAATGTAGGCACTAGGGATGTAATATTTAGTTGCCCCTCCCCCCTCTGCCAAAAACAAAAATTATTTAGAAATTGAAGAGGTAGGGAGGTATATAAACTTGGGGGTTTTTTTTATTAATATTTTGTTTCGAAATCCTGACTCTTCAACCTGTAACCTAATTATTATTATTTTTTCAAAAATATGTAGCGGTCGCTATACATTGTTACAAACTAGCAGTATTTTTTAATTTTTAAAGAAATGTAGCATTTTACTTTTGAAAAAGGGACATTATGAGAAAAAAATATTTCAGGTCCGTTTTGAAGGTCCGCTCGGTCCGATCTCAAATGATGAAGTTGTTTTTTTCCCGTTTTTTTTTTGAGTCTACGTTGTCACTAGTGTGGTTGAATATTGCCGCTTCTTATGTCTCCAGTGAGAATGTATTTGCTGCACCGGAGTCAATTAATCTTACCTACCTTTCACAGTAGTTTTTGCTATATAGCTTTACGTAACATTTTCCGCTTGCATTACGACAACCTGGATTTACAAAAAAAAAAAACTGCCCGAATTTATCTCGACTTCTTCTGAAGGTTTTGGGTTGCATGCATTATAAAAAGCACTTTGAAGAATGGCCTGCATGGAATAGGACTTTAGAGTCCTTTTTTTTCTCTTTTCATAATTCCTAAAGGTTGGTTCATTGGGAACCTAGCACTACGTTTTTCAAGATCTTATTTTTCATTTTGTGACCCATTGGGTAATGATCTGCAGATATTTTGCCCCCTTCAGTCACATTCAAAACTTTTTTTTTGTTACGGTCTGTTGGCCACTTATCAGGCTTCGAAGAGTTTGAGCTCTTTTTATTTGTTCCAGGCACAAAAACCAAACACTACCTTACATATATATGAGGCAATGGCCTGAAGTGGCTAACCTCCGCGCACGGGGCAGCAGCCAACGTGTGAACTGAACGGTGATTTTTGATAGCGCAGCTAGTCATGTCACTGGTAGCTCGGTGATGTCATCAAGGATTCGGGAATAAATAGACCGTATTGATAAAATATAATTGCTGTCTAACACATCATAAAACCAACTTTTTTGTTGGGATGAAATCTAAGAGCTATCCTTAAAGGAAGATAGAAAATTATAGGAACGGCATACAAAAGGGTCTTGGATGTGAGGGCTGGCTTTGCATTATACCCAATTGTCTTACTCTTCGGACCTGAATGTCGGTAATCCAAAGCAGCCAATCAAAGTTTTTAGGGTCGTTTTCCAAATTGCACTAAGAAAAATGTCCTCTAGAATCTTGTTGCTTTGGGTTGCCTTACATTTTTTTTAATTCTCCCTTTCATGTCTGTACATTTCCTCTTTATATGTGAATACGTTGACAAGTATGGCACTTGACAGCTTCAGACAATTCGGGGGTCTGTCTTTTTTTTTCCCTAGTGCCAGATGATTATTAGTGTTTTTAAGGCGGGATTTTCCACTTTCGAGACCTTTATGATAATCAGTAGTATATCGGTACCTAAACTATATGGTGTTGAACTAGATGGGACTATGGGTCTCTTATTTGGATGGAGATTTCCTACCTGGGTACTTACATTTTTTTAGGCAATTATAGGTAGGCTGCCATTTTGAATTCATGGACAAGGCTTGGGTTGACCTCTAAAATTTCACAGGGCTCAATTCAGTTTCAAAATGGCTGTCCTCATCCTTGTAGATGACTAAGGCCCATAAAGGGTATTTTTTTTTAGATTTTTTTCAAGCTTATTATATTCTTTACTATATTATAGACACCCAACAAAGACTTGTATTTGATATTGTGGTGGAAAGATTTATACAGTGAGCGTGCAAATTGGTAAAAAAGAAAAATCGAGGGTGACTAGATTGCCTTTTTGGAGGGAAAGTTGGGTGTATTGCCAAACCACCCACCGTTCACCAGACTTTTTGTATTCTCTCTCTTTTTTTTTTTAAATCCAAGTTTTAACCCATCTCCATTTTAAGAATGTAGGACAACGCATCTATAGACACTAGAAAGAGAGATATAGAACAATATTCATAACGCGACGCAAAATAAAAAAGTATACTGTGATATGATCATCAGAAAATTATATAGATAAATGTTTTATTCTACACAAATACCAAATTTTTCTTTATATTTAAGGAAGCAGTATAATAAAAAAAATAGTTTTACTTTGCCCCCAAGATTTTAAAAGAAATGGTATTTAAAAAAAATAAAGTTTGAAGGGGAGATAATTTTTTTTTGTTGTTTTTTAATTATTTAAAAATCTATTTGTAACCTACGAGGAGGACACGACTGTTAATAAATCTGTAAACTATTTTCGTTTTTATTCAAAAAAGTAAAATAAAAAACAGGCAGGAAAAAAATAAAAGGACACTGCTTAAAAAAAAATTAGATCATTTCTTTATAATTTAATATTCTATTTTAATAAATGCATTTATTACATGTAAATGTAAGCAGGACACATGCGCTGAAGAAAAAAAATACTTTTTATTGGGTAATTTATTAAAAGAAAGGATTTTATTTTATGATAAAGTAATCCTTAAGCTTTTGAGAACATAGATATGTAGACCGGAAAAGAAAAAAAAACTTTTTGTAGCCAGATTTTAAACTTTTAAGTATTTTTTTTTTTTAAAAAAGGTTAAAAAAATGTTTTTTGTTTTTTCTGTGTGCCGAACATTTTTGCTGTCGATGAAGAATTAGCTATTAATGCCTTGTATTGTGATTTATCACATCATTGTGTTTTAGAGAGTATTGAACAATTAATGCCTTCATGCCTAATTGAGACTTACCTAAATGGTTTTGGTCTGTTTCAAAGGACAGGCCCAATGATCACTGCTAAGCAGTAGGTCGGCGGCCCACCCAACCATTAAGGAGTTAGCTTGACCCACCAGCGTCGAAGGGGCTTTAATACACCGTGTGCTGTTTTAGTGATGTAAATGCAAGTATTGTAGCTGGGGATGTTAGAAGCTTATATACAGTGACTTAGGTAGTTCATCGTACGCTTCATTTTTTGGGTAGACCAGCAAAAATTTTGTTGCTTTAACGGTTCTGGAAGTCCACATTTTGTGTTTGTTTGTTTTTTTAAAATCCTGAACTTTGTTTTTTTATGTGTGTGTATTTTTTTTTGTTTTTTTTTTCTATCCCATTGGGTTTTTGAAGGGAATAGTTTGATTTGGTTCACTAGGAAATATATTTGTAAATGGTGTTCATCTCTGCTTTGGATGTGATGTGTCAAGAGACATCTGGATAGAATTGTGAAAGGTTGTCCCAAAATTTACTTAAATTATTTTTAAGTACTTTTTTTTTTTTGGTTCAGTATTTTCTCTAGGACAAACCCTTCTTCCTTCCTTGACAACAATTCTACTTAAAATCTATACAACCCCCAAACATGGAATAAAGGCCTTGTGTAATATAGAGACCAGTGAATCCAAAGTTTAAGACTCATATTTTTGACAACATTTTTCAATCTCCAAATAAAATGTAGTTCTACCATAGATCAAACATAAAATTGTCTAATAGTGGCCGTACACAATAGATAAAAGTAGGATGTATGGAGAACCATCCATATACATTATAATCCATAACATCTTGTTGTGCATGTTCAAGTACACCAATCAAGAACGAACAATCTTTCTGAAAAAGTTCCTTCATGGAGGTCACCAGAACCCTCACATTTTCAAAGAGCCTGGCCAACCGTCTAATGAGTATGAAGATCTGCTGATTCTATCCTGACAAATTCTGTAGGGGAAGAGAAGCATAGGGCAAATTCGCCATGTGTGTTTGGTAGCCCGGAAAGATCAATGTTGACAAGTGTACTCTCAAAGAATTACCGTCTATCAGCCAATGTGAATACTTTTCTGCCCAATAACAACAAAAGTATTCTTGGAGTGACACCTTTATTGGTTAACCAGAAAATACTATGGGTATCACTCCCAAAATACTTTTGTCGTCTTAGGACAGAAAAGTATTCACATCGATTTTTCTGGCTAACACGGTACCACAATATAATTTGTTATTGTACATCGTCTATCAGCCAAAAATTTAAGACATGTCTGACTTCTATGCACATGTTGACATTGAGTCATCCTTCAGCATCATTCGGCCAATGTTCATTATGGTTGAAATTGTCAGTTTCCGTCAACTTTCGTCTGATAGTCTATGGTCACCTTTAGTTATTGAAGATGTATCACAAGCGTTGATATTAGAGCCATATTATCTTGGTTGTATATCTGCAGGTTATCAGTACTAATAGTCCAACTGGTAGATATCAATATCGCATTCCTCTGTGTAATACCTTGGTTACAAAATATATTATTTTTTAAATATTATGAAATACTATCTCCTGGATACATTTTAAGAGATTTTTCATCCATATAAAACTAAGACATTGATCCAACATAGAACCAGTCCATTTGTATTAATTTATTTTGTAGGCAAATGAGGGTCCTTTTTATTTCAAAAAGACACATGAGATTAATAAAAGAAAATAAATAAATCAACGTCCATTGTGTATAGATTGAAACATGGAGGGTAAAATTAATCCTTCATTAAGATAAACCACATGGAAAATTACTGTAATGTTTGACCGACCTTTTTGTCCTCTCCTGTTTGAGGTCACGGCGAGGTAATAGGCTTAATCCTTAGACCACTGAGGAGAATGATTGGATCAATCGGGTCCTCCATTCTCTGGAAAGAGATGGGTGAACAAGA